>NC_092053.1:114593129-114963129 GCF_003086295.3 Arachis hypogaea
ACAGGGCAGCCCCCATATGGGCCATCTTGATGCTACTCTGAGTTATAAAAGCTAAATGGCGAAGGAGCGAAACATCATCCATGGGGAGGGCACCATAAGGACCGATCTGTTGGTCAACAAACTCCACCGCATCAAAGTCAGGAGCGTCAAGGTTGCAAGGCTCAATTGTTTTTTGTTTTTTGCTGGGAGGAGCACCAGAAGTGGCGGCAGAAGTTTATGGAGGGTCAGCCGGACGAACTCGAGGAGTAGGGATCACCTTCCTCGGCCCAGGAGAACTCGGCACGGGCAGCTTCACCGAAACTTGAGAAGACCCCTCTCCCACCACCTTGGCCGAAATCTTTTGAGCAGATGTAGCCTTCTTTGCCTTCTCGAAGGCCTTCATAGAATCGTTATTTTTCGACATCTCTGAAAATACAGAATCAACCATAGTGATAATTTACTATCTAGAAGAAGCAAAACTAAGAAACAATTACAGAAACAAGTCAGACAGTACCCAAAGCAGTTCGAGCCAAAGATGGATCACTCAAAAACCTTTTTGTATCCAGATGGGGTGGTTCCCCCCACAAATCTTCAAGAACAAGTACAAAAGCCCGCTCAACCTCATCAAGCATTTCCCATGTATAGCGAGACACTCTCACATTCTTTTGCCACTCTAGAGGGAAAGCAGGCTCGTCATTCTCATCAAGAAAAAAGGGGCGGACTCCCTCAACAGCACAGACTCGGAAGAAATAATTCTTAAAATCTTTAAAAGACTCATCATACATGGCAAAAACTTTATGCCCCTGGGCCGACCTGAAAGAAACCCAGGAAGCTTTCTTTTTGGAGGAACCTCCAGGCTTGGCAGATACAAAAAGATAGAGGAAAAGAGTCTCGGAAGGTGTTATGCCTAACTCTTGGCAAAGCAGCTGAAAAATCTTGATAAAATCCCAAGAATTCGGATGAAGCTGGGATGGGGCAATATTACAAGACCACAACAAATCGGTTTCAAAAGCAGTAAAAGGAAAGGTAATGTCCAACTGGCTGAAGAAATATTCATAAGCATAGAAAAAGGGACGCTCCCCCTCGACCAAAGTAGGAAAACAAACCCTCTCATCAGAATCAGGCACCACAAGCTCATAATCCCTCTCCCGTGTGCTGCTACCACAAATCCTATGACGTTTCCTTAGCTCTACACAAAAATCAGCATCCACCACAGAGACACACATCAAGACAAGGGAGTCCAGCCAATCAGACATCCCCTCGGGAACTTTAGAAGACATCTCTACAATGTTATTGCGAGAAGACATGAGGCCAACTAATCTTACAATAAGAAAAGAAGATGGGATTACCAAAAAACATCTCGGACGAGGGGCAAAATAACTCGACTAGTATACAGAAGAACAAACAGAAAAGAAAAACCCCAAGACTCAAACCAAAGTCCTGGGGCATCCTTTGGAGGCAGTAACAAAGCAAGGTTTCAGGAAAAATCTACAGCTTACGTCTCGGCATCCCCCAAACAAGAAAAGAAGATTTTGCACAGCAAGCATTTTCATAGGAGAAAGACAAAACACAAAAAAGTACAAAAGTCATCAAAACCATTATCTTTTTACAGTCTATCAGCAAAAAGCTTCGACAACACCAAACATGCCAAGCAAAGGATCGTCAAAGACACATCCTTTTCTCCAGAATCAAACAAATTATCATCAAAAGCACAAACAAAAATAGTGATAACATGCAAAAGCCCTAAGAGCTTCAAAGCAATAGGAAAGACGAAAAGATTCATACAAAAGGGTGAAGAAACTTCAGAGCACGCATTACGACAGTAACCAGACACAGCAAAAGCAGAAAGATCCAAACTTTCTCAAAGTAAAATCGAAACTTTCTCACCATCAGGCAGAAAAAATGACGTAGAAGGAAAGGAAGAAAGAACCAACCTGAAATGAAGAAAGAAGCTTCAAAAATAGAATCGCCCAGAAAATCACTGAATGATGCCGCAAAGCAAAGACAAAGCACAGGCAAAAAAGTGATAAAGTAAAAGAAGAACGAAGAAGAAAAACCGCTTTCTGAGGAAGCAAAATTCAAAATAAAGCCAAGGAAAACGGGGCAATTAATACCAATTAATGAAGGTATTAAACCCTCGCACGTTCCCTAGAACAAAGCGCTAATACAGAAGCGCACGCCTTTAAAGGAAAAAACGTTCTACATTCAAAAAGGCTCTACAAAGAAAGGAATCGACAAAATGCTTGAGTTCGGCTTCGCCAGAGAAGGACCGAAGTCAAGGACTCGACCTCAACAAAAAAGACCGAGCTCAAGCAGGGGCACTGTTCATACCCTGGGTCGAGATATCTGACCTGGGATGATTGGCGACAAAGCGACCGACCTCTTCAGGTCAGGCTATCCGACCTCTTCTCAAAGAGGTCGGCCAAATTGACAGGAAAGCCCAATAAAGGGCCCAAATAGAGGAACACGACCCAAATCCAAAGGCAACCCAAGCCTATAGAGATAAAGGCGGTTCCCTTAAAGATAAGCTGACTTCACTTAAAATAAGATAAGATAAGATAAGATAACTAACTTATCTTATCAGAAAGGTCAGCCCACACTACTATAAATACACTGGAGCACCCAGGTATAACTCATACTCTGATTCTACTAAAAACCTGTTTAATACCCATGCTAACTTAAGCATCGGAGTCTCTTGCAGGTACCCCCACCCTCCGGTGACCAAGGATCAGCAGTGCAGCCAGCCAACAAGTCGGACACGACAGCTCCGGCCGCCACTCACCAGCCGGACACGTCGGCACCGACCAGTACAGAAGATCTCGACCGAGATCGACCTCCAGTTTTAGGTAACCCTCGGAACAGGCATAAACATAAAACATGGCAAAATAGGTAAATTAAGGAAAGCTATGAACCACAAATGCTCAAAATCAATAAAGGCAACTCAAACAAACATATAAAAGCCATCAAACATCAAATTAAACAACTAGGAATCCAAAATTGCAAGACTATGTAAATATGGACAGGAGAAATTGAAATAGATGAAAGTGTAGAGCAAGTAATGTAAATAAAGAAGAAATTAAAGAAATACTTACAATGCAATTGCTATAATCCAAAATCAAACTTGAGGTATAAAATGCTACAAACCCTAATTAAACCCAAGAGAGAATTTCCTAATCTACACTACTCCTACTCCTACTATGTGTTTTTTTCCTATTCTAAGATGGCTCCCTTCATATGTGTTGCATTCCCCTTCATATAGCCTCTCAAACCAGCCTCAAGCCTTTAGAAATGGGCCAAGGAAGCCCCAAAATCGCGAGTGCACGTGTATTTTTAATAAAGGCATGCACTAGGACCTGTGCGGACGCACAGATGTGTGCGTCCGCACACTTTGCTGAATTTCCACCTATACGCACAGAGGGTTGTACGCACGCACACTTCACGATGCTCTGGATTCGCTCTTGGGTTCTTGTGCATACGCACAAGTGGCTATGCACACGCACGCATGCTGATTTCGATTTTGTGTGTACCCACACATCCTTGTGCGTACACACGCATGGCTGAGCTCTCCTCCTTTGTTTTCTTCATGCTTTCTCCCTTTTGCATGCCCTTCTTCCATTCTCACCAAGCAATTCCTACCCTATTCATCTGAAATCACTCACAAATAACATCAAGGTATCGAATGGAAGGTAAATGAAATAAAATTAGTCAAAATAAGTACAAAAGAGCATGTTTTCACATTTATGTCCAAATTAGGGAGATAACACAAAAGTATACTATTTGAGTGCTTAAGTGTGAGTTCATATGCTAGAATCCATCCAAATTGATTCAAAATATACCATCAAATATGGACTCATCAATTTTCCCACACTTAAACAATAGCATGTCCTCATGCTAAACCAACAAAGGAGAAGGATAAAAGGGCAACAACTTATTGAATACAACTATGTATATGCATGCATGTATGCTATATACTATTTATATATATCTATGTATCTATAGTTTCCTATTGATTTGGTGAGAACAAACAATCAAATTCCAAGCAAGATTATGGACATATAGGGCTAAGCAAAGAATTAGCTCAATGCAAACAAAATCTATTGAATTGATCCAACTCATCAAAAAGAAGCAATTTGCAAGAATGCATGATAAGAGATGTGGAAACATAGAATCAAGTGATCGAACCCTCACTAGGTGTGTATGCACTCTAATCACTCGGTGTCTAAGGGTTAATCACTCAAGTCTCCTTCTAATCATGCTTTCAAGGTTTTGCTTTCCATCTAACAATCAACAACAAGTGATGCATGAATGCAATGATCGTGAGGTCTTTAGAAGGTTGTAATGGGGTTGGGGTAAGGGTAGGATGAGTATATGGCTAAGTGGACTAAAGGATTGAATCTTTGATTAGCTCAAGTACCCAACTCAACCTATATCAATCATCCCACAAAAACAAATGCATTCTAGCCACCCATTACTTCTTTTCACACACATCCATGCCTTAGTTTCTATTCAAAACACATATGCATTTCTTATTCCAATTTTTTTTCTTTTTCCTTGGGATAACTTTTGTCCCATCTTATTACTATATTTTTTTCTTTCATTTCATTTTTTTCCTATGACAAATGCATATGGTTAAAGCAAATTGATACATGAATGTGCACCCATTTCTCCCAAATTTTCAATAAGTACCCAAAACATAATTTTTCTTTATCAATGCTTCCCAAAATTTCCCCCACACTTAAATGACACACACATCTTAACCTAAGCTAATCAAAGATGCAATTCGAGATAATTCATAGTTTTTCGCTTAGGGTTGTAATGTGCTAATATTTAGAACAAAGGGGATTAAAAAGCTCAAAAGGGGTTAACAAGGGTAGATGCAAGGGTAAGGCTATATGGGTGAGTGAGTTTAATTCAAAGATGGCCTTAATCATGCTAAATGCATTCAAGACATCAAACATCGGAAATAAAGAATTAAGCAAAACCAAGATAACAATCATAGAAGGAGATATAGCACACAATGAACAAAAATTATGGTTATAATGTGTAACCACTCATTAAATCTCAAAAACTCACAAGGCATTTTGTTCTATCTCTCTTCTATGTTCCACAAGAATTCATTCAAGCAAGTTTTAAAATAATTTTTCCAAATCAATTCAATAGAACGCCCTAAAAATAAAAATCTTAGAAATCTTTGTTGTTTTTCACCAAAATTATTTTCTATATGTATGTATGATGTGATGGATGCAATTTTCAAAATTTTTCTAGTTCTTTTCCTAATTTTTAACAAGCAAAAACTAACATGAACAATTTGGACCAAAATTGAACTAGGTGCTATGCTATTCACATCATCCAATCACAACTTCTATCTATAAATATATACCATGAAAATGTAATAGTAAAAAATACTAATAAATATCTACAAAAATCATAATAAAAGAAGAAAAAAATAAAGTGCAAAGTGTTCGGAAAAGAAAGTTTATGCCCCAAAAATGGTGAATCCTCCCCCACACTTAAGTGTTGCACGGTCCTCCGTGCACAAACATAATCTGGGGAGAATGGTTCTAAAGAGCTCCACCTTCAGTTGGCGGATGCGGGGGCTTGGGTTGTGTGGAAATCGCCAAGTCCACTGTAGGCTCGGCATCTCCATCCTCGGTGTCCTCTTCCTCTCCCGGCTCCTTGCCTTGTGTCTCATCCCAAAAAGAATGAATAAGGTATAATTAGGAATCATAAGGAAAGTAGCACAAAAAAGGTAAAGGAGAGAGTAAATAAGCATCTAATTGAGGAATTTTGCATAGTGTTATGGTATAGTAAAATGCATTGTGTGTATTCTAAGTGTGCACGGTTTAGAACACACATGTTGGCCGGTTAAAATGGTAACCACATAATCAAAAGAAATAGTTAAGAATGATTTTCTCAATTAAGTATCCTAGGTTGTAAATAAAGAATAAGCAAAACTTAAGGTACAAGCAACCCTAGGTAACACAAAAGTGAATTGAACCTATGAGAGATTGGTTATTGATATTGTGCAAGTGAAAGCGCAAGATTGATAAAATAGCACAACAAGCAATAACCAATGCAATGATGAAAAGAAAACTACTTATTCATCATGAAACACAAAGAAAGAGTCACATGGTATAGGTACTTATTACAAAAAGTGATACACTTGATAGCAATCAAGCAAAGTCACTCAAACAAATGCCAAGCATTAACAGGGAGCAAGTACCGGTCATGTGATGAATGTGATATGAAAAATCATGATAAACAAGTAATTTCAACTCAATTCACTTGATTTCATATGCACTTATAAAAGTTTCACCTAATATGTAACAAAATGTAAATGTGCAAATCCAATTAGGTGATAGTAATTGAAGGTAAAGTACAAGTGCATCCATGAAATTCAATCAACAAGCAACCCAATCAAACAACAAGCAAACACTTGCAACTTATTCAATTACAAACACTTAAACCAAAACTAATATAATTACTAAAACAAAAATGTCATGCAATGAAAACTAAGTAAAACAAGCAGAAAAACATGGAAAAGAAAGGTAGGGGAGGGATGGAGGGGAAAAGAAGAGAAGAAGTAGAGAGAAGAGAAGAAAAGAAGTAAAGTGAGAGAAAACGAAGGCGTGCATACGCACACAAGGCAGAACAGGGGGTGTGCGCTCGCACGACGCGTGCGAGTGCTCCGGACAGAAGAAAAATATAGATGTGTGCATGCGCACCTAACTGTGCGGATGCACAAAACTCTTTTTGTTTTTAAAGAGGATGGATCATGTGTGGGTGCGCACACAAGTCCGTGCGCACGCACAGGAGCAAGTGGGGTTGGGGTGCAGGCACACAAGCTGTGCTAACGCTCCCACCAGAGGGAGTGCAAGCTTGCGTGCGGACGCACACGTCTGTGCGGACGCACAGATAGCGTGATAAGGAACATGCGTGCGTGCGTACAAGGCAGTGCGCATGCACAGATCAAGAAAAATAGGGCAGCGTGCACGCACAGGGTGTGCTGGCGCTGCGACCAGAGGACGCTACAAAAGGTGTGCAGACGCACAATAGCGTGTGCTTGCACAGATGGCAAAAATTGCAGTTGCATGCGCACGGACAAGGTGCGTGCGCACAGGTGCCCTGATTCAAAAATTTTTTTTCTTTTCAAAACCAAGGGTCTAAGCCTTAGCACATCAACATATCAACCCTAAAACATTCAAAACATCACGAAACCATGATCCATTTGCAATTTAACTTACTAAACTCAAAATTAAACTAATCATAAGCTACTAAGACAAGCAAACATGCAAGAAACTAGAACTATAAACAAAGAGAAAGGTAAGAAAGATGTTTCCATGGTGGGGTGTCTCCCACCTAGCAGTGGGGTGGGCATGGTTTGGATTTTTATAAATCCAAACTGGATCCATTTCAAAACCAGTTTTATGGTTCATGAAACCAAACCAGAACTGGATTGAAGAGAGAAACCGGTTTTAAACCGGTTTGAAAAAACAAAAACCGGTTTTAAACCGATTTTAGAATTTAAATCCGGTTTTACTTACAAACCGGTTTTAAATCCAGTTTTACGTATAAAACCGGTTTTAAATCCGGTTTTTGTTAATCCAAATCTAAAATCCCGTTTTTTTATAAAATTCAGTTTTAAAACCAGATTTTTTAACTAAAAATTCAATTTTAAAACCAATTTTTGAAAATCCAGTTTTAAAACCAGTTTCTTCAACCAAAAATCCAATTTTAAAACTAGTTTTTAAAAATCCAATTTTTAAACCAGATATTTTAACAAAAAATCTACTTGTAAAACCAGTTTTTAGAAATTCAATTTTCAAACCATAATTTTTTTTAAAGTAAAATTAATACTAAAGTCATTTTAAAGTGTATAGGTTCATTACAACTAGAATTTGGTTCTTTATAAATCTAATGACAATAGCTAATCTATATAACATTTAATCATTCTCAAGATATCAAAAGAATACCACCAAAAAATCTCTCTAAAACAACAACCACGAAGTATCAAAAGATGCCAAGTTGCCAACAAAATCATCAAACAACCACAACCTTTGAGGAAAATATATCTGAAAATAACAAAATATACCTTTATCATTTCAAAACAAATCTTTGAATGAAAGTATTAAACCAAATGAGAATATTAAGCATACCTAGTCATCATCAAGATTATCAATTGATGCCGCCATAGAACAAGCACCATCGTTAGAGAAAAATATATCTGCCAAGGGAATCAAATTAATTATCAAGTCTATATTCAACAACTTTTAATTGGTAACTAATACCTAATTTATAAAATAAAAAGATAACAAAAACAAAAATAAAATAAAATGAGAAGAAATATGAAACAAATTTTATACCTTGATCAACTTGTTGAAGAACTTCATCATTATCATCTAAAGCAGAGAAAAGATCTTCCTTAAGCCAATCTCCTGTGCAGACTAAGGCTTCTACCATTCTAGGTGTTAAGGAACTGCGGTATGGATCGAGGACTCTTCCTCCAGTACTAAATGCAGACTCCGAAGCTACCGTAGAAACAGGTATAGCCAATACCTCACGAGCCATATTTCCAAGAATTGGAAATCGGGTTGAGTTGACCTTCCACCAGTTTAGTATATCGAACTTATGGGAGTATAGCTCGCATTCTTCTTGTAAATATCTATCAAGTTCAGATCTTGTATTTGTTCTGCGACCGGTTGCTTGTAGAAAAAAGCCCATGCCATGAAGATCGGTATTAATGTTGTTGGCTTGAACATCTTGTGTATCAGCTTCACTTGCTTCCTCATAACTTTGGTATTGCTAATAAAGTAACTTTATGCACTTGGACAACTTTGACTTCAATTCGCCTCCTTTTTCTTCTCCAAAGAAGTAATCCAAGAAATAATTGACATACTCAATCTTTTGCATTGGATTAAGTACGATAGCAATCAATAACAACATATTCACCAAATCAGATTACCCCAATACTTTTTATACTTAACCCTCATCCTTTCTGCCATTGACATAGTACTAAAATCAACAGAATCACAAGAATGACGAATAAATCATCCAATTGCAAATACTTCCTTCATATACATATCACTGGTAACATATAAGGTACCAGAAACACGTATAGTGGCATCACTAAACACTCGCAAAAATGGTACAATGGACTCATCATACTCCCAGTCTGAATCAGAAGGAACACCTCTCCCTTTTCCTCCATTCATCTCTCCTATATAAGTATTATCTTTCAAAGCAAGCAACTCAAATGCTTTGCGATGCTTCAAAGCTACCTCTAATATTTGATAGGTAGAGTTCAACCTAGTCTCAACATCCATGCAAGGCAAGCCTTTATATTGGATTTTCTCTAGTTCAACACACTTTTGAAACCTACTAGCTCTAGATGGAGAAGATCTAACATACTTTACTGCACTACGAATCCTCAAGACTGATTCATCAATCTCTTTCAACCCCTCTTTTACAATTAAGTTTATAATATGTGCACAACATCTCATATGAATAAATTCACCATTCAAAATAATGCTATTCCCAGAATTCAATCGTTGCTTCAGATATTTAATTGCAACATCAATAGACGAGGCATTATCAACTGTCACACTAAAGACCCGATTCAAATTCCAATTATTTAAACAAGATTCAATTGTTGCTCCTATAACCTCTCCTGAATGACTTGTCACTTGACAAAAATTAAGTATTTTTTTTTATATAATTTTCAATCAAAATCAACAAAGTGTGCTGTCAAATTCATATAAGTAAAATTTTGAATTGAAGTCCAAGTGTTAGTGGTTAGACGTACTCTACCACAATTTGCCAAAAGAAAATCTTGCAACTTCATCTTCTCTTCAGCATAAAGAGCTCCAATGTCACGTGCTAATGTAGTCTGTGAAGGAACTTTGAATCTTGCTTGTAGGGCATGTACAAATTTTCGGAATTTCAGGCTTTCAACAAAGCGAAATGGTAGCTCTTCCCCAATAAACATTTCCACAAGTGCCCTTCGAGCCTCCTCTTGGTCAAATTTGGAAGCACTGGGTGAATTTAAAACACCATGCTCATCTATAGTCGGTGTGGTCGTTGTTTTTCTTCTTTTGTTCGAATCATTATTAGGATTTTGCTTGCATCTTCTCAAATGACCACCCATTGAGCTGGTTCCATTCCCATATTGTATTAAGCTACCACAATATTTGTATTTAGCCTTCTTCTTGGTAGCATTCTCTACATCAAAATGATCCCAGACAGCTGACCGATTCTTACAAACACCTGACGATGGAGAAGATGGTTGAGTGCTAGCGGACATCCCTGCTGCTTCAATATTACTGTTTTCAGTCATCTTGCTCTGCATATAAAGCAAGGTGTACATAACTCAAAATTTGGTGCCAAACATGCTAAAATTAACACAAACTAATCCAAAGAAACAGCAGCCAATAAAACTTCAGCATGATTCATAAACTAATGCATGTTCAAATATCTCGCAAAGAAAACACGGCCTAAAGATTATGAAAATTACTATCCTGTACCTCAAAACAGCAGAACAAGACAGCAACAGTGTTTCATATCAACAAAATTAACCTATCCAAATATTTCTGTGACTGTCTCGCTTGATAAAAACTATCATCTACATTGATACCTTTGGTAGGATTTTGGACAAGCATGCTACTATAACCATGAAAACAATGTCACTCATTTTCAACTTCACATACACGATTATTTTTTAAATTCTTTTTAGTGATACAGGTACCAAAAACAATAATCTCCTCTTAAATAATACCAAATATTATTAGTTGTGCATGCAATTCATCAAGGCCAAAAAAAATTGTTAATAAATAATATCAGAAAAAGTTCATAGAATGAAGGCAAAGGAGATAATCATGCAACCAGAAAATAGACACTTAACATCATATTAAACACAACAAAATTAGAAGACAAGCAAAAAGAACTAAGTCGAAAAAGAGATGCCAAAACAGCAAAAATAGTTCAAACTCGGTCAAATATATGTCAAATTGATCAAATAAGAATAAACACATACAATACAATTAATATTTTGAGAAAATCAGCATTTTGGCCACCCAAAGTTTTGGTTTTCAACAAAATTGCCCCCCAAAAGAAAAAAAATAGCATCATGCCTCCCAAAGAATAGCACTCTCCAACAAAATGCACTAACAGTTGCTAATCTTTGACGTGCCATATAGACAATGTAAGGGGTAATTTTTTCCATAATTTCTATAAACAATGTAAGGGGTAATTTTTTTGCAAGACATGAGAACATTATTATTAGTAGCATTGTGCATATATAATAGCTTAATTAACCCACTTAATAACAGTCATAGCATAAAATAAATAAGGTAAATATATTAGTAGTAGAAATAGATAATAGATAAAATATGAAATGCAAAGTTATATTATATCAGCATACAATTTTAAGGATACATTTGAACACATATATCATCGAATCAACTATTTATATTGCGTTTAACAATTTCCCTCAAACACAAAAAAAACCTTCAAGTTTCAAGAAAAAATATATTCAAATAACTAACCTAATTTATCTAACATAATTAACATAATTTATCTAACATAATTATCTAGCTAAAAATCAACTATCAACTATAAACTATTCCCTAATAAAATCATACTTGCATCCCTTCCCCAGTAAACAAACAATGAACTTTGATGTGTTCTATCCTCAGCAATAAACCATTAGCAAAGTAAAACTTGAAGACAAGAAAACAAGAAGTGTCAAGTATGATCAGTCTGCACGGTGAGGTCCTGCACACCCAAATCATGGTATAGACCATGCACAAATTCACAAACATTGAATAAATTGATGCAGTTAATTTCTGTTTTGCATCACTGGATTCTATACAAGCACAACGATATTTTACTATATATATAACTACATACAAAAATAGGTGAAATCATAGGATCAATCCACTTTATAGGATCAGTTTTATTGTTCAAAGAAACAGGAACTAGAGTTAGATATGTTGTCCCGTTAGGGTATTTTATGAAACTGTATCTAAGGAGCAGAACCATGAACAACATGAACAATGATCCTATGAACAATGAAGTTGCTGAAATGAAATATCCTATGCTTTAACAGTATGCTAGAACTAGAAACCTTGTGCTATGTCTCAACAACAGAGTAGCATGATGAATGAACAGGAACAAAATTCAAAGCTAATTAAAGAATTTAAACACAAGGCAAGGCAAATACCTGGTGCTTGGTGAGCTTCTGTGAATGGCTCTGATCTTCTTACTTCTTAGGGTGGAGATCAAGAGCTTGATGTGTACTTCTTCTTCTTATAAACTTCCCTCAAGATATCCTACTTTTGAGAAATCACCATCAACACTTGACCAAAAGAAACCATACAACCTTGCTGTAAAAAAAAAAAAAAAAAAAAAAAAAACCAAAATAAAAATGGCATTAACACAAACACTTGATATGCATAACAGCATAAGCAATGCAACCTTGTTCAGTTTTTCAAATTGATGGAATGGAACAGAATAGAAATTTCAACTATATAATCACAAATGTAGTAAATCCCTATCTACCACTCAATTTCTTTTCTCAGATGATAGATTCACTCTGTAGTTCTTCTCTGTTGATTCACAACATTTCAATCTACCAAATTAATTACTTAATGGTAAAACTATCTAACCTTGAGGGTACCCAGAGAACGGAGAAGAACAGAGCTGGGTCACAGGTAGAAAAGGCGGACGGCAGAACCGCGGATGGCAGAACAGAGCAGTGGCGTGACGCGCTTGTGGTGGTGGTGGCAGCTACGAAACTGCAGTGCCAGTTGCCTGCTCTGGTGCCGGCTACGGCGGAGACTAACCGGTCGAAGGAGAAGAGGCGAAGGAGAAAAGGATTCGTGCATGTTAAGTGTGATTGGTTCACCAAATCAAAAATTCATAATTAGGGTTTTTTTGAGATTTGGATCTTAATCTGGATCTGGATCTGGATCTGGATTTAAAACTGTTTAGATGGATTGGATTTAAAACCAAATTATAAAATAAATTAGTTTGGCTTGGATTTTTTTTTTTTTGTTTAAAACTGGTTTTTTTTTTAATGGTTTGGTTTGGATTTGGTTTAAAATCCAAAATTTGGATTTTTTTGCCCACCCCTACCTAGCACTTTGGTTTATAGTCCTTAAGTTGGACTTGTTAAGGAGACTCTTACTAGGGTGGCTTGTGTTTCCACTCCTCCTTGAACCTCCATCCATGCTTGGTCCTTAAAGCTCCTCCAGGATCCCATATTCTAGTTTCCCGTTCTCCTTCTTGCGGATTTTTATGCTCCAAGCCGGATGGATAAGTTTCCAATTGACCCTTGAAGCACCTCAACACTCCGGAATCCACTTAATTGTGCTTCACACCATGCTTGAATCCAAAGCTTGATTTGGCTCTCTTGATGAGCTTTGGACTCACTTGGAAACCAACACTTCTTTCTCCACCATGTACCAACCCAAGAAAGACCTTAAATTGGTAATCCGTTTTCAAGATAGCATCTTGGTGGGGGCCAATGAAGCTCATAGGTGAAATTGTCACACACTCAATATGTTCTTGGAACGGAATTGCTTCCTCACCAACTTTCTCTTTCCCATCACTCAAGTCATAACAAGGAGGTTGTGAGAAGTCTACCTCAATGTCTCTCTCAAATTCAATGGGAAGAGGCTCATTAGGATCATTGAGGGGATTGACCAAGGAGGACAAAAAATCACTTATGATGGAATCCTCATTTTCATCAATCTCCCTCAACTCCTCCTTTCTCTCCTCCGGTTAACATACTTCACTTTCTCCCTTTTGTTACACTTCAAGCTCTAACTCTTCTTCTTTCCCTTGTGGCTCCATGCTCTCCTCTTCACTACATGCATTAGTTTACCCTCCACATTCCTCAAGAGGAATGCCTTGATCGGATGAGTGTCAGAGAACTAAGCGGTTCACCGCTTCGGCTATGGTTGCCACGAATTGCTCTTGTGTCCTTCAGAATCCTTCTTGCTCTTGGAGAAAGGCTTGAAGGTCTTGATGGTCTTGGGTCAAGGGTGGAAAAGCTTCACAATTAGGTAAGAGGGAAGGTTCATTGGTTGGGAAGAAGGTTGGATATGTGGGAGGTAGTTCATGTTGATGAGTATCTTGAGGTGGTGTGTAAGAAGGTGTATGATGGTGGTGGTGTGGTGATTGAAAATACGGTGATTGAGGGTTGTGTTGAGAGTAGGGGTCATAGGTATATGGTGGTGGAGGTGTATAGTCATAGTGAAATCCACCATATCCTTGGTTTAGGTATGCATATTGGGGAGGGTATGGTTCATTGTAATATGGAGGAGGTTGCTTCTTCAAAAATTGATGCTCCAATCCCATGATGCAATCCAAAAATTGAAGTTATTAAGCCCTACAAAATGATAACAACCAAACTCCAAACCAAGAGGGTGATAACTCATAGAGAAAATAGAAAATAAAAACTAAAGACATCAAGAAACAAAAGAAACAAAATCCTAATTAATAGCAAAAACAAGCAAACAACCCAAAAAGTATCTATTCACACTATTCACATATTTACAACAACCAAAATATAGCACTCATGACGCTAGCTCCCCAGCAACGGCGCCAAAAATTTGACGAGTGCGATTTGCACCGATTTGGATTTTCACACTTAAGATAACTTCCGTTGCAAGTATAGACCAAACCGGCAATTTAAATCCCAAACATCAAAGTTTAAAATTTCTAATTAACCGAGAGTAATGAAACCTCGGGTCGTCTTCCCTAGGAACTAATGCCAAGAGTGCATACAATTTTGGTTGTGAAGAGCCAAAGGGGTATTTTCAATAATAAGGAAGCAATAAAAATAAAGAGATAAAAGAACTAGACAAAATTGCAATTAATAAAGCAATAAAGGAATAAAAGAACTATGTATGTAATATGGACAAGTAATGCTATAAAGTAATGAAAAAGTAGTCCAAAACATAAATAAAACCTTGACTTGGGATGAGTTATGGAATCCCTTCCTTGCTATAACCACAACTATGATAATTATCATGAGTTAATCTCGCCTAGTTAACCCCAACCATCGAGGAGTAAGTCAAGTAAGCATAATTGACCTTAATCCATAAGTTCTAACCAACTTACCAAACTAGTTGATAAAAGGCTAGCTGATAAACCAATATTTTATGATATACTTTGTGCCTAATTTAAGTGATTTATTCAATCCTTCACTCACTTATTCATATAAATTGCATGGTTTTACTTTCCCTTCCTTATTATGTGATGTATGTGAAAAACATGTTTCCTATGCCTTAAAATTAATTATTTTAATTACCCTTTACTTCCATTCGATGTCGTGATTCGTGTGTTGAGTAGTTTCAGATCTTCTAAGGCAGGAATGACTTAAAGGATGGAAAGGAAACATACAAAATTGGAAGGAAGGCATAAAACGGAGTTTTTGAAGAAATTGGCAGTGACGCGATCGCATGGACGACGCGGCCGCATGCCAGCGCGAAATGGTAGTGACGCGACCGCATTATTGACGCGATCGCGCGCCTTAAGCGAAACGCATATGACGTGGACACATGATTGAAGCGACCGCGTGGCAAGGAAAACTCCAAATGACGCGACCGCGTGACCCACGCGGACACGTGACAGAGGCCATGCACCAGAAAGTACATAAAACACTCCCAGCAATTTCTGAAGCCCTTTTTGGCCCAAATCCAAGTCCAGAAGGCACAGATCAGAGGTTGTGAAGTGAGAGAATGCATCCATTCAAGAGACTCTCGAATTTAGTTACTTTTTCATGAATTAGATGTAGTTTTGAGGGAGAGGTTCTCTCCTCTCTCTTTTAGGATTTAGAATTTGGATTTCTTTTGCTTTCAGGATTATCTCTTTTTATCAGGTTCAACATTCCTTTTTATTTAGCTTCTCAATTTAATTTATGAATTCTTCTATGTTACAGATTATTCTTTGAATTAATGTTATTTGAGGTATTTCAGTTTATTATTGATCTCTTTTATTTATGTTATTGTTGCTTCTAATCTAAAGATATTTTTATTCCAGTAGATTTACTTTTCCCCTTTGGTCTTGGTTAAGAAATCAGTAACTCAGGAGTTATCAAACTCAACATGATCGATAATTTCTATCTTTGCTAATTGAATTGAACTTCAATAATCTCAATCTTTCCTTAGGGATTAACTAGGATTTGAAGATCAACATAATTAGTCACTTGACCTTTCTTTACTTTAAGTAAAGGCTAACTAAGTGGAATTAAGATTCAATCTTCATCATCATTGATAAGGATAACTAGGATAGGACTTCCAATTTCTCATACCTTGCCAAAAGTTTATTTTATAGTTATTTATTTATTTTACAGTCTTTTACTTATTTTAATTGCAATTCAAATCACTTGTTCCCCATCTTCAAAACCCCGATTTACAATCTTCATAACCAATAATAAGAACATACTTCCCTGCAGTTCCTTGAGAAGATGACCCGAGGTTTAAATACTTCG
The DNA here is from genome assembly GCF_003086295.3 of Arachis hypogaea. Lineage (NCBI taxonomy): Eukaryota > Viridiplantae > Streptophyta > Magnoliopsida > Fabales > Fabaceae > Arachis > Arachis hypogaea. The sequence goes on from NC_092053.1 coordinate 114,609,604, forward strand.
GTTATCAATTTTTAAGGGGTTTGTTACTTGTGACAACCAAAACGTTTGTAAGAAAGGTTGATTGCTTGGTTTAGTAACTATACTTGCAACGAGAGTTTACTATAACTTCTAAACCATCAATCTTCAGTTCTTTCACTAGCTTTAATGGAAACAAGAATCAACTAACTTCCCAAGAATTACCACTATATGTTGGACATTATGGCTCTAGTAATCCATAAACTCAATTCCCTAAGCCAAAGGGTGGAAATCTACCCCATAACTAAGCTTGGCATTTCATCAAACACTTAGAGGGCATAAACATAAAACATGGAAAAATTGGTAAATTAAGGAAAGCTATGAACCACAAATGCTCAAAATCAATAAAGGCAACTCAAACAAACATATAAAAGCCATCAAACATCAAATTAAACAACTAGGAATCCAAAATTGCAAGACTATGTAAATATGGATAAGAGAAATTGAAATAGATGAAAGTGTAGAACAAGTAATGTAATTAAAGGAGAAATTAAAGAAATACTTACAATGCAATTGCTATAATCCAAAATCAAACTTGAAGTATAAAATGCTACAAACCCTAATTAAACCTAAGAGAGAATTTCCTAATCTACACTACTCCTACTCCTACTATGTGTTTTTTTCCTATTCTTAGATGGCTCCCTTCATATGTGTTGCATTCCCCTTTATATAGCCTCTCAAACCAGCCTCAAGCCTTCAGAAATGGGCCAAGGAAGCCCCAAAATCGCGAGTACACGTGCATTTTTAATGAAGGCACACACTGGGACCTGTGCGGATGCACAGATGTGTGCGTCCGCACACTTCGCTGAATTTCCACCTGTACGCACAGAGGGTTATGCGCACGCACACTTCACGATGCTCTAGATTCACTCTTGGGTTCTTGTCCGTATGCACAAGTAGCTGTGCGCACGCACGCATGCTGATTTCCATTTTGTGCGTACGCACACATCCTTGTGCGTACACACGCATGGCTGGGCTCTCCTCCTTTGTTTTCTTCATGCTTTCTCCCTTTTGCATGCTCCTCTTCCATTCCCACCAAGCCATTCCTACCTTATTCATCTGAAATCACTCACAAATAACATCAAGGTATCGAATGGAAGGTAAATGAAATAAAATTAGTCAAAATAAGTACAAAAGAGCATGTTTTCACATTTATGTCCAAATTAGGGAGATAACACAAAATTATGCTATTTGAGTACTTAAGTGTGAGTTCATATGCTAGAATCCATCCAAATTGATTCAAAATATACCATCAAATATGGACTCATCACCCACTGATTATGTTGTTGTTCTGGAATTTCATGATTATGATCATCATGTCCCCTGAGTAGTTGACTTCGGAAACGAGACTTTTCTCAATTGTGAACGCTCAGTCAGCCGTCGTTCCAGCTCTAGGCAAAGACGCTCTAATTCTTGTACCCGGTGTCGCATTTCTGGCATGGCATGATGATAATCATCACCTAACCCTGTGAAATGTCGGGTTTCTCTTGTATTATGAGCTTCCAGGTCAGGTACCTCCTGATTTTCATATCCAAGAGGTACTTGACGTTCCTTAGGGATAGGAGTGACACCCGTCTCGTGCCCGTCTTCCTGATATTGCTCTCTTAACAGAGTATCAAGGTTAATTGTTGAATGAATTTTGTGCTCAGTCATGATTCTTAGCGAAGTGAAGATAGCACCAAATGTTCGTACCTGGAGTGGAGATCACGAACTGGAGAGTTTATAGATCGGATATCCTAACTTCGGTGAGTGAAGAACCAGGCCGTGGGGCAACCTGCAAGATACTCTGATGCTTAAGTTAGCAATGTGTTTTGATAGTATGATCTCGTTCAGCCTTTACTTGCTGAGTTCCTTTTTCTTTTATCCCTGTAATACGAGATCACCGTTCACCCCACATTAGCTACCTTTATGTCGTATTCTTAATGTCATGATTTGGCAGTTTCATGACTTAATGGCATGCTCGTTTAGCTCTATTGCCACGCTTTTGAATGGGTGACCTCTGAAAGGGTGGCGATTGCTCTATCGCCACGATTTTTTCAGCCTATCGCCACGCTTTTTTTTGCCACGCTTTTTTACAAATTGCCACTTTTAAAAGCGTGGCTGTAGGTGGGAGATATGGCCACGCTTTTAAAGCATGACCGTATGTGGAGGGTAGGGCCATGCTTGTAAAGCGTGGCAATAGAGCAGATATGGCCACGCTTTTACAAGTGTGGCAGTAGACAAGACGTTGCCACGCTTTTAAAGCGTGGTAATAGAGGAGATATGGCCACGCTTGAAAAGCGTGGCAACAAGTGGAGATATGGCCACGATTTTGAAGCGTGGCAGTAGACCAGATATGGCCACGCTTTAAAAGCGTGGCGAAAATAGGAGATATGGCCACGCTTTATAAGCGTGGCAATAGAACAGAGATATGGCCAGATGGCCACGCTTTTAAAGCATGGCAAAAATGATGGTTAGTAACCTAATTCCTTTTTAATCTTCATAAATAAAACCTTACATAAATTCATAGATAATTTTATAATTTAGTCAATGACCAATAATTTTAAATACAGTAATCCAACTTTCATAAAGTTGTCACCAATATAAGTGTGTGATCACATAACAACATGCTCTAATAAAGTCACCAAAATAAGTGTGTGATCACACAATAACATGCTCTAACAAAATACCAAAAATCAAAGTCATAACAACTACTCATGAATTCCTAATACATGAATTAGAATTCCTAATCAAAGTCATAACATCTACTTCTTGTACTTCATGCCAAGATATAAAAAATTCATGTATCATTGCAAGCGAATTTGTTTTACCCTATGCCCTGCAAAATAAAAAACACAAATGAACAACTACAAATAAAAAAATGGATGATGCAGTAAACTAAACTAGTTTTACGAGCCAAAGAGGGTGCCCTGCTATGAAGCATGTTGAGAGGTGCTTTGAAGAGCCTTCAATGCTAATAGTTACCTATGAAGGGGAGCACAACTACCCTAATGGCAGAGACGAACGCACCAGCAGGGAAAATCGAGCAAAGCAGAAATAGCAAGGCATACATGAACGAGGGATATAGCAGATGCGAGGCAGAGGCGCGGTGGAGGGGATGACAAAGAAGACGGTTGCCAGCGCAATGGTGAGGGTTAGGGCATGGTGGCCAGAGCAGGAAGGCGATGACAAAAGTAAGGTGAAACCACAAGGAAGGAGAGCAGAGAAGACGACACTGGCGACGATGCAGAGGAGATCGGTGAGGATGACGACGCTAGTGACGAGGTAAACGAGGACGACGTTAGTGACGGGGAGGAGACGAGGTGGAGGAGAGTCTAATGGCGCAGCGAGGACTGTGCTGGTGACGGCGGGGATCTGAGCTCTTCCAGGGTTGCCATGGATCAGAGTTGAGAGTTGAGTGACGATGGTAACTTGGTAAGAACTGAGAGTGAGAGAGTGCTTTATTTTTCAAAGGGTTTTAATTAAGGGTTTCAAAGGGGATCTGAGCTCTTCCCGATCGAAGCTTGCTTTTGGGTTATAATTAAGGGTTTTATTTTTCAGAAACCTTTTGGCCACGCTTTAAAGCGTGCCAAAAGAGTCCCTGTTTAGCATGGCCAAAACAAATGTGGTCGTATCTCCAATCAACTGCTACCCTTCCAAAAGCGTGGCCGTTGACCTTTTTCACCACGTTTTTGAAGCGTGGCAAGAAAAAAACGTGGCCAAATCTCTATTCAATCGCCACCCTCACAAAAGCGTGGCCATTGACCACTTTAAGCGTGGCAAAAAAAAAAGCGTGGCCATATCTCCAATCAGCTGCTACCCTTCCAAAAACGTGGCTGTTGACCCTTTTCGCCACATTTTCGAAGCGTGGTAAGAAAAAACGTGGCAAAATCTCTATTCAATCGCCAACCTCACAAAAGAGTGGCCATTGACCACTTTTGGTCACGCTTTTAAAGCTTGGAAAAAAAAACGTAGCCATAGACCTTTTTTCTTGTAGTGCCAACATCATCTTGTAACGTGGGGTAACATCAAATTCTTATTATTTCATTATGTTATTATTTGTCTAGAACAAAATATATATATATATATATACCGCTTTACTCCAGCCGCAGTCACTTCGTCATTTTTGCCGTCACCAGCGTCATCTATGTTTTCTGTTGTCTTCTCAAGCACTACTTTGTTTGATTTACTGATTCATTGTTTTATTTATTTATTTGTTATATTTTAAAGACTTAAAGTCTACCAAATTATAGATATTAGAGAAAATGACAAATAGGTCCCTAATCTTTTGTCTCGCGGACATTTTCGTCCTTAACCATTGAAAAATACTTTTAAGTCCCTGACCTTCACAAAACTTGGACGGATCAGTCCCTCCGTCCAAATGCCTCCGTTAGGGACTGATCCGTCCAAATGCCTCCGTCAGGGACTGATCCGTCCAAGTTTTGTGAAGGTCAGAGACTTAAAAGTATTTTTTAATGGTCAAGGACAAAAATGTCCGAGGGGCAAAAGGTCAGGGACCTATTTGTCCTTTTCTCTAGATATTAAATGATATTTATTTAACTATGAATATGATGTATTGTAGTTTGTAATTCTTTTTCATTTTTTTACTGTTACAGTTTTTTTCAATTTTTCAGATTTAATTTTTAATTGGGTACCCAATTATTTGAATCAATCTAATTTAGATTTAATCGCTTCGGATTGGTTCGACTTCGCTCATAAAAATGACCTTTTACCTAATTTAAATAGAACTGATTAAATTTTATTAGTTCGGTCACTTTTCTTCTCTAAATCCGAATCAACCCAATCTGTTACCCGTGATAAAAGATATCTGTCGTCGCTCTTCCCTAAATCCTAAGAAAAATGTAATAAATATTTAATGATATTAATTTTTGGTCAGCAACACACAGATAATTCAATATATTAGTATTTAATTAGGTTTATATAAAAAATATATATTCCGAAATAAAAATACTTAAGGTGACCGAAGTATGTCAGTATCCAGCAAATTATCATTAAAATATCCAAGAAAAGTAATTCAGCTAACTGATTCAAGAACTATAAGAATAAATAAAAGTAAAATTTAAAGAGGAATGTTAGAGGCAGCAATTTTGGTGTTTCGTAATTATCAATTAGTCATCAATAGTGTTTTTAATGGTGTGAGATTACATTTAATGGTAAGAGATCACTCACTTTTGTTTTGATGGTTAAGTGCTGGCCAGAAAACACAAAAATTATTGGCCCCTAGACTTTTCCAAAATTAAAAAAAAAGAAAGTAAGCCAACATATTGTGGTGAACGCAAAGTTAAAGTTCAATGAATGACACCATTCTTCATGTCCTCGTATAATTTGTAATTGAATAAAATAGGAGTAGCTTCGAAAGATATTCAAACGCTCCCAAACTTTTAATGCTTTTAATATTTAAAGCTAAGTATTGAAAGTTTTATTCTTTTCAAAATGAAAGTCATGAATTCTTTACGTATGGCACGACACTAATAAAGTAACAATAATATAAAAAATATAACACAATATAATATGCCGATTGTTTTAATTTAGTGACTCCAGAGCCTATATGGTGGTGCATGTGCAGGGAAATAGTACTTCCGATGGTAATTAGCGTTTACTATTGGATATTTATGTAATGTGAATATAAGGTACAAATAAAATATAGTTGATAGGTAATAATTAGTAGAGTAAAGTATCGTTTTTGTCCTCAATGTTTGGGATAAGTCTTATTTGTGTCATTAACGTTTAAATCGTCCTATTTGTATCTTTAACGTTTATAAAAGTGATTCAATATTATCCTACTATCAATCATATTAACAAATCAGATTATATTTTTTTAATTATTCTCACTTAGATGTATTCATTCTCAATTAGGTTTCACTTGAATGTGTTCGATTTTAATATTATACCCACTATGTGTTTAGATTCAATTATGTCCCTAGAAAAGTGAATTATGTAAATATTGTAGGAATTAGTTTCAACATTTGATGAGCTATTTTTCGGAATAGATCATCGATTTTATCCCAGACATTTGTATTCTAATTTCAAGAAGAAATTTTTAAAGCTCAAACTAAAGCGCTCATGATCTGTAATTGATGGCAGGATAACATTGAATCACTTTTACAAACGTTAGGGATACAAATAGGACGATTTAAACATTAGGGACACAAATAGAATTTACCCCAAACATTGAAAAAAAAAACGATACTTTACTCTAATTAGTAAGTCACATTGATATAATATAACGGATTTAAACTATATATCAATCATGAAAGGTTTAAGAGTGCCAAAGTAAGTAAAAGGTTATAAACAAAGTTTAATCTTTATATATTAACAATGTAAAAAAAATTTATACAGTACAATTATCTAATTAATTAAATTATATATTTAGATAATTTTTTAAATATCACATTTAAAAATTACTCTTGTTAATATATCAATATACAATGATTATCTTACGTGAAAATTACATTCGTATTTTATTTTTCCGTGAAAAAAAAAAAGAGCGCTAAAAAATCTAAAGGAAGAATGATTTGTAATTTGTAGTGTGTATGATTATTGTATGGCAAGTTTTATGATATAGATAATAACTTAGCATTCACATGTGTAGATATGTGATAGTAATCTATGGTTATATCAGGTGGTATAGAAAGGAGACATATTGTTCAGTGTGTCAGAGACGTTGCAGAAAAAATTCAATAAAACCATGTGAGAAAATTTCTAATTAAATTGGATAATAAAATGTTATGATGAGTAATTAATTTTGGTTCATTACGAGCCTAATTTTTGGCCTTTTTTTCGTTCTTAGACAAAAAAAATTTTTTGTGTCATAGGCTAAAAAATATAACATACATTAACATTATTTTTACTCAATATGCAAAAAACCCAAAAATCACTCCAACTATAATTACTCATAGAAAAAATAAAAAAAGGATCTGGCTGCCTCTACTACCCACTTCTAAGTTTAGGCTTTCATTCAATTAGAATAGTCCATGTACATAAATTTGATATTGAAACAAGTAATTATGTCACATCCAAAAAAAAAAAAATAAAATAATAATAATAATAATAATAATAATAATAATAATAATAATAATAATAATAATAATAATAATAATCATTTTAAGCAACATTTAATTGAATCTGCATGTGTTATATAAAATAGTTTATAGTTGATGTTTAGTAATATTAATTTAATGAATTATTTTAAATTAAAATAAGAATACTAATAATAGTGAATCAAATAATAAAGTTTGATTTGTTTTATATTTATTTGGATATCTAAAAACACCAAAATATGTAACACTTCCAAAAAAAATGATTATTCTCTTATAGAGTTGCAAATTATATATTTTATTAAATATTATATGAACAAATTATTATACACATAGTATAAGCAAAAGAAAAAAAAAGAAAATACATAATGGTGAATACATATTAAAATATTATCAGAATACACTATTGTTAAGATATAATATAAATAAAAAATTATGTATGTATGAATAAATACTAAATGTGTACGCTTAAACATTATTTTGATGAATTTGCTTACATGATTTAAATTACGAATATTAATTAATTTTTTATAAATTTTTAATTTTTAAAAAAATTATTTAAAAATATCTATACACTATACCTAACCAAAAATTTAAAGACGAAGAAGTTATTAAAAAATTATTATAAAAAAATATTTATTACTATCAAGTGTCAACCTAGACAAAAAATTGTAATGATAGACTAATAATTACAGTATCTATGTTTGTAACCTGAAATTGTTATTATAGCACATGCTCGAATGGAGAAGTTTGGATACAGAATAATAAAGAATCCTTTTAGGCATACCTGAAATTAAAAGGCATATTTATACAAATTTTTGATGATATATTTAATAGAAGCTAATTTTGATGTGCGTATAGTTGCTTTGCACGTGCGTTTAATTACGTAATACTACAGGAGAAAAAAACTAATTTTTAAAGAGACCACGTGAATGTCATCTAAAAGAACGGATGTGATTGCAAGACTATATAAAATATTTTGCATTGTCTATGCATGAAAATTAAACTAATGTTTAACAACAGAAATATACGAAAAATTAGATATCACAGGCATTCCATTTTGGAAAACCACTTTAAAGAAAACAAAACCCAATGGATTCATCATGAACTGGCCTGAGTGGCTGAGACTAAGAGCATGCTGATAAATCCGTAATTCTATGATGAATTTTTATCCGAAAAGAGAAAATTTTAACAACTTATGTTGCACTTATTCTTTGAGATTGCATACTTTTGTGAATTTCCTTCTAATTGTGGCTAATTTTTTAAAAAGAAAATACGTTTCATACTTAAAATTGCCAAATTTTATTCATTTTTATTCCATTCGATACCTTGATATGTTTGTTTAAGTGATATAAGTTTTAGAAGGTTATGATGGCTTAGGAAGTTAGAGAAAAAACATGCAAATGCGGATGATTCATGACGAAATGAATACTGTAAATTCTCCAAGTCGTGCGTACGCTTCATTCTCAATCCGTGCGTACGCATCATAGGCGCATACGCATGACCCTTGACACGTGACTCGCTTGAACAAACACGTAGTTGGCGATTTCAATCTCATTTTAGGTCCGATCAAAATCATTTCTGAAGCATTCGAAGCACAGATTAAGTGGGTTTTGATCATGTTTTAGGGTTTTCGGGTGTGTTAATTTAACTTCCCTCTAATTTTAGTTTTTGATCCCGTTTTAGTTGAGTATTGGTTATATTATCTTTTCCTACCATCTGAGGTTACCCGATTTTTATTGTTAGTCTATTGTTTTATTTTTTTTACTATTTTTAGTTTAGGAACACGAGTTGAATTTCCATTTTTCTTTAATACAATTTGAGATTTTTTATGTTTATTGTTGATCATTTGAGTTGTTATTATTGCTTTCTTATCTAAGTTAGTTGTAACTTTTATTTTTTCATTTTAGAGACTTGCGTTGGTTAGTTGTTGTTAGGTTTAGGGATCGCTGTCGGCAAGTTGCAATGTTTATATATTGATTCAACTGGGTCAAGGCAATTTTGACAACAGTCTGCATTCTATTGTTATAGAAGGTCAGCGAATGTGTTTCGTTAAAATCGGTAGCAAGCTCCGATAAAAAAATTTCTTCTTTCCATACATTTTTTTCACTTTCCCAGAGGAGAAAACACAATGACATGTTCTAAGGCCTGAGACCGTATGCAAGATGTTGTTGCAGCAGCCAGCTGTTGTTCGCTAATGTGGATTATAGATCCCACTAAAGAGGAAATTATAGATGAAACACCGATGAAAATGATAAGCGGTCTGTTGGACAAACGTGTTTGAGAAGATTAAAGTGCGAAACAGTGTCTGGAACGTTGTTTTATTTGTGGTTATTTTTAATTTATTGAAAAAAATATTAACTTGATGTTATAACAGTGAATAATAATTCTGCTTAAATAGAATACTAAACAAAATACTATATAAAAATTGTAATAAAAAGGTATAAAAAAGAATAAATATATTTTTGATAACCTTACATTGTTATTTAATAACATATTTTTTAAAGAGTTATCCATGAAGACGTAAAGATATTAAACATTCGGTATTTTTATTTTCAAATTTTAAAACATAAAATTTAAATGAATTATATAAAACGATTTTACTTCTAAAAATGATCTAAAATAAACAATAATTTATAAATATAAATTAATTAAAATAATAAACTGTATATTTTATGGTGAAATTGTTAGAACGTCAATTATTTATTATTTTAATTACGTTATTATTATTATTAGTAGTAGTAGTAGTAGTAGTAGTAGTAGTAGTAGTAGTAGTAGTAGTAGTAGGTTTGGTGTTGTCGATAATGATGCACGTAGTATATATTGTGGGTTCCAGTAGAGGAAATTTGGATGGGTTATCGAGGAGTCAATGAGGAGCTTTCCAATTGCACGAGTCACGATGAAAGATAGAATGGATGGGTTAGCAGTGATGATGTGTGTTTACCGTGAACAGTATATATATTTATTTTGAGGTTGAACTGTGTTGGGGATGTAATCTACTCCAGATAATGATTACCTAGCTAATGGATAAAGTGGAGATTTCTTAATTTTTTTTATTACCGTGTCAAAAAAGTAACATCTTATTATCATGTCCTTTGAATCAGGTTTTGATTTATTTATATTGGTTTTTTATTAAGAAAAAAAAAGAATTTAGGAGACATAAAAGCAAATATCCTACTTTCCTCTTCAATTGAGTAGTAGTTGCATCATGTACCCAAAAGACATTAGAAATTACATGAGGTGTTCATTGTCTGGTATTTTTTGTATGACTTTACATCATAAAATAATAGCCCAACGTTTATGCTGTGCTTGGTTGAGAATACTAGAGACAAGTCATATTTATTGAAAAAAAGGAAAGGCCAAAAAATCAATGCAAACAGTTATCTATTACTCTAACAAAAATGAGCCGTGTTTTGAATGAAATGCAAGAAAAAATAAAGACTTTGACATATTTGTAATTTGTGATACGATAACAATATATTATATTGTCATTCTTATTATTTGAAATGAGTTTTGTTTTGTTATGATTTGGATCTCTATAGGCGGATCAACTTTTGCTTATTTTTTTTTTTTAAATTCTGATTACCTTTTCGTTATTTAACTATAGTTAAACTATACAAATATAAAAAATTTCTCTATCTGTTTTTGTTTCTATTATCCAAACCTTATTTACTTATTTTACTAAATGGTGGACATTCAGGTAAAGACGCTCAACACGTCTTTAAATATAGATGTTTGATCTCATCTATTGAATAGATTATCATATATTAAATTTTTGACACATGACATAGATTAAAACTTAAAAGTGATATCTTTATTAAAAATGTTGTTATATTATTAAAGTTATTATTTTGATTCTTATGCCAATATTTTAAATTGCTTAAAATTTAAATTTTTAACAAAAAACTTATTAGAGAATTATTTTATTTTTATTATTTTTTATAAATTGTATAATATTATGTTTTTGTTTTTATTTCATTATGATTTTAATTCTTTTTTATTTTGAGAATTTAATAAATTTTTACGAGTTGAGTTTTTATTTAAAATTTTAAAAATTTTTAAAAAATTTATATTTTAATTTAATTGTTGATTCAATCCTATTTATAATTTATATTTTTATTACTAATTTATATTTTGTAGAACATATTTTTAAATGTGGCTAAACAAACAACTTAAAAAAATTGTTTTTACCATCTTTATGTGAGTGAAATTAGTTTAGGGTGAATGCGGAGTCAGGCTCACGTGGATTTTGGATGGGCCCGTGGGAGGGGGGTGTTAATGGATATATCCATGAATCATAAAATGCTTTCCTTTCTCTTTTCATAGTGGTGTCAGCACTCTTCGTTTTTCTCGTATTCTTCGAAGATACAGCCACACTTGCATGTGTTAATAGTCATGACGACCGAAGCTGGTCGTTTTCCCTTCTATGCTGTCCGAAGAGGTCGTGTCCCAGGCATTTACAAGTCATGGGAGGAATGCGAGCATCAGGTGAACGGGTTCCGGAACAATGAACACCGTGGCTTCCATGATCTGTCGGAAGATTTGGCATGGCTGCGTAGTGCCGGATCTCCTCCCGCTTGTCGGTCAACACCACATGCTCAACCGGTGAGAAGAAGACCGTCAAGATTGTTAGAAAGTGCTTTCTGTTCACTCCCTTTGTGTCAGAAAATTTCTTCTGCCCTCATGGCAGCTGACAATTTGGACTCTGGAGATGGCAGCGGTGACAGCAACCCTACTAGAGTGACTGGTGAGCACGAACATATTTATATTATTTTAAATCTTCAATGAGTTTTTTTCGTGTAGCACTCCTGTAAAGGCAGAGTAATGGTGATGTTGTAGATGTGTATTATTCTGAAACAATAACTTCGTTTGGCTCGTGCAGTTGCGGATCCAGGGACAGACGGTCGTTTCGTGTATGTGGAGGACATGGATCTCATGTTGATGTGGGCATGCTCATTTTTTCAAATTGGTTCTCCCCTTTTTGTTCCTCAGGAAATCAACACGAACGATGAGTGTGTGCTGTTTAGATTCACGGTGGTTTTGCCTCACAATAGCAAATGTATAGATCTTGTGGCTCATGGTCCTTTGTGCTATGAAGAACGTATTGCTCGTCAAGAAGTTTTGTTCACAATGCTTGATAAAATTCTTGGAGCTACTAGTTATACCGTTCATGATTACAACTATCGTATCCTAGGCCGGCTCAAAGAACGTTTGAAGCAGTCAAGGGCTGACGAAGTAGGTAGATTGGCTGCGCAAATTCGTATACTAGAAAAAGAAAATGAGGAACTTTTGGGACAAGTTGAAATGTTTGGGAGATATTAGAGGAATAGGGTGCATGATGGATCATGTAATGCATGTTTCAGATAGAGGTACGCCAGGCTTTGGGATTTCTATGTTAGTGTAATTTAGAACTAGTAATTTGGCTGTATTTGTTAATGTTTCCTTCGGGCTAGACTACTTGGGTGGCCGGCAAATATCCGGTTAAAACTGATATTGTTGCTGCTATTTTACTCAAGATTTGTGTAATAAATTAAATTTAATCTAGCCGTTAATGTTATGCCATTTTATTTTGGGGTTCGATACAGGTGTTATGATGACAATTTAAGTTGCTTCTGGACTGCACAAGTATCCAACTCGTTGCACAAGTAATATTGAAAGGAATGGAAATCAAGGCAGTCTCTTAATTTTTGCCTGATAACAATTTCTTCCATGTTAACCAGGGAACTCTGTTTCATGGTGGTACACTAATTCAAAGTTTTTGCTCAAAAGAAATAAGTTTTTTTCTAATATGCTGCTTCAGCCCCAACATTTTTACGAAAGTAAATTATGTTAATGTCTACTTGATCCGTGTATGCAATTTAGCTAGCATGACATTCCATATTTAGCAAACTTAATTTCAGAGGGTGAATATCATGGTGCCATAAGGTTGTGGTTCTGTTATCTAATTTATAAAAAAATTAATGGACCAAAAATTGATAATGGGGTGGCAATACATGTAGTGGCAAGCTGACTTAAGTCTAATGCAAATTTGGGTTTTCAGTTGGCCCTGCAATTTGGGCTTCATGGATGACTTTTGCATTCAATCAATCAGTCTGTAGCCAGAAAGAGTGTTTCAGCAGGAAAGGGTATTTTGGAAGCAACAGCAGATAATCAATACCTCGGAATGTGTGCCAAGCAAAAATTTGGGATTTCAAACCTTCTCTCTCTAAAATGCACCTCTTTTGCTGCTTTTTTGCTATCTAATCTAAAAGTATGCATCTTTGAGACTGTGAATTTTCTGTAGTACTCCCAAGCCTTTCTCCTCATGGACCTACAATACTTGGGCCTTACATCTACAAGCCCATGACTTCAACTTTTTCAATACGAGGTAAGGCATATCTCCAACATACTGCATCCCGCAATCTCTTTATTTGTCCCGTGTGAACTTGGCGCCAATTACGTTGGTGCACTCTTCTCTGCTCTGTGTCGTTGGAGGCAGACATGAAGAACAAGGGGAAGGCTACTCTGTTGAATGTTGGGGGTCCCCATCTGACTTCGAAAGATGACTCTGGTGTGGAAGAGGCAAAGTAGATGCCAGCTGTGACTGAGGAGGTATTTTCCACATCGGATGATCCTGTCATTGACGTGTTCAACAAAGTGTGTGAGGTGGTTTGCATAATGATCATTTCCACATGGATCTCTTTAGTTGATGTTATCTTTCAACTGTGTGTTTATATTTTTTAAGAAACTTATTTTCATTGGGTTTGCAGATTTTGCTTGGATCTGATGGAGCAACTAGATCTATTGTTGAGACTCAGGCAAAGGAAAGTAAGAAGCTTAAGCGTACCGTTGATGGTCACGGAACCCTACTGGAGGTACTGTGTTCAGAATATGGGAAAGGACGAGAAAGGCTGCTAACGCACCATGAGAGGTATGGTTCAACTAAAGGTATTGCTGTGCATGACACAAAGAAGTAAAAGAAGGAGTCTCACTGAAAGCCAAAGCTGGCCTGTGAGGATGTTGACGCGGTGGTTGTTACTAAGGACGTCGATACTATTATAGCCAAGATCGGCGCTGGGATGAATGCTATAAACACAAACCTCGACCATGCAAAAAATTCTGACTACAAAATGGGAGCAAGGCCTGCATCACAGTCTAGCACTGTTAAGCAACAACCACTCAACGTAGCAATGTGCAAGGAATCACTATTGGTCTATCACTGGAACGCTGTTTTATTTTAGGTTATTTTACATCTACAGATTTTTTTATCACGAGCTAATGCTTCTTTGTCTCCCGGGTTCATTTTAACAAATTTTTTATAGCGGCGGCTAGAGTTTGTTTCTGGCAATGATTCCAGTCGATACACCATTCGTGCCCACGGTGATAAGGAAGTCCCTCTCTTTTACCGAGTGGGTGCACCGGGCTTCATGGATGGTGGAGACCTCCCGCACGTAAGTACTATAACCTTCGTTAGTTCCCACCTTTGTGGAGTTTACATGATCTTTATGACTTGGAGAAATAAATATCATGCCGGACAACTGTGCAGTGTATTGACGTTGTGTTCCGTCCCCCCGCCGGTGTCAACTTTGTGACTGTTGAGTTAGCGGTTGCTGCGTACCTATTCGGTCGGAGGCTCTCGATGAAGTACATGGCCTCATTCGTGAATTTACTTTAATAGTTTGATTTTTTCAGTTGGGTCTTGGATGTGCTGGTGGTTTATAAAGGTGCTTTAGTAAACCGAAACTTCCATCACCGTATGCATCTTAAATTTGTGTTTTCATTTCTCGTTGGACATTTTTAACTGGATTTTTTCATAAAGAACCACAATAAGCCATCCGTGTAGCATTGTGAATTTGTTAATAGCTCATTACTTGAAGGAGTTGTTAGTTGGTAACATCGTAAATTTTTTGCATGGCTCTTCCCCGAATTTTTTTGTTTTTTGGTCAATCCCCTAAAGTTAAGGACAACTGCTCCCCCCCAACCCCATTTATTTTTCAGTTTTTGGAAAAGTCAAAGAATCATGCGTTTTTTGTCCACCAAAGAATCAAGTTGGTTAAGAAATGGGAACATTAAATTTGGGCCTTAGGCCCATGGTTCGGTCTCTATTTACTGCATCCTAAAAAAATAACGATGTGGGTTGATCCATTCCATTCAAATAACTAATTCCATAAAGATAAAAAGGTTCATCAAGTCCCTTGAAAAACTATAAGCTATATTATTAATACTAAAATCATGCATTATAAATAATTTCAATGAAAAATTTCTTCTACTGTATTTCTCAAATATCATTGAATCTCACAGCCTTGTTGATATATGATAATAACATAGCCCCATTTAAAGACATTTAACTAATCTGTTGAACAAAAGATATGTAAAAATTAAAATAAACATATGTACAAGGAAATTTTGTTTAAACACATAAATAGAATAGAGCCAAATATCTAGATTTGCATTCTCGATTAACAGGCCTATCTAATTTCCAGTAACAACTCATCTCATCAGGTTAGTGTCGTCTTCTATATGTGTTCTTTAGGTAAAAACAGTTTTATTTATTTATTTTTCAGTACTTTAAGTTAAAGATAGAAATAAACTTGAATTGTTGTTAAATATTAATGAAATAAGGAGTAAACAATTTGCAAAACGTCCCATGCTTTGACTTACAAATTTCCTCTCATCTTTTTTGGCCTTGTTGGGCTTCGGCTCAGGAATAAAGTATGGAATAATCACTTTTCTACGTACATCTGCCACAATCCTCTCATCTACCATCATCGTCCCCAGCTATCTTGATTCGTCTTATCCAGTATAATGCTCACTTTGTCCACGTCGTTAGTGGCATGATAATAAACTTTTATCTTACTGTTAGTTTAATTATGACTCCTTCCTCACATTTCGCATATTACTAGTTTTGCCTTGAAGAGAAGGTAAGCTTTGCTACAATTTTCATTCAGCGACTTCTAATTTCGCTTGATCGAACTCTGCAGGGTGGTGCTGATCCCCAACGAACATCGCCAGGGAGACAGGCAAGCTTTGTGGACGTTGCGACCGGGAGAGGAAGTTGTGGATAATGTAATGTTGTTTGAACTAACATTTAGTCAGCTCACTGTTAGTTGTCTTAGTCTAATCGTTTCTAGTGATAAGCTTTGTTTTAACAATCAGAAATACGTCGACTGTGATGCTTCGTACAGGTGCTGACTCTGCTGGCTACTATGCTGACTGATGAGCAAGTAGATAGGCGCATCTCGTGGCTTCCGATGACATTCACAGTATGTCACCTAAATCCCGGTGTTTTAGAAACTGTTTAATAACTATTCCAACTTCTGTTATATATATTGTAAGCACGAGTGCCATGATGGAAACTAATGGATCATATTGATAATGCAGCAAGTGGCCCTGAATCCTGTCGCATTCTGCAAGGAGACATTGTCCTTCATCAGGCAACACTACATGGGCCAGGCTGATGATCTCACGAAGGTATTCCACAGGACAATGGATTTGCGGTTTGATCCATTTATAGATGTCCCAGCCCAAGGATAAACTATTTTTTCCCCAGATCTATGTTTCGATGCACTTAAATCGTCATTGGTATCTAATGATAATCGATATCCAGAACGAATCCCAGATTTATCTGGACTCCCTGAAGTCTCAAAATATGCGTGATGCCAAGATCAACCAGATGTATTTTGTGGTAGTTTTACTGCGTGACAATCCCTTGTGTTCTACTTAATAATGATGCGTAGCATTCTTTAAATTTACTATACCTAAGTATCATGTCCATTTGGCATTGCAGGCTAGGTACATCCAACAATTGCTGCGAGAAGGAAAGTTCTATGACAGACCAGAAAGTAAAGCACCACAAGTCACGGATTTCAAATTTTCAGAGCCTGTGACAGGTCAACAAGCACCAATGTCTAATGATTGTGGCATTTGGGTTAATGTGATTCCATCCATTGAGCAACCCAAATGCCACAATCATTGGACATTGGTGCTTGTTGACCTGTCATAAGCTCTGAAAATTTGAAATCCATGACTTCTGGTGGTTTGCTTTCTGGCCTGTCATAGAACTTTCCTTCTCGCAGCAATTGTTGGATGTACCTAGCCTGCAATGCTAAATGGACATGATACTCAGGTATAGTAAATTTAAAGAATGCCACGCATCATTATTAAGTAGAACACAAGGGATTGTCACGCGGTGAAACTACCACAAAATACATATGGTTGATCCTGGCATCACGCATATTTTGAGACTTCAGAGAGTCCAGATAAATCAGGGATTCGTTCTGGATATCGATGATCATTAGATACCAATGACGATTTAAGTGCATCGGAACATAGATATGGGGAAAAAATAGTTTAACCTTGGGCTGGGACATTTATAAATAGATCAAACCATAAATCCATTATCCTGTGGAATACAGAGGTGTACCTTCGTGAGATCATCAGCCCGGCCCATGTAGTGTTGCCTGATGAAGGACAATGTCTCTTTGCAGAATGTGACAGGATTCACGGCCACTTGCTGCATTATCAATATGATCCATTAGTTTCCATCATGGCACTCGTGCTTACAATATATATAACAGAAGTTGGAGTAGTTATTAAATAGTTGCTAAAACACCAGGATTTAGGCAACTGATGAGCGGATAATTTATACACTTTTTGGCATTGTTTTTAGTATATTTTTAGTAGAATCTAGTTACTTTTAGGGATGTTTTCATTAGTTTTTATGTTAAATTCACATTTCTGGACTTTACTACGAGTTTGTGTATTTTTCTGTGATTTCAGGTATTTTCTGGCTGAAATTGAGGGACTTGAGCAAAAATCAGATTCAGAGGTTGAAGAAGGACTGCTGATGCTGTTGGATTTTGACCTCCCTGCACTCAAAGTGGATTTTCTGGAGCTACAAAACTCAAAATGGTGCGCTTCCAATTGAGTTGGAAAGTAGACATCCAGGGCATTGAACGTAAAAGGGCATTGAACGCCAGTTCTATGCTGCTGTCTGGAGTTAAACGCCAGAAACACGTCACAAGCGAGAGTTGAACGCCAGAAATACGTTACAAACTGGCGTTCAACTCCAAGATTGACCTCTACACATATAACATTCAAGCTCAGCCCAAGCACACACCAAGTGGGCCCCAGAAGTGGATTTATGCATCAATTACTTACTTCTGTAAACCCTAGTAACTAATTTAGTATAAATAGGACTTTTTACTATTGTATTAGACATCTTATGATCTTTGGATTATCTTTTGATCATTTTTAGATCTCTAGACCTCCATGGGAGGCTGGCCACTCGGCCATGCTTACCCTATATTCACTTATGTATTTTTCATACGGTAGAGTTTCTGCACTCCATAGATTAAGGTGTGGAGCTCTGCTGTTCCTCAAAGATTAATGCAAAGTACTACTGTTTTTCTATTCAATTCAACTTATTCTGCTTCTAAGATATTCATTCGCACTTCAACCTGAATGTGATAAACGTGACAATCATCATCATTCCCTATGAACGCGTGCCTGACAACCACTTCCGTTCTACCTTAGATTGAATGAGTATCTCTTGGATCTCTTAATCAGAATCTTCATGGTATAAGCTA
The DNA here is from genome assembly GCF_003086295.3 of Arachis hypogaea. NCBI lineage: Eukaryota > Viridiplantae > Streptophyta > Magnoliopsida > Fabales > Fabaceae > Arachis > Arachis hypogaea. Next base: position 114,628,223 of record NC_092053.1, read on the forward strand.
GATTGATGGCGGCATTCATGAGAGTCCGAAAAGTCTAAACCTTATCTGTGGTATTCCGAGTAGGACTCTGGGATTGAATGACTGTGATGAACTTCAAACTCGCGAGTGCTGGGCGTAGTGACAGACACAAAAGGAGGGTGAATCCTATTCCAGTATGATCGAAAACCTCAGATGATTAGCCGTGCTGTGACAGAGCATTTGGACCATTTTCACAAGAGGATGGGATGCAGCCATTGGCAAGGGTGATGCCTCCAGACGATTAGCCATGCAGTGACAGCGCATCGGACCATTTTCCAGAGAGGATTAAAAGTAGCCATTGACAACGGTGATGTCCTTACATAAAGCCAGCCATGGAAAGGAGTAAGACTGATTGGATGAAGACAGCGGGAAAGCAGAGATTCAAAGGAACGAAAGCATCTCTATACGCTTATCTGAAATTCTCACCAATGAATTACATAAGTGTTTCTATCCTTATTTTCTATCTATTTATTATTTATGTTCAAAAACTCCATAACTATTTTATATCCGCCTGACTGAGATTTACAAAGTGACCATAGCTTGCTTCATACCAACAATCTCCGTGGGATCGACCCTTACTCACGTAAGGTTTATTACTTGGATGACCCAGTGCACTTGCTGGTTAGTTGTATCGAAGTTGTGAATGAAAAACGATTTATTAAGACGTGCGTACAGAGTTTCTGGCGCCGTTGCCTGAGATCACAATTTCGTGCACCAAGTTTTTGGCGCCGTTGCCGGGAATTGTTCGAGTTTGAAAAACTGACGATTCATCTTGTTGCTCAGATTAGGTAATTTTCTTTTTGTTTTATTTTCAAAAATTTTTCAAAAACCTTTCAAAAATTTCTCACTTGTTTTAAAAAAAAAATGTTTTCAAAAAAATATATTTTTCTTCAGAATTTTTAAGAATGAATTCTAGAGTTTCATGAAGCATGTTGAAGCATGGCTGGCTATAAAGCCATGTCTAAATTCTTTTGGGCTGAGGTTTTGGCCTAAAATTGAATGAATTACTCGCATATTCATGCTAAAGCTTGACTGGCTATTAAACCATGTCTAACCCTCAGATTGGAGCTTTAGACTAAGAATACAAGATTCCTGGAATTCATATTAAAAATTTTGGAATCCTTATTTTTATTTTTCAAATAATTTTCGAAAAAATCCAAAAAAATCATAAAATCATAAAAATAAAAAATATTTTGTGTTTATTGCTTGAGTCTTGAGCCAAATTTTTTAAGTTTGGTGTCAATTGCATACTCATCTTGCATTTTTCGAAAATTGCATTCATGCATTGCATTCATCATGATCTTCAAGTTGTTCTTGATAAACCTTCTTGATTGATCTTCATATTACATTGTTTTGTGTTGTATGTTGTTTTTCATATGCATTCTTGCATTCATAGTGTCTAAACATGAAAGATTTCTAAGTTTGGTGTCTTGCATGTTTTCTTTGCATATAAAATTTTCAAAAATAATTTCTTGATGTTCATCATGATCTTCAAAGTGTTCTTGATGTTCATCTTGACATTCATAGTGTTCTTGCATGCATTCCTTGTTTTGATCCAGAAAGAAAAGAGAAAAACATGAAAATGACGTTTTAATTTTTCTCTCTCATCATTAAAAATTCAAAAATCAAAAAAATATATTTTCCTTTTTCTCTCTTAAAATTTCGAAAATTAGATTTGACTTTTTTAAAAATTTTTAAAATCTAGTTGTTTTTATGAGTCAAATCAAATTTTCAATTTAAAAATCTTATCTTTTTCAAAATCTTTTTCAAAAATAAAATCTTTTTCATTTTTCTTATCTATTTTCGAAAATTTCAAAAAAATATTTTTCAAAAATATTTTTCTTAATTTTACATCATATTTTCGAAAATAACATCATCAATTAATGTTTTGATTCAAAAATTTCAAGTTTGTTACTTGCTTGTTAAGAAAGATTCAAACTTTGAGTTCTAGAATCATATCTTGTGATTTCTTGTGAATCAAGTCATTAATTGTGATTTTAAAAATCAAATCTTTTTCAAAACTAATTTCAATCATATCTTTTCAAAAATATCTCTTTATCTTATCTTTTTCAAAATTTGATTTTAAAATATCCTTTCTAACTTCTTATCTTCTTATCTTTTCAAAATTTTCAAATTTGTTTCAACTAACTAACTAACTTTTTGTTTGTTTCTTATCTTTTTCAAAACTACCTAACTAACTCTCTCTCTCTAATTTTCGAAAATATCTTCCCTCTTTTTCAAAATTTCTTTTTAATTAACTAATTATTTTAATTTTTGATTTTAATTTTCGAAAAATTACTAACATTTTTCAAAAACTATTTTCGAAAATCACTAACTCTTTTTCAAAAATAATTTTCGAAAATTCTCCTTCTCTCTCATCTCCTTCTATTTATTTATTCATCTACTAACACTTCATCTCACCCAAATTCGAACCCCCTCTTCCATCTGTGTTCGAATTTTTTCTTCTTCTTTTCTTCTACTCACACAGGGACCTCTATACTATGGTAAAAAGGACCCCTATTATTATTATTTTTCTGTCCCTCTTTTTCATATGAGCAGGAGCAAGGACAAGAACATTCTTGTTGAAGCAGATCCAGAACCTGAAAGGACTCTGAAGAGGAAACTAAGAGAAGCTAAATTACAACAATCCAGCAAGCACCTTTCAGAAATTTTTGAACAGGAAGAAGAGATGGCAGCCGAAAATAATAATAATGCAAGGAGGATGCTTGGTGACTTTACTGCACCTAATTCCAATTTAGATGGAAGAAGCATCTCCATTCCCGCCATTGGAGCAAACAATTTTGAGCTGAAACCTCAATTAGTTTCTCTGATGCAGCAGAACTGCAAGTTTCATGGACTTCCATCTGAAGATCCTTTTCAGTTCTTAACTGAATTCTTGCAGATATGTGATACTGTTAAGACTAATGGAGTAGATCCTGAAGTCTACAGGCTCATGCTTTTCCCTTTTGCTGTGAGAGACAGAGCTAGAATATGGTTAGACTCTCAACCTAAGGATAGCCTGAACTCTTGGGATAAGCTGGTCAAGGCTTTCTTAGCCAAGTTCTTTCCTCCTCAAAAGCTGAGTAAGCTTAGAGTGGATGTTCAGACCTTCAGACAGAAAGAAGGTGAATCCCTCTATGAAGCTTGGGAGAGATACAAAGAACTGACCAAAAAGTGTCCTTCTGACATGCTTTCAGAATGGACCATCCTGGACATATTCTATGATGGTCTATCTGAATTAGCTAAAATGTCATTGGATACCTCTGCAGATGGATCCATTCACTTAAAGAAAACACCTGCAGAAGCTCAAGAACTCATTGACATGGTTGCTAATAACCAGTTCATGTACACTTCTGAGAGGAATCCTGTGAGTAATGGGACGCCTATGAAGAAGGGAGTTCTTGAAATTGATACTCTGAATGCCATACTGACTCAGAATAAAATATTGACTCAGCAAGTCAATATGATTTCTCATAGTCTGAATGGAATGCAAGCTGCATCCAACAGTACTCAAGAGGCATCTTCTGAAGAAGAAGCTTATGATCCTGAAAACCCTGCAATAGCAGAGGTGAATTACATGGGTGAACCTTATGGAAACACCTATAACCCCTCATGGAGAAATCACCCAAATCTCTCATGGAAGGATCAACAAAAGCCTCAACAAGGCTTTAATAATGGTGGAAGAAACAGGTTTAGCAATAGCAAGCCTTTTCCATCATCCACTCAGCAACAGACAGAGAACTCTGAACAAAATACTTCTAATTTAGCAAACTTAGTCTCTGATCTATCTAAGGCCACTGTAAGTTTCATGAATGAAACAAGGTCCTCCATTAGAAATTTGGAGGCATAAGTGGGCCAGCTGAGTAAAAGGATCACTGAAATCCCTCCTAGTACTCTCCCAAGCAATACAGAAGAGAATCTAAAAGGAGAGTGCAAAGCCATTGAATTAATTACCATGGCCGAACCTGTAAGGGAGGGAGAGGACGTGAATCCCAAGGAGGAAGACCTCCTGGGACGTCCAGTGATCAATAAGGAGCTTCCCTCTGAGGAACCAAAGGAATCTGAGACTCATCTAGAGACCATAGAGATTCCATTGAACTTCATTATGCCATTCATGAGCTCTGATGAGTATTCCTCTTCTGAAGAGAATGAGGATGTTACTAAGGAGCAAGTTACCAAGTACCTTGGTGCAATCATGAAGCTGAATGCCAAATTATTTGGTATTGAGACTTGGGAAGATGAACCTCCCTTGTTCACCAATGAACTAAGTGATCTGGATCAACTGACATTGCCTCAGAAGAAACAGGATCCTGGAAAGTTCATAATACCTTGTACCATAGGCAACATGATCTTTGAAAAGGCTCTGTGTGACCTTGGTTCAGGGATAAACCTCATGCCCCTCTCTGTAATAGAGAAACTGGGAATCTATGGGGTGCAAGCTACTAAAATCTCATTAGAGATGGCAGACAATTCAAGAAAACAGGCTTATGGACTAGTAGAGGACGTGTTAGTAAAGGTTGAAGGTCTTTACATCCCTGCTGATTTCATAATCCTTGATACTGGGAAGGATGATGATGAATCCATCATCCTTGGAAGACCCTTCCTAGCCACAGCAAGAGTGTGATTAATGTTGACAGAGGTGAACTAGTCCTTCAATTGAATGAGGACTCCTTTGTGTTTAAAACTCAAGGTCATCCTTCTGTAAACACAGAGAGGAAGCATAAAAAGCTTATCTCAATGCAGAGTCAACCAGAGCCCCCACAGTCAAACTTTAAGTTTGGTGTTGGGAGGCCACAACCAAACTCTAAGTTTGGTGTTGAACTTCCATATCCAAACTCTAAGTTTGGTGTTGGGGAGTCTCAACAATGCTTTGAACATCTGTGAGGCTCCATGAGAGCCCACTGTCAAGCTATTGACATTAAAGAAGCGCTTGTTGGGAGGCAACCCAATTTTTATTTAATTATATTTTTATTAGTTATATGTCTTTATAGGTACATGATCATGTGGAGTCACAAAATAAATCAAAAAATTGAGAACGGAATCAAAAATAGCAGAAGAAAAATCACACCCTGGAGGAAGATCTCACTGGCGTTTAAACGCTAGTAAGAAGCATCTGGCTGGCGTTCAACACCAGAACAGAGCATGGTTCTGGCGCTGAACGCCCAAAATGGGCAGCATCTGGGCGTTTGAATGCTAGAATTGCACCCTGGAGAAGAGCTGGCGCTGAACGCCCAAAACAAGCATGGTTCTGGCGTTCAACGCCAGAAATGGGCAACAAATGGGCGTTCAACGCCCAGAACAAGCACCAATCTGGCGCTGAACGCCCAGAGTTGTGTGCAAGGGCATTTTGCATGCCTAATTTGGTGCAAGGTTGTAAATCCTTGAACACCTCAGGATCTGTGGACCCCACAGGATCACCTCAGGATCTGTGGACCCCACAGGATCCCCACCTACCTCCACTCACTTCTTATCACCCCTCTTTCACACAATCCCATAAACACTCTTCCCCAAAACTCTTCACCAATCACCTCAATCTCTCTTCCCTATCACCACTTCACCACTCACATCCATCCACTCTTCCCCATAAACCTACCTCATAAACTCCACCTACCTTCAAAATTCAAAATCACTTTCCCACCCAAAACCCACCCTTATGGCCGAACCTTACCCCCCTCCCTTCCCTATATATAGCCCTCCATTCTTCCTCATTTTCACACAACACAACCCTCTCTTCCCCTTCTTGGCCGAAACACATCTCTCTCTCCCTTTCCTCAATTTCTTCTTCTTCTTCATCTATTCTTTCTTTTCTTGCTCGAGGGCGAGCAATATTCTAAGTTTGGTGTGGTAAAAGCATAAGCTTTTTGTTTTTCCATTACCATTGATGGCACCTAAGACCAGAGAATCCTCTAGAAAAGGGAAGGGAAGACAAAAGCTTCCACCTCCGAGTCATGGGTGATGGAAAGATTCATCTCCAAAGCTCATCAAGACCACTTCTATGATGTTGTGGCCAAGAAAAAGGTGATCCCCGAGGTCCCTTTCAAACTCAAGAGAAATGAGTATCCGGAGATCCGACATGAAATCCAAAGAAGAGGTTGGGAAGTTCTAACAAACCCCATCCAACAAGTCAGCATCCTAATGGTTCAAGAGTTCTATGCCAATACATGGATAACAAGGAACCATGATCAAAGTAAGAACCCAAACCCAAAGAATTATCTCACTATGGTTCGAGGAAAATACTTAGATTTTAGTCCGGAAAATGTGAGGTTGGTGTTCAACTTGCCTATGATGCAAGGAGATGCACGCCCCTACACTAGAAGGGTCAACTTTAATCAAAGGTTGGACCAAGTCCTCATGGACATATGTGTGAAAGGAGCTCAATGGAAGATTGACTCCAAAGGCAAGCCGGTTCAATTAAGAAGACTGGACCTCAAGCCTGTGGCTAGAGGATGGTTGGAGTTCATCCAACGCTCCATCATCCCCACTAGCAACCGATCTGAAGTTACTGTGGATCGGGCCATCATGATTCATAGCATCATGATTGGAGAGGAAGTAGAAGTTCATGAAGTCATCTCCCTTGAACTCTACAAAATAGCCGAAAAGCCCTCTCCTGGGGCAAGGCTAGCTTTTCCTCATCTTATTTGCTATCTATGTTACTCAGCTGGAGCTTTCATAGAAGGAGACATTCCCATTGAGGAAGAGAAGCCCATCACTAAGAAAAGGATGGAGCAAGCAAGAGAGCCCATTCATGGATCTCAAGAGACGCATGAAGCTCATCACCATGAGATCCCAGAGATGCCTCAAATGCATTTTCCTCCACAAAACTATTGGGAGCAAATCAACACCTCCCTAGGAGAATTAAGTTCCAACATGGGACAATTAAGGGTGGAACATCAAGAGCACTCCATCATCCTTCATGAAATAAGGGAAGATCAAAAAGCAATGAGGGAGGAGCAACAAAGACAAGGAAGAGACATAGAAGAGCTCAAGGACATCACTGGTTCCTCAAGAAGGAAACGCCACCATCACTAAAGTGGACTCATTCCTTGTTCTTACATTCTCTGTTTTTCGTTTTCTCTATATTAAGTGCTTATCCATGTTTGTGTCTTCATTACATGATTATTAGTATTTAGTAACTGTGTCTTAAAGTTATGAATATCCTATGAATCCATCACCTCTCTTAAATGAAAACTGTTTTAATTCAAAAGAACAAGAAGTACATGAGTTTCGAATTTATCCTTGAACTTAGTTTAATTATATTGATGTGGTGACAATACTTTTTATTTTCTGAATGAATGCTTGAACAGTGCATATGTCTTTTGAAGTTGTTGTTTAAGAATGTTAAATATGTTGGCTCTTGAAAGAATGATGATAAGGAGACATGTTATTTGATAATCTGAAAAATCATAAAAATTATTCTTGAAGCAAGAAAAAGCAGCAAAGAACAAAGCTTGCAGAAAAAAAAAGGAAAAAAAATATAGGCGAAAAAAAATAAAAAAATTAAAAAAAAAAAAGAGAAAAAGCAAGCAGAAAAAGCCAAAAGCTCTTAAAACCAAGAGGCAAGAGCAAAAAGCCAATAACCCTTAAAACCAAAAGGCAAGGGTAAATAAAAAGGATCCCAAGGCTTTGAGCATCAGTGGATAGGAGGGCCTGAAGGAATAAAATCCTGGCCTAAGCGGCTAAACCAAGCTGTCCCTAACCATGTGCTTGTGGCGTGAAGGTGTCAAGTGAAAACTTGAGACTGAGCGGTTAAAGTCAAGGTCCAAAGCAAAAACAGAGTGTGCTTAAGAACCCTGGACACCTCTAATTGGGGACTTTAGCAAAGCTGAGTCACAATCTGAAAAGGTTCACCCAATTATGTGTCTGTGGCATTTATGTATCCGGTGGTAATACTAGAAAACAAAGTGCTTAGGGCCACGGCCAAGACTCATAAAATAGCTGTGTTCAAGAATCATCATACTGAACTAGGAGAATCAATAACACTATCTGAACTCTGAGTTCCTATAGATGCCAATCATTCTGAACCTCAATGGATAAAGTGAGATGCCAAAACTATTCAAGAGGCAAAAAGCTACAAGTCCCGCTCATTTAATTGGAGCTATGTTTCATTGATAGTTTGGAATTTATAGTATATTCTCTTTTTTTTATCCTATTTGATTTTCAGTTGCTTGGGGACAAGCAACAATTTAAGTTTGGTGTTGTGATGAGCGGATAATTTATACGCTTTTTGGCATTGTTTTTAGTAGAATCTAGTTACTTTTAGGGATGTTTTCATTAGTTTTTATGTTAAATTTACATTTCTGGACTTTACTATGAGTTTGTGTATTTTTCTGTGATTTTAGGTATTTTCTGGCTGAAATTGAGGGACTTGAGCAAAAATCAGATTCAGAGGTTGAAGAAGGACTGCTGATGCTGTTGGATTCTGACCTCCCTGCACTCAAAGTGGATTTTTTGGAGCTACAAAACTCAAAATGGTGCGCTTCTAATTGCGTTGGAAAGTAGACATCCAGGGCTTTCCTGCAATATATAATAGTCCATACTTTGGCCGATTTTAGATGATGTAAAAGGGCGTTGAACGCCAGTTCTACGCTACTGTCTGGAGTTAAACGCCAGAAACACATCACAAGCCAGAGTTGAACGCCAGAAATACGTTACAAACTGGCGTTCAACTCCAAGATTGACCTCTACACGTGTAACATTCAAGCTCAGCCCAAGCACACACCAAGTGGTCCCCGGAAGTGGATTTATGCATCAATTACTTACTTCTGTAAACTCTAGTAACTAGTTTAGTATAAATAGGACTTTTTACTATTGTATTAGACATCTTATGATCTTTGGATTATCTTTTGATCATTTTTAGATCTCTAGACCTCCATGGGAGGCTGGCCACTCGGCCATGCTTACCCTATATTCACTTATGTATTTTTCATACGGTAGAGTTTCTGCACTCCATAGATTAAGGTGTGGAGCTTTGCTGTTCCTCAAAGATTAATGCAAAGTACTACTGTTTTTCTATTCAATTCAACTTATTCTACTTCTAAGATATTCATTCGCACTTCAACCTGAATGTGATGAACGTGACAATCATCATCATTCCCTATGAACGCGTGCCTGACAACCACTTCCGTTCTACCTTAGATTGAATGAGTATCTCTTGGATCTCTTAATCAGAATCTTCGTGGTATAAGCTAGATTGATGGCGGCATTCATGAGAGTCCGGAAAGTCTAAACCTTGTCTGTGGTATTCCGAGTAGGACTCTGGGATTGAATGACTGTGACGAACTTCAAACTCGCGAGTGCTGGGCGTAGTGACAGACGCAAAAGGAGGGTGAATCCTATTCCAGTATGATCGAGAACCTCAGATGATTAGCCGTGCTGTGACAGAGCATTTGGACCATTTTCACAAGAGGATGGGATGCAGCCATTGGCAAGGGTGATGCCTCCAGACGATTAGCCATGCAGTGACAGCGCATCGGACCATTTTCCAGAGAGGATTAAAAGTAGCCATTGACAACGGTGATGTCCTTACATAAAGCCAGCCATGGAAATGAGTAAGACTGATTGGATGAAGACAGCGGGAAAGCAAAGATTCAGAGGAACGAAAGCATCTCTATACGCGTATCTAAAATTCTCACCAATGAATTACATAAGTGTTTTTATCCTTATTTTCTATCTATTTATTATTTATGTTCGAAAACTCCATAACTATTTTATATCTGCCTGACTGAGATTTACAAGGTGACCATAGCTTGCTTCATACCAACAATCTTCGTGGGATCGACCCTTACTCATGTAAGGTTTATTACTTGGACGACCCAGTGCACTTGCTGGTTAGTTGTATCAAAGTTGTGAATGAAAAACAATTTATTAAGACGTGCGTACAGAGTTTCTGGCGCCGTTGCCTGAGATCACAATTTCGTGCACCAGCGACATACTCCGAATGTCGTCGGAAGCCACCAGATGCGTCTATCTGCTCGCTCATCAGTCAGTATAGTAGCCAGCAGAGTCAGCACCTGCACGAAGCGTCACAGTCGACGTATTTTCAATTGTTAAAACAAAGCTTATCACTACAAACGATTAGACTATGACACCTAATAGTGAGCCGACTAAATGTTAGTTCAAACAACACTACATCATCCATAACTTCCTCTCCCGGTCGCAACGTCCACAAAGCTTGCCTGTCTCCCTGGCAGTGTTCGTTGGGGATCAGCACCTCCCTGCAGGGTCCGGTCAAGCAAAATTAGAAGTCGTTGAATGAAAATTGTAGCAAAGAACAATTAGAAAAAATATCTGCATAGTAAAGGCGAAAAAATTTACCCTCTCTTCAAGGCAAAACTAGCAATATGTGAAATATGAGGAAGGAGTCATAATTAAACTAACAGTAAGATAAAAGTTTATTATCATGCCACTAACGACGTGGACAAAGTGAGCATTATACTGGATAAGACGAATCAAGATGGCTGGGAACGATGAGGGCAGATGGGAGGATTGCGGCAGATGTACGCAGAAAAGTGATTATTCCATACTTTATTCCTGGGCTGAAGCCTATCAAGGCCAAAAAAGTTGAGAGGAAATTTGTAGGTCAAAGCATGGGACGTTTTGCAAATTGTTTACTCCTTATTTCATTAATATTTAACAACAATTCAAGTTCGTTTCTATCTTTAACTTAAAGTACCAAAAAATAAATAAATAAAATTGTTTTTACCTAAAGAACACATAGAGAAGACGACATTAACCTGATGAAATGAGTTGTTACCGGAAATTAGATAGGCCTGTTAATCGAGAATGCAAATCTAGATATTTGGCTTTATTCTATTTATGGGTTTAAACAAAATTTTCTTGAACATATGTTTATTTTAATTTTTACATATCTTTTGTTGAACAGATTAGTTAAATGTCTTTAAATGGGGCTATGTTATTATCATATATCAACAAGGCTGTGAGATTCAATGATATTTGAGAAATACATTAGAAGAAATTTTTCATTGAAATTATTTATAATGCATGATTTTAGTATTAATTATATAGCTTACAGTTTTCCAAGGGACTTGATGAAGTTTTTTATCATTATGGACTTAGTTATTTGAATGTAATGGATCAACCCACATCGTTATTTTTTTAGGATGCAGTAAATGGAGACCGAACCATGGGCCTAAGGCCTAAATTTAATGTTCCCATTTCTTAACCAACTGGATTCTTTGGTGGCCAAAAAATACATGATTCTTTGACTTTGCCAAAAACTAAAAAATAAATGGGTAGGGGGGGGCAGAGCAGTTGTACTTAACTTTGGGGGATTGACCAAAAAAAACGTTGGAGAAGAGCCATGCAGAAAATTTACGATGTTACCAACTAACAACTCCTTCAAGTAATGAGCTATTAACAAATTCACGATGCTACACGGATGGCTTATTGTGGTTCTTCATGAAAAACTCCGGTTAAAAATGTCCAATGAGAAATGAAAACACAAATTTAAGATGCATATGGTGATGTAAGTTTCGGTTTTCTAAAGCACCTTTATAAACCACCAGCACATCCAAGACCCAACTGAAAAAATCAAACTATTAAAGTAAATTCACAAATGAGGCCACGTACTTCATCGAGAGCCTCCGACCGAATACGTACGCAGCGACCGCTAACTCAACAGTCACAAAGTTGACACCGGCGGGGGGACGGAACACAGCGTCAATACACTGCACAGTTGTCCGGCATGATATTTTATTTCTCCAAGTCATAAAGGTCATGTAAAATCCACAAAGGTGGGAACTAACGAATGTTATAGTACTTACGTGCGGGAGGTCTCCACCATCCATGAAGCTAGGTGCACCCACTCGGTAAAAGAGAGGGACTTCCTTATCACCGTGGGCACGAATGGTGTATCGACTGGAATCATTGCCAGAAATGAACTCTAGCCGCCGCTATAAAAAATTTGTCAAATGAACCCGGGAAACAAAGAAGCATTAGCTCGTGATAAAAAATCTGTAGATGTAAAAAAGCTCGAAATAAAACAGTGTTCCAGTGATAGACCAACAGCGAGTCCTTGCAGCATTGCTACCTTGAGTGGTTGTTGCTTAACAGTGCTAGACTATGATGCAGGCCTTGTTCCCTTTTTGTAGTCAGAATTTTTTGCATGGTCGAAGTTTGTGTTTACAGCATTCATCCCAGCGTCGATCTTGGCTATAATAGCATCCACGTCATTAGTAATAACCACCGCACTGACATCCTCACAGGCCAGCTTCAGCTTTCGATGAGACTCATTCTTTTCCTTCTTTGTGTCGTGCACAATAATACCTTTAGTTGAACCATACCTCTCCTGGTGCGTTAGCGGCCTTTTTTGTCCTTTCGCATATTCTAACCACAATATCTCCAGTAGGGTTCTTTGACCATCAATGGTACACTTAAGCTTCTTAATCTCCTCTGCCTGAGTCTCAACAATAGATTTAGTTGCTCCATCAGATCCAAGCAAAATCTGCAAACCCAAAGAAAACAAGTTTCTTAAAAAATATCAACACACAGTTGAAAGATAACATCAACTAAAGAGATCCATATGAAAATGATCGTTATGCAAACCACCTCACGCACTTTGTTGAACACGTCAACGACAGGATCATCCGATGTGGAAAATACCTCTTCAGTCACAGCCGACATCTGTTTTGCCTCTTCCACACCAGAGTCATCTTTCGAAGTCAGTTGAGGACTCCCAACATTAAGTAGTGTAACCTTCCCCTTGTTCTTCATGTCTACCTCTAAAGACACAGAGCAGAGAAGAGTGCACCAATGTAATTGGCGCCAAGTTCACACGAGGCAAATAAAGAGATTGCGGGATGCAGTATGTTAGAGATATACCTTACCTCGTATTGAAAAAGTTGAAGTCATGGGCTTGTAGATGTAAGGTCCAAGTGTTATAGGTCCATGAGAAGAAAGGCTTGGGAGTACTACAGAAAATTCAGGTCTCAAAGAAGCATACTTTTAGATTAGATAGCAAAAAAGCAGCAAAAGAGGTGCATTTTAGAGAGAGAAGGTTTGAAATCTCAGATTTTTGCTTGCACACATTCCGAGGTATTGATTATCTGCTGTTGCTTCCAAAACACCCTTTCCTACTGAAACACTCTTTTAGGCTACAGACTGATTGATTGGATGCAAAAGTCATCCATGAACCCCAAATTGCAGGGCCAACTGAAAACCTAGATTTGCATTAGACTTAAGTCAGCATGCCACAACATGTATTGCCACCCCATTATCAATTTTTGGTCCGTTAATTTTTTTATAAATTAGTCAACAGAACCACAACCTTATGGCACCGTGATATTCATCCTCTGAAATTAAGTTTGCTAAATATGGAATGTCATGCTAGCTAAATTGCATACACGGATCAAGTAGACATTAACATAATTTACTTTCATAAAAATGTTGGGGCTGAAGCAGCATATTAGAAAAAAACTTATTTCTTTTGAGCAAAAACTTTGAATTAGTGTACCACCATGAAACAAAGTTCCCTGGTTAACATGGAAGAAATTGTTATTAGGCAAAAATTAAGAGACTTCTTTGATTTCCATTCCTTTCGATATTACTTGTGCAACGAGTTGGATACTTGTGTAGTCCAGAAGCAACTTAAATTGTCATCATAACACCTATATCGAACCCCAAAATAAAATGGCATAACATTAACGGCTAGATTAAATTTAATTCATTACACAAATCCTGAGCAAAATAGCAGCAACAATATCAGTTTCAACCGGATATTTGTCAGCCACCCAAGTAGTCTAGCCCAAAGAAAACATTAACAAATACAGCCAAATTACTAGTTCTAAATTACACTAACATAGAAATCCCAAAGCGTGGCGTACCTCCATTCGAAAGATGCATTACATGATCCACCATGCACCCTATTCCTCTAACATCTCCCCAAACATTTCAACTTGTCCCGAAAGTTCCTCATTTTCTATTTCTAGTATACGAATTCGCTCAGTCAATCTACCTACTTCGTCAGCCCTTGACTACTTCAAACGTTCTTTGAGCCAGTGCAGGATATGATAGTTGTAATCATGAACGGTATAACCAGTAGCCCCAAGAATTTTATCAACCATTGTGAACGAAACTTCTTGACGAGCAACATGTTCTTCATAGCACAAAGGACCATGAGCCACAAGATCTATACCTCTGCTATTGTGAGGCAGAACCACTGTGAATCCGACTAGCACACGCTCATCGTTCGTGTTGATTTCCTGAGGAACAAAAAGGGGAGAACCAATTTGAAAAAATGAGCATGCCCGCATCAACATGAGCTCCATGTCCTCCACATACACGAAACGACCATCTGTCCCTGGATCCGCAACTGCACGAGCCAAACGAAGTTATTGTTTCAGAATAATGCACATCTACAACATCACCATTACTCTGCCTTTACAGGAGTGCTACACAGAAAATACTCATTGAAGATTAAAAATAATATAAATGTGTTCATGCTCACCAGTCACTCCAGTAAGGTTTCTATCACCACTGCCATCTCCAGAGTCCAAATTGTCAGCTGCCATGAGGACGGAAGAAACTTTCTGACACGAAGGGAGTGAACAGAAAGCACCTTCTAACAATCTTGACGGTCTTCTTCTCACCGGTTGAGCATGTGGTGTTGGCCGACGAGAGGGAGGAGATCCAGCACTACGCAGCCAAGCCAAAGCTTCAGACAGATCATGGAAGCCACGGTGTTCATTGTTCCGGAACCCATTCACCTGATGCTCACATTCCTCCCATGACCTGTAAATGCCTGGGACACAACCTCTTCGGACGGCATAGAAGGGAAAATGATCAGCTTCGGTCGTCATGACCATTAACACATGCAAGTGTGGCTGTATCTTCAAAGATTACGGGAAAAACGAAGAGTGCTGACACCACTATGAAAAGAGAAAAGAAAGCATATTACGATTCATGGATATATCCATTAACAACCCCCTCCCACGGGCCCAACCAAAATCCACGTGAGTCTGACTCCACATTCATCCTAAATTAATTTCAGTCACATAAAGATGGTAAAAACAAATTTTTTTAAGTTGTTTGTTTAGCTACATTTAAAAATATGTTCTACGAAATATAAATTAATAATAAAAATATAAATTATAAATAGGTTTGAATCAACAAGTAAATTAAAATATAAATTTTTAAATTATAAAAAGGAAAAAATTTAAAAAAATTATAAAAATTTTAAATAAAAACTCAACTCGTAAAAATTTATTAAATTATCAAAATAAAAAATATTAAAATGATAATGAAATAAAAACAAAAACATAATATTATACAATTTATAAAAAATAATAAAAATAAAATAATTCTCTAATAAATTTTTTGTTAAAAATTTAAATTTTAAGCAATTTAAAATATTGACATAAGAATCAAAATAATAACTTTAATAATATAACAACATTGTTTAATAAAGATATCACTTTTAAGTTTTAATCTATGTTATGTGTCAAAAATTTAATATATGATAATCTATTCAATAGATGAGATCAAACATCTGTATGTAAAGACGTGTTGAGCGTCTTTACCTGAATGTCCACCACTTTGTAAAATAAGTAAATAAGGTTGGGATAATAGAAACAAAAACAGATAGAGAAGTGTTTTTATATTTGTATAGTTTAACTATAGTTAAATAACGAGAAGGTAATCAAAATTTAAAAAAAAATAAGCAAAAGTTGATTCGCCTATAAAGATCCAAATCATAACAAAAAAAAAAAAAAAACTCATTCCAAATAATAACAACAACAGTGTCATACATTGTTATCATATCACAAATTACAAATATGTCAAAGTCTTTATTTTTCCTTGCATTTCATTCAAAATGCGGCTCATTTTTTAGAGTAATATATAACTGTTTGCATTGATTTTTTGGCCTTTCCTTTTTTTTCAATAAATATGACTTGTCTCTAGTATTCTCAATCAAGTACAGCGTAAACGTTGGGCTATTATTTTATGATGTAAAATCATACAAAAAATACTAGACAGTAAACACGTCATGTAATTTCTAATGTCTTTTGGGTACATGATGCAACTACTACTTAATTGAAGAGGAAAATAGGATATTTGCTTTCATTTCCCCCAAATTTTTTTTTCTTAATAAAAAACTAATATAAATGAATCAAAAATTGATTCAAAGGATATGATAATAAGATGTTACATTTTTGACATGGTAACCAAAAAAATTAAGAAACCATCATTTTATCCATTAGCTAGGTAATCATTATCTGGAGTAGATTACATTCCCAACACAGTTCAATTTTAAAATAAATATATATATTGTTCACTGTAAACACACATCATCACTGCTAACCCGTCCATTCTATCTTTCACCGTGACTCGTGCAATTGGAAAGCTCCTCATTGACTCTTCGGTAACCCTCCCAAATCCCCTCTACTGGAACCCACAATATATACTACATGCATCATTGTCAACAACACCAAACCTCCCACTAATAATAATAATGATGTAATTAAAATAATAAATAATTGACGTTCTAACAATTTCACCAAAAAATATACAGTTTATTATTTTAATTAATTTATATTTATAAATTATTGTTTATTTTAGATCATTTTTAGAAGTAAAATCATTTTATATAATTCATTTAAATTTTATGTTTTAAAAATTTGTAATAAAAATACCAAATGTTTAATATCTTCACGTTTTCATGATAACTCCTTAAAAAATATGTTATTAAATAATAATGTGAGGTTATCAAAAATATATTTATTCTTTTTTATACCTTTTTATTACAATTTTTATATAGTATTTTATTTAGTACTCTATTTAAGCAGAATTATTATTTACTGTTATAACATCAAGTTAATTTTTTTTTTAATAAATTAAAAATAACCACAGATAAAACAACATTCCATACACTGTTTCGCACTTTAATCTTCTCAAACACGTTTGTCCAACAGATTGCTTATCATTTTCATCTGTAATTCCCTCTTTAGTGGGATCTATAATTCACATAAGTGAACAACAGTTGGCTACTGCAGCAACATCTTGCGTACGGTCTCAGGCCTTAGAACATGTCATTGTGTTCTCTCCTATGGGCAAGTGGGAAAAATGTATGGAAAGAGGGAATTTCCTTATTGGAGCCTGCTACCGACTTTAACGAAACCCATTTGCTGACCTTCTACAACAATAGAATGTAGACTGTTACCAGAATTTTCTTGACCCAATTGAATCAATATATAAACATTGCAACTTGTCGACAGCAGAACCTAAACCTAACAACAGCTAACCAACACAAGTCTTTAAAATGAAAAAATAAAATTTACAGCTAACTAAGATAAGAAAGCAATAATAACAACTCAAATGAACAACAATAAACATAAAAAACCTCAAATTGTATTAAAGAAAAATGGAAATTCAACCCGTGTTCCTAAACTAAAAAGAGTAAAAAAAAAACAATAGACTAATAATAAAAACCGGAAACCTCAGATGATAGGAGAAGATAATATAACCAATACTCAACTAAAACGAGATCAAAAACTAAAATTAGAGGGAAGTTAAATTAACACACCCGAAAATCCTAAAACAGGATCAAAATCCACTTGATCCGTGCTTCGAATGCTTAAGAAATTATTTCGATCGGACCTAAAATGAGATTGAAATCACCAACAACATGTTCGTTCAAGTGAGTCACGTGTCAGGGGTCATGCGTATGTTCCTATGATGCGTATGCACGACTTGGAGAATTTACAGTATTCATTTCGTCATGAATCATCTGCATTTGCATGTTTTTTCTCTAACTTTCTAAGCCATCATAACCTTCTAAAACTTATATCACTTAAACAAACATATCAAGGTATCGAATGAAATAAAAGTGAATTAAATTTGGCAATTTTAAGTATAAAACATATTTTCTTTTTAAAAAATTAGCCACAATTAGAAGGAAATTCACAAAAGCATGCAATCTCAATGAATAAATGCAACATAAGTTGTTAAAAATTCCTCTTTTCGGATAAAAATTCATCATAGAATTATGTATTTATCAGCATGCTCTTAGTCTCAGCCACTCAGGCCAGTTCATGATGAACCCATTGGGTTTTATTTTCTTTAAAGTGATTTTCCAAAATGGAATGCCCATGATCTCTAATTTTTCGTATATTTCTGTTGTTAAACATCAGTTTAATTTTTATGCATCGACAGTGCAAAATATTCTATATAGTCGTGCAATCACATCCATTTTTTTAGATGACATTCACGTAGTCACTTTAAAAATTAGTTTTTTTCTCCTGCAGCATTACGTAATTAAACGCACGTGCAAAGTAACTATACGCACATCAAAATTAGCTTCTATTAAATATATCATCAAAATTTTGTATAAATATGCCTTTTAATTTTAGGTATACCTAAAAGGATTCTTTATTATTCTATATCCAAACTTTTCCATTTGAACATGTGCTATAATAACAATTTCAGGCTACAAACATAGATACTGTAATTATTAGTCTATCATTACAATTTTTTGTCTACGTTGACACTTGGTAGCAATAAATATTTTTTTATAACAATTTTTTAATAACTTCTTCGTCTTTAAATTTTTGGTTGGGTATAGTGTATAGATATTTTTAAATAATTTTTTTATAAATTAAAATTTTATAAAAAATTAATTAATATTCGTAATTTAAATCATGTAAGCAAATTCATCAAGATAATGTTTAAGCGTACACATTTAGTATTTATTCATACCTACATAATTTTTCATTTATATTATATCTTAACAACAGTATATTCTGATAATATTTTAGTATATATTCACCATTATGTATTTTTTTTTTTTTACTTTGCTTATACTATGTGTATAATAATGTGTTGATATAACATTTAATAAAATATATAATTTGCAATTCTATAAGAGAAGAATCATTTTTTTGGAAGTGTTACATATTTTGGTATTTTTAGATATCCAAATAAATATAAAACAAATCAAACTTTATTATTTGATTCACTGTTATAGTATTCTTATTTTAATTTAAAATGATTCATTAAATTAATATTACTAAATATTAACTATAAACTATTTTATATAACATACAGATTCAATTAAATGTCGCTTAAAATTATTTCTAACTAACTGTCTTATTATTATTATTATTACTTCTTTTGGAACATGACATAATTACTTGTTTCAATATCAAATTTCTACAAATGTATTATGCTAATTGGATGAAAGTCCAAACTTGGAAGGGGGTCGCTACAAGATTTTTGTTTATTTGTGGAGGTTTTTTTCTTATTTGTGGAGGTTTATAACCCCCACCAAATGGTTTGTGTGAGTTTCCAAAACTCCCAAAATTTGAGGTGCCACGAGGTCTTTTATGGGGGGTTTTTAAAAACCTCCACAATCTATTCAGTGGGGGATTTTGTGTGTATTTAGTGGAGGTTTTATATTGAACTTTTGTGGCAGTTTTAAATCACTTTTGTGACAGTTTAAAACCCCACAAATTGACTTTTCAATTTGACACAAATTAACTATTTTGTGAGGTTTTCAAACCTCCATGAACCTTGTAGTTATTTATTTTTAATTTCAAATTATTCATTAATCTCAATTTAAAATCCTAAATATTCATTAATCTCATCTCATTTACATATTCTCAAATTAAAAATTTATTTTTTAATATTAAAATTTAAAAACTAAATCTTTTATAACACAATTCCTCAATATAAGACATACTTCTAAATATCCATAACCTTCATTAGCTTCTCCGCCACAACCTTCATTAGCTTCTCCGCCACAACCTTCATTAGCTACTCCTTATATTCAGCAGAGATGCAAATATCCATAACGCGAAAATGACTGAGCTTTATATGTGTGTATAGGGTATAAATAAAGAAATTCCATATCATTTTTGATAAGTGCAACAATCCTCGTTCTTCTTCTCTGAAATTAGAACACAATCCGAAAACAAAATTTCACAGAAAAACAAAAACAAAATAATTGAAACTTGCATTGAAACCCCCCAAAACAATGCTCTGCTCGTTCTTCTTCTTTGAAATTAGAACACAAGTTTGACACACACACACACACACATTTGCCCAACCATGGCCATAGTCTATTTAGCCAATAAACAATTACAGCAGAAGCAGATAAATACCACTTTGAATCTCACCATACACATATATTCAATCCAAGCAACTTTTGAATCCCTAAAATCATCCATTGTTAGCTACATGATGACATTAATATGGCAAAAAACCAAAATGCGCATAACATGGTTAACCCGTTTGTCCACTAAAGAAAACGGCACAAAACAAAAGCTAAACATGACCAAAAATAAATAAATAAAAAAAAAGAAGAAGAAACAGCAATACGAAAATAGTTGAGAAAAAAGAAAGAACACATTTAGGAAAATCGAGAAGTAGAGCGGATGGAATTTGCAAGGATCTGATATGTGAGGAGTTTACTTAGCAACCATTCTGGCGATGAAATCCTCGTAACGGATCTTACCATCGGGGCCAACATCAACCTCCCTGATCCAGAAGTTCTCGATCCAGAAGCTCTCTACCGCAACAGACACGGCAATGGTGACGGTGCCGGTGGTGGAAACGGCAGCGAGAACGGCAGCAAGAATGGCGTATGTAGAAAACTTAGGGTTTCATTCTCTTTCAGTAAACTCGGTGCCTCACATTTTGGGAAAAAAAAAAGAGAAAATAATGTTTTATTCCAAAACTTTGAATTTTAATTAATTATGAGTTGAGGTTTTTTAAAATGCCATAAATAAAATATATTATGGAGGTTTTTAAAATCTCCACCAAAATACTCCCTCAAATCAATATTAATCTTGTAGTGGTTAGTAGAGGCAACGAGGTCCTTTTTATTTTTTCTGTGAGTAATCATAGTTGGAGTGATTTTTGGGTTTCTTGGATATTGAGTAAAAATAATGTTAATGTATGCTATATTTTTTGGCCTATGACACAAAAAAAAAAGTTTTTGTCCAAGAACAAAAAAAGGGCCAAGAATTGGCCCCTAATGAGCCAAAATTAATTACTCATCATAACATTTCATTATCCAACCTAATTAGGAGTCTCCTCACGTGGTTCCATTGAACTTTTTCTGCAACGTCTCTGACACACTGAACAATATGTCTCCTTCCTATACAACATGTTATAACCACAAGTTGCCACCACATATCTACACATGTGGATGCTAAGTTACTATCTATACCATAGAACTTGCCTTAGTTAATACGTCAGCTTCTTGCTCACTGATGTAATGTGTTCGACTGCAATTGTGCTTTTCATTATAAGAATCTGTATTTTCGACAAAAAAATCTAAATATAAATAAGTTATAATTTATTTTATTAATTAAAATTTTTTAGTTTTAAAAATTAATTTACTAAAAATAATTAAATTAATTTTATAATTATTAAAATTTAAATTAATAATAATTTATATATAATTTTTTTATTATAATGAGATATTTTAAGAAAGAATAAAATTATTATTATTATTATTATTATTATTATTATTATTACCCGCTTTGGTTAAAATAAAGTTTAGTTAATATTATTATTAAGTTCAAAATCTGTCGGTATGAGTAAATATTGGTACTCTTTAGTGAACTTAGCTTTGCTAATGTTTTTATTGCATATTTTTTATCATTATGTTACTAATGTAAATTATATTAGTAACTCGTACATATTTATCCTTTTATATATATATTATTACTTGTGTTTTAATATATCCAGCTTTTATAGTTATCCGTTTAAGATATTTATAATTTGAATCGCTGACTCAGCAGCTTAAGAACGTGACACCCAAGCCTTCCCTTGCCACCACACCATCATCGTTAATTAACTAATCCTATCTTCTCTCATGAACCACCGAAACCATAAGAAAAACAAGAGAGAAAGACCGTGAGAGAGAAAATGAATACCTCCATGGAACCGTGACCTTCAAGCTTCGATTTCTTGCGATCCATAACTCTAATAAAAAATCTAATCCGATAAAAGTGCTAATATCTTCCTGCTCTTCACGTTGATGACTTTTGTTTGAGAGAAGTCGTTAGAAGGAGCCGCTGAACCTTCCATAGCCGCAGTCATGAGGAGCGTCGCCATTGAGCTGCCGCAAGAAGAGTCAGACGAGATAGAGAGGACGCGATGGAGAAGATAGGAAGGTGTAGTGGTTTCCTTCACCGCCATTGCAGCCACCAAGCCATCAGGAGCCACCGTCGTTGTTGTTTGAGGCTGACCGGAAGAATGGAGGTGACGGTGGCACTGCTGCATATGACAACAAATGGCTGCGTTGCCACTGAAGCTCTCTGCCGCCGTTCTGCTCGTCAAAAATTATCATCGGAGCTACAGCTGCTCCATTCCTTGGTCATTCTCTAAGTACATGTTGAGTTTCAGTCCTTACATATCGCGTTTGGAGTTTTTGTTGTTGTTGCAGAAGCGGTATAGAGCTGTAGTTGCGGCTGCCGCTGTTGCTAGACAAGAGGAATAAGGTTCTTAGATGCGTTTGGTTTTATGGGTTCAACTATTCGAGGTAGGGGCGCTTTTCTTAAACTTATTTTATTTTTAAAGAATTGTTATAAGTTGATATTAATGCGAAAAATGTATGTTTATGATTTTCGTAAGTCTTATGGACTGAACTAAGTTGCTTTGAATAAATGAAATTACTTGCCTAGTAGGTTGTTGTTGAATTAGTTTTTCTTGAATTACTGGAAAGGATTTAATACCAGAATTTAGTTTAATTTTGGAAATGATTTGATTTTAGAAAAGATTTAATATTAAAATTTGGTTTGATATTGAACCCGATTTGATATTGAAATTTGGTTTAAAATATTTTTGAAAATGATTTGCTATTTGGAAATGATTGAGAAGGATTTGAGGGATGTTTGGATGGGACCCTTGAAGGGTGGCAAAGTCCAAATTTTAGAGGAGATGCTGCCCAAATTTTTATAACAATTAGAGGCTTCGTTTGAAATGGTGATTTAAAAAGATTTGGATTTAAGGGTTACATGGTTTGATTTATTTAGAAAAGAATGAATTCTATTTTGATTTTGAAATTATTGATGGATGAAATGGAAGGTGTAATAATAAGGAATGAGGGATGATGAGGACTGATTTTTAAAGTATGATTGTTTAATGAATTGAATGATATTGAGAAGTCGGGTAAGATGCGGTAGCGTTGTCCACTTGCTCCGGGTAAAAGATAAGGAAGAAGAATGATTGAAAATGATTATGAGGACAATGATTATGAATGTGAAGTGTGAATGTATGTTCTGTTTTATTTTTTTGCATCACTTTCTCTCTATTTGTAAAGTGTGTGAGGCACTATATCCCATGAGTGTAGCGGGCACTATATCCCAAGAGCATGGTGGGCACTATATCCCAAGAGTGTGGGAGCACTTTACCCTGGAAAGTGTGTCGGGCACTATATCCCATGAATGTGGCGGGAACTATATCCCAAAGAGCGTGGCGGGCGCTATTTCCAAGAGTGTGGGAACACTTTATCCCAGGAAATGCGACGAGCACTATATCCTATAAGTGTGACGGGCACTATATCCCAAGAGTGTGACAGACACTATATCCCAATAGTGTGGAGGCATGCATCATACTGCATTTGTTTGCTATTGTCTGGGTGTGTCTAGGTGTTTTGGTTTGCCTATCTGATGAATTCTATTTAACTGGTAACTCTGATACTTGCTATAACTATTCTTTGAATGTGTTTTCCTTGTATTTGTTTGTGCTTGTGATTGATTTCTGTTTTGAGCATTTGGTGGTGGACTAATAATAGCGGTGATAGGTTTTGTTGGGTCGGAAGCCGAGATTTGAATTAATTTGGGCTAGAGGCGGTGATTGGTTGGATTAGTGGTAAGTTTTGGTTAAAATGTTTTCTTAGTAAGGGGTGGAATGCGTGAAATGTTATTTGCGTGAAATTTTTATAAGAAAAATATGAGTTTTAAATTTGGATAATAAACTGACAATCACTGTGATTGAAAATAGTTTTATTTAGAATATTTTTTATAACAATTCTTAAACCCTCTACTGAGAACCAGCAAGGACGATGTTCTCACCCCTTACAGACTTCTTTTTTCAGGACCGACGAGGAAGCTTGCGGAGTTTTTGTTACGTTCCTAGATGCACTGCTTCTGTTTGTATACATATATTATAGATTTCCCTCGCCTTTATTATTATAATATTGTAAGAGGGATAGGAGTTGTATATTTTGTATGTATATTATATTTATAAGCTACTTGTGTATGAAGTTTCGTATATATGTATATTCATGTTTGTATTAGCGAAAACGAGATTTCGATTTTTCAAAGAAAACAACGATACGGTTTCGAGTCAAAGGCTCTTATTTTATTATTATATATATGAAGTCGTTGTAATACTTCTCGTTATCAGAGTGGCGCATCCAGAAGTGTGACATTCTGATAGTAAGAGTGTTACATTATGGTATCAAAGTAGTTCGTTCCTATTAGAGCCTTGAAAATGGACTGACTATGCTTCACTACATACTCTGAGTGTCTGTCATACAGTAGGACTTGTCCTAATGACAAGAGTTCGAGTTTCATATGCATGATTATCTATTGATTAATGTTGTTAGTCGACCGTTGCATCTCTCATGGTATTAGGTCTGGCCAACTTAATACTGATGATTTGTGTATACGGAAACACTAATGAATTGTCATAGACGAAATAGAGCTAATATGTGATGCAAATAACAGGTTTTGGGAACATTAGAGGTGATTTTTCACGATTAACTCGGCTTTGAATCACAATACCTGTTTGTATCCTGTGACTTGGTACACCTTCCTTTCTTTTATAATTGCATTGAAGTCCTTTGTTCGAATTTCTTTCCCGAAAAGTGATTTGCTTATTTTCCAATCTTATTTCTTTGTTTGCATCTATCTTTGCTTGACCTTATTTGTAAATATATGCTTGAATCTTCTGGATTATCTCTCTTTGTTGTTGTTTATACTTCTTTTCTTGAATCTTGTACTCTTTGATATGATCTTGAATTCATTCTGGCGCAACAAAACGATCCTCGAATCATCTTGTAACTTCTACTTCACATTACACATTATATTCAAATCATACGGGTTCTTGGTATTTGGAAACTATATATGCCAAAATTTTTTGCTTCTTCCCTAATGTGTTCAAAAGTAAAGTTAGTTTAAATTTTTTCCATCTTGTACCAATTTTCGAGAACGAAAATTTTTGTAAGGTCGGTAGAATATAACAACCTGCATTTTCGGAAAAAAATCTAAATATAAATAAGTTTTAATTTATTTTATTAATTAGACTCCTTATATTTTTAGAAACTAATTTACTAAGAATAATTAAATTATTTTATGATTATTAAAATTTAAATTAATTATGATTTATATATAATTTTTTTATTATAATGAGATATTTCGAGAAAGGATAAAATTATTATTATTATTATTATTATTATTATTACCCGCTTTGATTAAAATAAAATTTAGTTAATATTATTATTAAGTTCAAAATCTGTCAGTATGAGTAAATATTGATACTTTTTAGCGAACTTAGCTTTGCTAATGTTTCATTGTATATCTTTTATCATTATGTTACTAATGTCATTTATATTAGTAACTCATACATATTTATTCTTGTATATATTATTACTTGTGTTTTAATATATCCAGCTTTCATAGTTATCCGTTTAAGATAATTATAATTTGAATTGCTGACTCAGCAGCTTAAAAACGTGACACCCAAGCCCTCCCTTGCCACCACACCATCATCATTAATTAACTAATCTTATCTTTTCTCATGAACCACCGAAACCATAAGGAAAACAAGAGAGCAAGACCGTGAGAGAGTGATGAGCGGATAATTTATACCCTTTTTGGCATTGTTTTAGGTAGTTTTTAGTATATTTTAGTTACTTTTTATTATATTTTTATTAGTTTTTATTCAAAATCACATTTCTGGGATTTACTATGAGTTAGTGTGTTTTTCTATAATTTCAGGTATTTTCTGGCTGAAATTGAGGGACCTGAGCAAAAATCCGATTCAGAGGCTGAGAAAGGACTGCAGATGCTGTTGGATTCTGACCCTCCTGCACTCGAAATGGATTTTCTGGAGCTACAGAAGCCCAATTGGTGCGCTCTTAATTGCGTTAGAAATTAGAAATCTTGGGCTTTCCAGAAATATATAATAGTCCATATTTTTCCCAAGATTTGATGGCCCAAACTGGCGTTAAAATCCAGCCAAAAACTTTCTGGCGTAAAATGCCAGAACTGGCATACTTTTCGATGTTAAACGCCCATTTTGGCACCCAGGGTGGCGTTTAACTCCAATATGAGGCATATGCACGTGGAAGCTTGAAAGCTCAGCCCAAAAACTCACCAAGTGGGCCCCGAAAGTAAAATTCTGCACTATCTACACCTAGTTACTCATTTTTTGTAACCCTAAGTTACTAGTTTAGTATAAAAACTACTTTTAGAGATTCATTTAGCAACTCATGATATTTTACACTTCATATTGTATCTTCTACGGCATGAGTCTCTAAACCCCATAGGTGGGGATGAGGAGCTTTGCTGTGTTTCAATGGATTAATGTAATAACTACTATTTTCTATTCAATCACACTTGATTCTATTCTAAGATATTCACTCGTACTTCAATATAGAGAATATGATGATCCGTGACACTCATCATTATCCTCAACCTATGAACGCGTGCCTAACAACCACTCCCATTCTATCTGAGCTCAACGTAGTCATTGGGCGACAGCTTGAGTGTGTATCTCTTGGGTTTCTAATCTACGGACCGAGTCCAGGGGGTTAGAATCATCGTGGTATAGGCTAGAACCAATTGGTAGCATTCTTGGGATCCAGAAAGTCTAAACCTTGTCTGTGGTATTCCGAGTAGGATCTGGGAAGGGATGACTGTGATGAGCTTCAAACCTGCGAATGTTGGGCGCAGTGACAATGTGCAAAAAGACAAGGGTTGTAAGACCCGGTTAATTAACGGCTAATTAACCCATATATGAGAATTTATTCTAGAAAGCCAAAAATGATATTTTTATGGCTTAATATGATAGAGAAAATTGAGACGAGAATTTCGGTACCAATTTTATGGAAATCGGACCAAGATTGGACCGAACGGGCCAAACCGGTCCAACCGGACCCAAAGTGGGCCCTTGGCCCAACATAACTAAACCAAAACCCTAGTTTTCAGCACTCTCTCTCCTCACACAACACTAATACACGCTGAAAAAGAGAGGCCATGGAGGGAAGAACACTCTCTCAAGTTCTATCTCTCACTTGATCTTCAAACCACCATAACTTTTGATCTAGAGCTCCGATTACCGCTCCGTTTGCGGCCACGCGTTCACCACGGAGAGCTCTACAAAACCCATACAATTAATCTTAAGGTAAGCCACGTTTTACTGTTCGAAATTCCAGCCCTTGATTTCGAGTTTCATGAGTAAAAATGTTGAGATTTTGGGTTCTTTGATGTTATAGGACCTAACTCTCTTGAAGGAGAAGGTTAATCTTGTCTCTTTGGACCTTGGGTGTGGTAAGATTCTCAACCCTAGTATAATTTGTTGTTCTATGAGGTTTGGGCATTGAGATGTTGTGTATGAGTATGATGATTGTGGCTTAGGTTGTGTATATGTGAATATTGGAGCTTGATTGGTGATTTTGGAAAGCTTGGAAGAGGGTTTTGTGTGATAAAATCTATTCTTGGAGGTGTTGATACCTTGAGAGCTTGTGGACAATTGGTTTGGAAGTGCTCCGGTTGAGCTTGGGAAATTGGCTAAGGTATGGTTTCGGTTTCCCGTATCTAATATGTAATGTGGTAGGAAATACTTAGGCTAGAGGCCCTAAGATAGGCATTGAATTGATGATGTTGTGGAATGGTTGAGATATATGATGTGATCATATGTGTGATTATGAATATTGATGCCTTGATTGTGTGATATGTGAGAAAATGCATGTTGTGATATATGCTTGATGAATGATTGAGGTTGAATTGATGGGTGGTGCCATATTGTTGGTGAGTATGATGATTATGTATAATGATGGTTGATTGAAAATTGATATTGTTAGAAATTGGGATGAGAAGGATGTATGACATAATATTGTGTTTATCCTTTGGCCTTTTGATTGAGAAGTGTTAAAATGGTTGGAGGTAGTTTTGAGAATTTTGGTAAAATGTCAATGCGTGAGTTGAGGATGGCTTGTTGTTGAATTTGGTACACTTTGATTGATTTCAAAGAAAAGGGATGAAATTGGCATGTTTTAATTGATTTTGAAAAGAGTTGAAAGTGGCTTGTTTTGAAAATGGCACTTTGTGGTTTTGAATGAAAATATGGTTTTTGGGCATACTTTGACGGGACATAACTTGGACTACGGATCTTTGATTTGTGCCAATTCTGTTTAGAAATGAAATTGGATCCGGGATGTCCATGCCGTTCGAAGAACGGGTGAAAAATGATTTAAAATGAGAGAGTTATGACCGTTGGAAGATTGTGGGTTGAATCTGTGAATTCTGCAGCTTTTAACTTAGAAAATTTTTAGCAGAATGACCCCTCGCGCGTAGGCGCACTTGACGCGTATGCGCCGTTCTTCGAGAAAGCATCATCCATGCGTGCGCGTGGAGTGCGCGTACGCGTGGCCCTGTTTTCATCCCAAAGTTGATTTTTGAGTTTTAAAAGCCAAATTTCATACGTCTAAGCCTCCGATCTCACCACTTATGTCTTAAATCATTATGATATGCCTAGCATGAGAAAAAGGGCTAGTGAATATGGTAACTTGCGAGTGAAGCAAGGGGAAAAATGAATGATCATTGAGGATCATAGATGATTATGTGAGATGCGGAGAATGGCGGCGGAAGTGCTTGTTATGCCATGGGCCGAATGGCCGTAATTGTTAATGAATTGGCTGGTTATGGATTTAACCGTGAGCCGGATGGCTAGATTATTGCCGTGTTACGGCGGAGCCATGTTTATGGCCAAGTATAAATGCATATATGCTGTTGATTGAATTGTGAATGTTTGCACTTCCACCATTGGAGATGAGGGTTTCCCTGGGTAGTAGCAATGGCTAGCCACCATGTGCTCCAGGTTGAGACTCGAAGCTCTGTTAACCCAATGTCGTAAGTGTGGCCGGGCACTGTGAAAGGCCCGGATGAGCTCGCCCCCATAAATATTCACCAGTGATGGTGATGGATAAATATTCACCAGTGAGGGTGATGGATATGGATCATGATTATGATCAAGTTTATGATGAGTATAACTCGAGTTGGGGATGCACGACAGAGGGACAGTCTAATGGCTAGCTACCAGGACTTGTCGGGTTGGCTCTATAACCGACAGATGATATCATCAGCCACTAGGGACAGGCATGCATCATAAGCATACTACATGAATTGTTTGAGATTGCCTATTTGACTGCATATTACTTGCTAATTTCCTAAATGCCTTATCTGTTCCTATTTGTAAATCTCTTGTCTGATATAACTATGTTTGCTATATTATACTCCTGCTGGTGGTTGGGAGGTCTGAAGGAATTGGAAAGGAAAGTATTAGTTAGACTGAAGAATCTTTAGTCAGTTGCCACTTACGGTTTAGCTTGTTTATAAGCTTTGATATTATCTGAAGGAAGTTCCAGGATTGCCTTCGGCTTTTCTCTATTATTATGTATTATATATGTGGAAGCTGTTACCGTGCTGGGGACCTCTGGTTCTCACCCATGCGGATTTTGTGGTTTTCAGATGCAGGACGCGAGACTTCTCGTTGAGGCATGCTGGAGACTTCCGAATTAGCGAAGATCTTTATTCTCGGGGCTCTGTTTTGGTTTATATATCTTGTTTAGATAATTTTATCTCCATTAAATAATACAAACTGTGATGACTCCTTCTAGAGGGGATTTTTGGAGAATAGGTTTTCTGTATTTGTGTCCCTTTGGGTTTCCTTTGGGGTTTCCTTATTTTATTATATGTATATATTGCTATGCTCGGACCGGTTATCTTCGCAACCGGATTTTGAGTCTTGATATTTCTATTTTTGACACTCTTTTGTATATATATAATCTCGCGTTAGCTTGTCCCTGCTCGTTACGTTATCGATCGGAGTGTTGCGCTTTCGAGTTACGGTTTTTGTTTACCCCTTTTTCTACAAAGGATCCTAGTTATAATCAATTATTCATACTACTATACGTACTAAATTTTTGTTTTAGAGGTCGTAATACCTTGCCATCTCTGAATTATGACTTAAGCATAAGACTCTGTATGGTAGGGTGTTACATTATGGTATCAGAGCAGTTCGTTCCTGTAGAGCCTGAGAAATGGACTGACTATGCTTCTTTGCATTTTCTGTGTGTGTGTGTTATGTGCTACTAGTATATCTGCTTGATATAATTGGCATAAACATTCATGAGCATGCATTTGGGACTTTGAAGCACTAGACTTTCGATATTGAGACTGATCAACTTAATATTGATTGTTTGGTGTGTATAGGAACCAGATGGTGCCTCGTGGACACGGTAGAGGCCGTGGGAGAGGACATACGAATGCTCGTGCGCCGGAGACTAATCCTAATGACCCGGTGAACTTTATGACTGCGTTGGAGAACATGGCTGCTGCTATGCAAGCCACTGCTGAGGCTCTTGGTCAACAGATGAACAACCATGGTAATGACAGAGGTGGAGTTCAGGGTCCGATGACACTGGCGAACTTTTTGAAGGTTAATCCACCGAAGTTCAAGGGAACTACTAGCCCGACTGAAGCCGATACGTGGTTTCAAGCCATGGAACGAGCACTGCAAGCGCAGGTGGTACCTGAAGGGCAGCGTGTGGAGTTCGCTACCTATTTGCTCACTGGTGAAGCGTCGCATTGGTCGCAGGGTATCCGACGCCTCCTGCAGCAGGGTGATGATTATATCACCTGGAATGTCTTTCAAGAAGAGTTCTATAAGAAGTACTTTCCGACTTCTGCTAGGACGGCCAAGGAGCTTGAATTGTTGCAGCTGAAGCAGGGTACTATGTCTGTATCTGAGTATACTGACAAGTTTGAGGAGCTGTTCAGATTCTCTCGTATGTGTCAAGGGACTCCGGTGGAATATAAGGAATGGAAGTGTGTTAAGTACGAAGGAGGACTCCGGAGTGATATTTTCAGTTCAGTAGGACCAATGGAGATTAGAACTTTCTCCGAGTTGGTGAACAAGTGTAGGGTTGCTGAAGAGTGTGTGAAGAGGGCAGCCGCTGAGAAAGGAAGTCACAAAGGATCGTTTCCACAGAACCGAGGCAAGAGCTTTGCACCTAGAGGTCCGTCTTTCAAGAGGGAAGGTTCTTTTAGGAGGCCCAACAACAACTACTCCCAAGGAAAAAGGTTTGGGAAGCAGCCTCAGAATGATCAAGCTTGTACTAGGTGTGGGAGTCACCATCCGGGAGTACCATGCAAGGCCGGATCGGGTTTGTGCTACAATTGTGGAAAGGCGGGGCATAAAGCCGCAAGTTGTCCAGAGAAGCAAAAGCAAGGTGCTGGGAAAGCACAACAGACTGGTCGGGTGTTCACCACCTCAGCTGTGGGTGCAGAGGGATCCGAGACACTCATTCGAGGTAACTGTGAAATGGCTGGTCAAACTTTAAATGCTTTATTTGATTCGGGAGCATCGCATTCATTCATTGCATTTGAGAAAGCCCATGAATTAGGATTGAAGATCGTAACCTTAGGTTATGACTTAAAAGTGTATAATGCTACCCATGAAGCCATGGTAACTAGGCTAGGATGCCCGAAAGTTTCGTTTAGGTTCAAGCAGCGTGATTTTGTCCATAATTTAATCTGCTTACCGATGATCGGTCTTGATCTTATCTTGGGATTGGACTGGTTATCCAAAAACCATGTCCTGCTTGATTGTTCTACCAAGTCGGTGTACTTTATGCCAGAGGATACAGAAGGGCCGGTCGTGGTGAATAATTATTACTTGAATTCGATGATGGTGAACTGTTCTGGAATCGAATGTCAGGGCATCCTGTTGTTAACCGCTGGTGTTTCGGGTGATGATCAAAGGTTGGATCAGATTCCGGTAGTGTGTGAGTTTCCGGAAGTGTTTCCCGATGATATTGAGGAATTTCCACCTAACCGAGAGGTCGAGTTTGCTATTGAATTGGTGCCTGGGGCGAGACCAATCTCAAGTGCTCCTTATAGGATGTCACCGTTAGAGATGGCCGAGCTAAAGTCTCAGTTAGAGGAATTATTGGGTAAGAACTTTATCCGACCAAGTGTTTCCCCGTGGGGTGCTCCAGTGTTACTGGTAAAGAAGAAAGATGGAAGTATGCGACTCTGTGTGGATTACAGGCAGCTGAACAAGGTCACCATAAAGAATAAGTACCCATTGCCGAGGATTGATGATCTCATGGATCAGTTACAAGGAGCTGGGGTTTTCTCTAAGATCGATTTGCAATCCGGTTATCACCAGATAAGGGTGAGGGGTGAGGATATCCCTAAGACCGCTTTCAGGACTCGTTATGGTCATTACGAGTACACTGTAATGTCCTTTGGGTTGATGAACGCTCCTGCAGTATTCATGGATTACATGAATAGAGTGTTCCGTCCATTTCTGGATAAATTTGTGGTTGTCTTCATTGACGATATACTAATTTACTCCAAGACTGAAGAAGAGCATGCAGAACACTTGCGGACCGTGTTGCAGATTTTAAAGGAGAAGAAACTCTATGCGAAACTGTCTAAGTGTGAGTTCTGGAAGAGTGAGGTGAAGTTTTTGGGTCACGTGGTGAGTAAGAAGGGAATAGCCATAGATCCAACCAAGGTAGAAGCTGTGATGGATTGGAAGCAACCAACCACAGTAACTGAGATAAGGAGTTTTCTGGGTTTAGCTGGCTATTACCGAAGGTTCATCAAAGGCTTTTCGCAATTAGCTTTGCCGTTGACAAAGTTAACTCGCAAAGACACTCCGTTTGTTTGGACTCCTGAGTGCGAGGAGAGCTTTCAGACATTGAAGAAAAAGTTGACCACTGCACCTGTGTTAGTGTTACCTGAGCCGAACGAGCCTTTTGAGGTGTACTGTGATGCATCGTTAAAGGGCCTAGGGTGCGTGCTGATGCAGCATCATAATGTGGTGGCGTATGCCTCACGACAGTTGAGACCTCACGAAGTTAGTTATCCTACGCACGATTTGGAACTCGCTGCGGTTGTGTTTGCCTTGAAGGTGTGGAGGCATTATCTCTATGGGGTTAAGTTCCAAGTCTTCTCCGATCACAAGAGCTTGAAATACCTCTTTGATCAGAAAGAGCTTAATATGAGGCAAAGGAGGTGGATGGAATTGTTGAAAGACTATGACTTTGAGTTAAATTACCATCCTGGAAAGGCGAATATAGTGGCGGATGCGTTAAGTCAAAAGTCGTTATATGCGTCTTGGATGATGCTTCAAGAGGATAAGTTGCTCAAGGGATTCGAGAGTCTAAAAATTGGTGTTCGAGAAGTATCTGGAACCTTGTGTTTGAGCCGATTAGAAATCTCAAGTGACTTTAAGTCCGAACTCCTAAAAGCTCATGAAAACGATGAAGCGTTATGGAAGGTGTTACTGGCTATTGAGCAAGAAAAACAATGGAGAGTGTCGGAAGAAAAAGATGGGTTATGGAGATTCAAGGGTAGGATCATTGTGCCGGATGTTGGCACTTTGAGGCAAGATATCTTAAAGGAGGCACACAAAAGCGGATTCTCCATTCACCCGGGGAGTACTAAGATGTACCATGATTTAAAGGCGATGTTTTGGTGGCCGGGTATGAAGAATGATGTGGCGGAATATGTTTCAAAGTGCTTAACTTGTCAAAAGGTAAAGATTGAACATCAAAGACCTTCCGGGATGTTGCAACCTTTAGAGGTTCCGCAATGGAAGTGGGAAAGTATTGCAATGGACTTTGTGTCGGGATTGCCAAGGACTAGGACTGGTTTTGATGCTATCTGGGTGATCGTGGACTGACTGACGAAGTCAGCTCACTTTTTACCCGTTCGGATGACTTACACCCTTGAGGAGCTAGCTCGGTTATACATAAAGGAGAGTGTGAGACTCCATGGTGTACCTGCTACTATAATCTCTGATAGAGATCCTCGTTTCACTTCGAGGTTCTGGGGTGCATTTCAGAAAGCTTTTGGAACTCGATTAAGCTTGAGTATAGCGTACCATCCTCAAACAGATGGTCAATCCGAGAGGACGATCCAAACACTAGAGGATATGTTGAGAGCTTGTGTTTTGGACCAACCGGCGAGTTGGGATCGGTATATGCCGTTAGTAGAGTTTGCATACAATAATAGTTACCATGCGAGCATCGGAATGGCTCTGTATGAGGCTTTGTATGGGAGAAAATGTCAATCTCCACTATGTTGGTATGAAGCTGGAGAGAAAGGCTTGTTGGGGCCGGAAATGATAGCTGAGACCACTGAACAAGTCAAGAAAATCCGAGATAGGATGCTTACGGCGCAGAGTCGTCAAAAGAGTTACGCCGATCAAAGGCGGAAGCCCTTAGAATTTGAGGCAGGAGATCATGTTTTCCTGAAAGTTACTCCGACCACAGGAGTAGCTGAGACCACTGAACAAGTCAAGAAAATCCGAGATAGGATGCTTACGGCGCAGAGTCGTCAAAAGAGTTACGCCGATCAAAGGCGGAAGCCCTTAGAATTTGAGGCAGGAGATCATGTTTTCCTGAAAGTTACTCCGACCACAGGAGTAGGTAGAGCGATTAAAGCAAAGAAGTTGAATCCTCGATACATTGGTCCATTTCAGATCTTGGAGAGGATTGGGCCGGTGGCGTATCGGGTGGCTCTACCACCCCATCTTTCAAACCTGCACGACGTATTTCACGTGTCGCAGCTTCGAAAGTACACTCCTGATGCTAGCCATGTGTTAGAACCCGAATCGGTTCAGTTAAGAGAAGATTTGATGCTTCCAGTGGCTCCAGTCAGAATTGATGATACTAGTATCAAACGGTTGCGTGGAAAAGAGGTTTCATTAGTCAAAGTAGCTTGGAGTTGAGGCGGTGTTGAAGAACACACTTGTGAACATGAGTCGGAGATGCGAACGAATTATCCGCACTTATTCTCAGGTAATTGAATTTGAATTTGAATTTTGTGGGCAAAATTTCCAATTAGGTGGGTAGAATGTAAGACCCGGTTAATTAACGGCTAATTAACCCATATATGAGAATTTATTCTAGAAAGCCAAAAATGATATTTTTATGGCTTAATATGATAGAGGAAATTGAGACGAGAATTTCGGTACCAATTTTATGGAAATCGGACCAAGATTGGACCGAACGGGCCAAACCGGTCCAACCGGACCCAAAGTGGGCCCTTGGCCCAACATAACTAAACCAAAACCCTAGTTTTCAGCACTCTCTCTCCTCACACAACACTAATACACGCTGAAAAAGAGAGGCCATGGAGGGAAGAACACTCTCTCAAGTTCTATCTCTCACTTGATCTTCAAACCACCATAACTTTTGATCTAGAGCTCCGATTGCCGCTCCGTTTGCGGCCACACGTTCACCACGGAGAGCTCTACAAAACCCATACAATTAATCTTAAGATAAGCAACGTTTTACTGTTCGAAATTCCAGCCCTTGATTTCGAGTTTCATGAGTAAAAATGTTGAGATTTTGGGTTCTTTGATGTTATAGGATCCAACTCTCTTGAAGGAGAAGGTTAATCTTGTCTCTTTGGACCTTGGGTGTGGTAAGATTCTCAACCCTAGTGTAATTTGTTGTTCTATGAGGTTTGGGCATTGAGATGTTGTGTATGGGTATGATGATTGTGGCTTAGGTTGTGTATATGTGAATATTGGAGCTTGATTGGTGATTTTGGAAAGCTTGGAAGAGGGTTTTGTGTGATAAAATCTGTTCTTGGAGGTGTTGATACCTTGAGAGCTTGTGGACAATTGGTTTGGAAGTGCTCCGGTTGAGCTTGGGAAATTGGCTAAGGTATGGTTTCGGTTTCCCGTATCTAATATGTAATGTGGTAGGAAATACTTAGGCTAGAGGCCCTAAGATAGGCATTGAATTGATGATGTTGTGGAATGGTTGAGATATATGATGTGATCATATGTGTGATTATGAATATTGATGCCTTGATTATGTGATATGTGAGAAAATGCATGTTGTGATATATGCTTGATGAATGATTGAGGTTGAATTGATGGGTGGTGCCATATTGTTGGTGAGTATGATGATTATGTATAATGATGGTTGATTGAAAATTGATATTGTTAGAAATTGGGATGAGAAGGATGTATGACATAATATTGTGTTTATCCTTTGGCCTTTTGATTGAGAAGTGTTAAAATGGTTGGAGGTAGTTTTGAGAATTTTGGTAAAATGTCAATGCGTGAGTTGAGGATGGCTTGTTGTTGAATTTGGTACACTTTGATTGATTTCAAAGAAAAGGGATGAAATTGGCATGTTTTAATTGATTTTGAAAAGAGTTGAAAGTGGCTTGTTTTGAAAATGGCACTTTGTGGTTTTGAATGAAAATATGGTTTTTGGGCATACTTTGACGGGACATAACTTGGACTACGGATCTTTGATTTGTGCCAATTCTGTTTAGAAATGAAATTGGATCCGGGATGTCCATGCCGTTCAAAGAACGGGTGAAAAATGATTTAAAATGAGAGAGTTATGACCGTCGGAAGATTGGGGGTTGAATCTGTGAATTCTGCAGCTTTTAACTTAGAAAATTTTTAGCAGAATGACCCCTCGCGCGTAGGCGCACTTGACGCGTATGCGCCGTTCTTCGAGAAAGCATCATCCATGCGTGCGCGTGGAGTGCGCGTACGCGTGGCCCTGTTTTCATCCCAAAGTTGATTTTTGAGTTTTAAAAGCCAAATTTCATACGTCTAAGCCTCCGATCTCACCACTTATGTCTTAAATCATTATGATATGCCTAGCATGAGAAAAAGGGCTAGTGAATATGGTAACTTGCGAGTGAAGCAAGGGGAAAAATGAATGATCATTGAGGATCATAGATGATTATGTGAGATGCGGAGAATGGCGGCGGAAGTGCTTGTTATGCCATGGGCCGAATGGCCGTAATTGTTAATGAATTGGCTGGTTATGGATTTAACCGTGAGCCGGATGGCTAGATTATTGCCGTGTTACGGCGGAGCCATGTTTATGGCCAAGTATAAATGCATATATGCTGTTGATTGAATTGTGAATGTTTGCACTTCCACCATTGGAGATGAGGGTTTCCCTGGGTAGTAGCAATGGCTAGCCACCATATGCTCCAGGTTGAGACTCGAAGCTCTGTTAACCCAATGTCGTAAGTGTGGCCGGGCACTGTGAAAGGCCCGGATGAGCTCGCCCCCATAAATATTCACCAGTGATGGTGATGGATAAATATTCACCAGTGAGGGTGATGGATATGGATCATGATTATGATCAAGTTTATGATGAGTATAACTCGAGTTGGGGATGCACGACAGAGGGACAGTCTAATGGCTAGCTACCAGGACTTGTCGGGTTGGCTCTATAACCGAAAGATGATATCATCAGCCACTAGGGACAGGCATGCATCATAAGCATACTACATGAATTGTTTGAGATTGCCTATTTGACTGCATATTACTTGCTAATTGCCTAAATGCCTTATCTGTTCCTATTTGTAAATCTCTTGTCTGATATAACTATGTTTGCTATATTATACTCCTGCTGGTGGTTGGGAGGTCTGAAGGAATTGGAAAGGAAAGTATT
Source organism: Arachis hypogaea (assembly GCF_003086295.3). Lineage (NCBI taxonomy): Eukaryota > Viridiplantae > Streptophyta > Magnoliopsida > Fabales > Fabaceae > Arachis > Arachis hypogaea. The sequence continues at coordinate 114,665,949 of NC_092053.1, forward strand.
AGTTAGACTGAAGAATCTTTAGTCAGTTGCCACTTACGGTTTAGCTTGTTTATAAGCTTTGATATTATCTGAAGGAAGTTCCAGGATTGCCTTCGGCTTTCCGCTATTATTATGTATTATATATGTGGAAGCTGTTACCGTGCTGGGGACCTCTGGTTCTCACCCATGCGGATTTTGTGGTTTTCAGATGCAGGACGCGAGACTTCTCGTTGAGGCATGCTGGAGACTTCCGAATTAGCGAAGATCTTTGTTCTCGGGGCTCTGTTTTGGTTTATATATCTTGTTTAGATAATTTTATCTCCATTGAATAATACAAACTGTGATGACTCCTTCTAGAGGGGATTTTTGGAGAATAGTTTTTCTGTATTTGTGTCCCTTTGGGTTTCCTTTGGGGTTTCCTTATTTTATTATATGTATATATTGTTATGCTCGGACCGGTTATCTTCGCAACCGAATTTTGAGTCTTGATATTTCTATTTTTGACACTCTTTTGTATATATATAATCTCGCGTTAGCTTGTCCCTGCTCGTTACGTTATCGATCGGAGTGTTGCGCTTTCGAGTTACGGTTTTTGTTTACCCCTTTTTCTACAAAGGCTCCTAGTTATAATCAATTATTCATACTACTATACGTACTAAATTTTTGTTTTAGAGGTCGTAATACCTTGCCATCTCTGAATTATGACTTAAGCATAAGACTCTGTATGGTAGGGTGTTACAAGGGTCCTATTCCAACGCTAGTGGGAACCGACAGATGATTAGCCCTGCGGTAGTTGTACATGGTATTTTTCATCCGAGACGAGAAATCCGATAGTTGATTAGCTGTGCAGAGATCGTACCTTGTATTTTTCATCCGAGAGGATCATAAAGCTTTCTATTGAAGGAAGCCATGCGTGTTTGGAGAAGAAGACAGTAGGAAAGTAGAGATTCAGTTGACAGAGTATCTCCAGAACCTCAGCCTGTTTCTCATTACTGACTCACAAGTACTATTTATTTCATGTTATTTATTTTTCATAAATACAATCACTCTTATCATTAATCTCCTGACTAAGATTTACAAAATAACCATAGCTTGCTTCAAGCTGACAATCTCCGTGGGATCGACCCTTCCTCACGTAAGGTATTACTTGGACGACCCAGTGCACTTGCTGGTTAGTTGTGTGGAGTTGTGAAAAGTGTAATCACAATTTCGTGCACCAGAGAGAAAATGAATACCTCCATAGAACCGTGACCTTCAAGCTTTGATTTCTTGCGATCCATAACTCCAACAAAAAATATAATCCGATTAAAGTGTTCATATCTTCCTACTTTTACGTTGATGACTTTTATTCGAGAGAAGTTGCCGGAGGGAGCCACTGAAGCTTCCATAGCCGTAGTCATGAGGAGCGTCGCCGTCGAGCTACCATGAGAAGAGTCACACAAGATAGAGAGAGGACATAATGAGAAGAGAAGAAGGTGTGGTGGTTTCCTTCACCGCCGTTGCAGCCGCAGGAGTCGTCAAGAGCCACTGCCGTTGCTGTTTGAGGCTAACCGGAAGAGTGGAGGGGACAGTGGCGCTACTGCGTGTGACAACAAGCGGCTGCGTTGCCACTGAAGCTCTCTGCCGCCATTCTGCTCGTCGAAAATTATCAGCAGAGCTGCAGCTGCTCCAGTCCTTGGTTCTTCTCTAAGTACAGGTTGAGTTTCGGTCCTTGCATGTCGCGTTTGAGTACAGCTACTCCTTTTATATATGGCACCAAAAAGCAACCTTTGACACAGTCATTATCTAATTTAAGAAACCACAAAGACTCATCCAAATAATTGTTCTATAAGGAGAAGCGCATCCAGAATTGGGAAGAGAAGTAAGGAAAATTAAAAAAAAAGGTAAAAATAAATAAAAGGATAAATTATTGGAGTAAAAAATTGAAGAAGAGGTTATACATTTCTATAACTGTTAATGAAAAGACAGATGAAAATGAGAACATGAGTTGCTATTAACAGTAGAAATTTTTTTTTGTTTAAAGTCACTTAGAGATGTATAGGAGAATCTTTCTCATTAAGGACAATATTAAAACTTAAATTTAGATACCAAATTTTTATGTATTGACATTATAAATTGTTATAAAAATTATTATAGATATAAATAAATATATAACGAGATCCTGACTTGATCTTGTTAATTAAGGTTAGGCTACTTTTTATAAATGTCGCTTCCACACATAATATATTGCGGCAAGTTTCAATTAGTTATATGTGATTCTTTTACTAGCAATAATCAATGTCCTTGTCATAAACATAAAGCTAGTCTAAAATGATACAACTCTAACAAGGCATGGAATTTTTTTTTGTAACAAACTAGACATATTAAGAGGAATTTTTTTTGAAATAAAAAGAATATTATTTCTAAAAACAAATTATTTCAACTTTAAATATCAAGTATATATATATATATATATATATATATATATATATATATATATATATATATATTGTAATTTTAGGTAAGTTCGTCATACTCCTGGCGAACTCCATTATTTTCATAGAGTTCGTTGTAACCCCCGGTGAACCTCACCTTGAAATCACCAAATAAAAGTATGGCCGGTGAAGAGCCGAGCTCAACACCAGAATTTTATTCTTCTCGTTGGTTCTCATCTTGTAATTGTTTCTCTAGAATGTTTATAAATCCGTTGTTACATTCATTATGATGGGGAAATAGTGTATGATGAAAAAGGCTCTATTATTTTTAAGTCTGGACAACAAATAATTACGTACATAGTACCAGAAATTAACAGTCTAACAGCGTTGAAGAATTTGATATTGCATTCCGTTGGAAAACAATACACAAAAAGAGTGAAAATTACTACAGATATCCGACCGATGTAGACGGCACTTTGTTTTATAAAAGATATATTACATTTGTCTTTGTTATTTAGTTATTATTTTTATTAGACCACAGTTTTGAGAATTTTTTCTGTTGTTTTGAATTATGTATCGGTTACGTGACGACGAGGACGTACGTTTGATAAGGTCATGGCACAACTGATGGACAAATGTTCATCTGTTGGAATTATTCGTGTTTCAAATTGAGTTAGGTGGACGAGGATCATATGCAGATACTGTGGATGATAGTCCGTCAAGTGGAGCTGTTAGAAGAAATATTAGAAGAATGATGGTTGATCTAAATATGCCACCTGAAGGTAGTCAAGAGGGGTCAAACATTGACCTTCCTAATGCTGGCATGATGCAAGATAATGACGAAAGTCATAAAGGTTCTGTTATCAGGGATCCGATGATGGATCCCTATGAAGTTAACCCCGATGATGGAGATGATGCTAATGATAAACCAACAGAAATTCCTGATGACGGTGACGATGGAGAAGAGATGAACTTCTACGGTGATACACAGATTGTTTTGACATAGCCTACCATTACTCGACCATACGACCGGCTGGATCACTTCTCCACGTTGAACCTTGATACAATAACTTCAGATTGGTCATTTTCCTATGGAGGCTCCTGATGAGCGGATATTTTATACACTTTTTGACATCATTTTCATAGAGTTTCTAGTAGTTTTTATTTAGTTTTTATTAAGTTTTATAGGTTTTAGTGTTAAATTCACATTTTTGGATTCTACTATGAGTTTGTGTTTTGGGGCAATTTCAGATATTTTCTGGCTGAAATTGAGGAGCTAGAGCAAAAGTCTGATTCAGAGACAGAGAAAGCACTGCAGCTGCTATCCAGATCTGACCTATTTACATTTGGAAGGGATTTTTTGGACCAATAGAAGTCCAAATGGAGCACTCTCAACGGCTATGAAAAGCTGACTTCCAGAGCTTTCCAGCAATATATAAAAGTCCATACCTTGCTTCGGATTAGAAGGCCCAAAACTGGCATCCAACGTCAGTTTCCTGCCCCCTTCCAAGCGTCCAGCGCCCAAAGAGCAGAGCCCAACATCCAAAGGCCCAGAGAGGACCCCCTAGCTGGTGTTCCATGCCCAAGGAGCCTCATAGCACGTGGATCTCATCAAAGCTCAGCCCAAACACTCACCAAGTGGGCCCCAGAAATGGATTTTAGCACTAAATAGACTATTTTACCCTTACTAATCATCTGTTTAGTATTTAAAGTGTATTTTACATAATCATTCGAACATATCATACACCATACACATTTTACTATTGTTTTCATATCAGTATGAGTTTCTAAACCTCCTAGGTTGACGGGAGGAGCCCTGCTGAGTCCTATGAATTAATAAAAGTATTACTGTTTCTCTTCGATCCGTGTTTGATTAATTCAAAGATGTATATTCGTTCTTCATCAATATGAATGCGTTGAACTGGCATAAGGTTATCACATTCTACATGGGTTCAAAGTGCGTCTTTCTTCGAACAATGATGAACCACCAACTTGAATATACGTCTCTCAGACGGCTAATCCACGACTTCGTTTGGGACTTCTCGAGACATCAGTTCAGCCGATTTACGGGGAGATTAGAGTCTCTGTGGTAGAGGCTAGAATCCTAAGAAGCTTCACCCTTAATTAGAATAGATCCGCACTAAACCTAGGGTTCAGATCTGGAGGAGTATTGACAGCTGCTCAAACCAGTGTCAATCACATACAGCCTACCATTGGAGAAATCACTCACAAGCAAAGGAAGCAGTAATACCAAAGTTAATTCAGAAAGACAAAGAAACTCCAACTCTCAACTCTATTCCTATTACTTAATCCAATTGGTTTTACCCCTTTTGGACATTTTTTTACAACTCTATTCCTATTCCTATCCTTTAACTTTATTACAATTCGGTATTCCTTTCACAATCAACAACCTTCTGACCTGCCTAACTAAGACCTGCAGGATAACCATAGATTGCTTCAAGCTACAATCCTCGTGGGATCGACCCTGACTCGCTCAGGTATTACTTGGACGACCCAATGCACTTGCTGGTACACTAGTACGAAGGTGTGGGGATTCGTGCACCAGCTCCGAAGACAATCTAACCAATGAATTTGAGATTGGACAGCAATTTAAAAATAAGGAGAAAGTGATGTTGGCAGTTAAGAGGTACAACATCAGGAGGACTGTGGAGTATAAAATACTAGAGAGTGACCAGTTGAAGTATGATGTACAGTGTATCTGATTCAGGCCCAATTTTACTTGGAACATACGCATAATATATCGCCGAAAGCAAGAAAATGGGAGGTTAGGAGATACAATGGTCCTCATACTTGCCAGCAAACATCTATGGGCCAAGACCATCGTAGGCTGGATTCGAAGGTGATTGCTCAATACATATTCACAATGGTCAAAGCTGATCCAACAATCAGCATCAAAGTTCTACAAGGAGGTATGGAGAATCACTTTAGTTATAAGGCATCGTACATTAAGGTTTGGATTGTAAAGCAGAAGTCATTGCTAGAATATATGGCGATTAGGAGGAGTCATACAATGATCTTTCTCGTTGGTTATTCGCTATGCATATGTACTTACCCGGTAAGAATCATGACACTGTCCTTAGTTATGTATAAAGTCACCATTTATATGTGCTAAATTTTGATGGGTATTTAGGTACTTGGGTGCAACTTGTGACACAGTCTTAGCCTGGTTCAGTCGACACTGTCATGTTTCACCGGGTATTTTGGACGTTTTCACTGTGTGTTGAAGCGTTCAAGCATTGCAAGCCACTTATTTCCATCGATGACACTCACTTATATGGTAAATACGGAGGCACGTTACTCATGGCTATTGCTCAAGATGGCAATTCAAACATATTACCTATCGTATTTGCCGTGGTAGAGGGCGAGACGAAAGAGGCTTGGTTGTTTTTTCTTTCGTATTTGCGGGAGCACGTCACACTACAACCCAGCATCTTAGTGATTTCAAACAGGCACAAACCAGAAAATGCGGGAACCATTCTCCTTGCAAGAACCTACTATTGTGATGATGCATCTCGTCGATGTTTAGTGCCCTGGTCGGAATATGATGTAGGCTACCAAACTGACGCACAACTTGGTTGACCTGATGCCACTCAACGATAGTGAAGCAAAGGAGCAAACATACAACTACAGCAGAGGCTTTAGCCTCAGATATCTCCGGTGGAACTACACCCTGCAGCTATAGGTCAACTGATGCATGAGAATCTTTACTTTATTTTCTGTTTATTTTAAGTTAAAAATTATTGAGTTTCAGTATATTTCAGTGTTAAACTCCTCTTTGGATGCTACTTTGAGTTATTTTTATGTTTTAATTATTTTAGAAGAAGTTCAGATCAATTTGGCAGAGTTTTGTGCAAGAAAGAGAAGAATTGAGGCTACCTACTAGGGCGCTAAACGCCAAGCTGACATTTAGCGCCAGCAACTCAGCAATGTTAGAAGTGTTCTGCCCCCTTTTGGGTGCCAAATGCCCAAGCTGGCATTTATTGCCAGGCAATCCAAATCTACTTTTACTCATGGAGCATATTTAGTTGGATTTAGCTTTCAATTATTGATTTATCTTTTAGTTTTGTAATTTTTATTTACAAACAAAATCTTTTAGGTTTAGAATTTATTATTTTATTTTAGTTTGAAATCAAATTAGGTTAGATATAAAAAAAAAAATCACCCTTAGGGGGATCTTCTCACTTCCGCACTTTCACATTCTCTAAACCCTAGTTTTCTCTCTGAAGCATGAGCCACTAAACCTCTTCGGTTAAGGTTAGGAGCTCAGTTTATTTCTATAGATTGAGACTATTACTTTTCTATTTTAATTAATGTATTGATTCAATCTCAAGGATTACTTTTGTTCTTCATTTTATGAATCTGGATAGATCGGAAGAATAACCCTTATTCTATATGCGTTCTTGTGACTCTCGGAAGAGATATCTCGCCTGAACAACAGCTTGCAAGTAAATTCTTCCTAAATCATTAATTACTTGAAATAATCAGGATATGTGATATATAATCCTCTTAGCTTTAGATAATTAGGGTTTTTGTGGCCATAAACTAGAATTGAACTTAACCCTCTAATCAAAATTAAGTGACCAAGACATTGGCAGTTAATTAGGTTAGAGGAGACTAAATCACTAAGACATTAGGGTTTAGTCACTGACAGTTTTCCATGGAATGAATCTTACATGATTAAAATAGTTAGTAAGAAAACTTAATCCGAAAAAGTAAATATTTCCGATACCTTAACTGCTTTCTCTCATATATCTCACATCACTCTCCCTGTTTGCATTTTCTATTCTCTAAACTACTATTTAATGCTTTTTGAACCCTCAAAACATCACTTTCTGCTTGCCTGACTAAGGAATCATTCGACTATTGTTGTTCAGTCCATTAATCCTCATGGGATCGACCCTCACTTACCTGAGATATTACTTGATACGACTCGGTGCACTTGCCGGTTAGTTTGTAGATCTAGAAATTCTGCATCAAGTTTTTGGCACCGTTGCCGAGGATTGATTGTGATTGACATCTAACCGCTGTCTGATTGCTTAGATTACGTGTTTTTAGTTTTTATTTGTTTTTTGTTCTTCAAATTTTTGAAATTTTAGCTTTATTTTATTTAAAAAATTTTTCTTAATTTTTGAGATTAAGTTTGGTGTCCCCCTTTATAGTTTCATTTTTTCCTGATTAATTTTCTTTTCATTATTTTCGAATTTAGTGTTTTTATTTCATTATTCTTGATTTATTTTCTTCTTTGTTTATTTTTGAATTTGGTATCTATTTTCTTGTTTAATTTTTGAATTTTTTTTAGTTTAATTGTTCAGAGTATTTTGTCTTATCTCTTTTACACAGGATACCTCACTAGGAATTCTTTGCACTGTGACGTAGAGATTCGAACTTTTTTTTATTTTTTGTCTGTTTATGAGAAGAATAAGGACAAAGAATCCCTTTTTGACTTTAACCCTGAGATTGAGAGGACTGCAAGAAGATGCTTACAGCAGGCTAAAGCTTACAGAGCTGCTGAAAGTCTCAGGGATAACTCTCAGAAGGAAGCTGAAGAGTTCACTATGGAGGCAACTGCTGCGGTAATTTACAACCACACTTACTAACCAGCAAGTGCACCGGGTCGTACCAAGTAATACCTTACGTGAGTAAGGATCGATCCCACGAGGATTGATGGATTAAGCAACAATAGTGTTTGATAGGATTAGTTAGACAAACAAAAAGGAGTATTTGAATATTCAATCGTATAGAAATTAAAATAGTAAAGTAAATAAATTGGGAAGAAAATATGGAGAAAATAGTTAAGGTTTCAGAGTTATCTATTTTCCGGATTGACTTTTCTTATTAACTAATTTTAATCATGCAAGATTTAATTCATGGCAAACTATTTGTGACTAGACCCTAATTCCTTAGACCTTCCTAGTCTCCTCTAAAATTTATCAACTGCCAATTCCTTGGTCAATTGATTCCAATTAGAGGGTGATGATCAAATTCCAGTTTATATGCCACAAGAATCCTAATTATCCAAAAATAAAGGGATTATATGTCACGTATCCCGTTAAATACAAACAATTAGAAATTCAGGATAATATGTTTTCAAGCTATTGTTCAAGTAAAGAGCTTTTCCAAGTTTTACAAGAACTCAAATAGAACATGGGTCATACTTCCGTTCCACCCAAATTCATAAAATAAAGAACGAAAACAATTATTAAAATATAAATCAAAACATGAATTAAAATAGAAAAACAATAAAATCAATCCATACAATAGATAGAGCTCCTAACCTTAATAGTGGAGGTTTAGTTGCTCATGGAAAAGAAAAAATAAGGATTGTAAATTGGGATAGAATGCGATCCTCCCCAGGACCTCTCCAAAGGAAGGAAAGCTTCCTCCTTTTATAACTAATCATAATAAATTTAAAATCTAATATCTAAAACTAAAAATTAAAATAATATCTTTTCCTAGAATTAAAATTTGAATTTAAATTTGAATTAATTTAAATAATCAAATCTTCAATGGATGGATGGGGACCACTTGAATTGTCCATGCTGCAGCTTCTAATCTGTGTTTTCTGGGCTGGAAACTGGGTCAAAATAGCCCAGAAATCGCCCCCAGCGTTTTTCTCATGTGGCGCATGTGACGCGTCCGCGTCGTCCACGCGTTCACGTCATTTGTGCAGATTCCAGTCCACGCGTTCGCGTCAGACACGCGATCGCGTCATTGCGATCTCCTCCATTTCGCGCGGTCGCGTGAGCCATGCGTCCGCGTCAGTATCCACTGGTCATCTCCTTGGTTTCTTCTCTTTCTCTGCAGAAACTTCATCAAATCCATCCGAATGCTACCTAAAATAAATAAAATTGCACAAAACTCAAAATAGCATCCATAGTGGCTAAAATATAATTAATTCTTAATTAAACTCAACAAATTAGATGCAAATTCACTAGGATAAGATAGAAAAGATGCTCACGCATCACAACACCAAACTTAAACTGTTGCTTGTCCTCAAGCAACCAAAACTAATATAAGCTTAGGATGTGAATTTGCATGAGAATGAGAGTTCGATTAAGCCCATGTCTTCTCTTATAGTGGGGTTTACAACTGCAATCCTGAACAGTTTTGGCATCTCACTTTATCCTTTGAAGTTCAGAATGATTGGCATCTATAGGAACTCAAAATTCAGATAGTGTTATTGATTCTCCTAGTTCAGTATGTTGATTCTTGAACACAGCTTCTTTATGAGTCTTGGCCATGACCCTAAGCATTTTGTTTTCCAGTATTACCATCGGATACATAAATGCCACAGACACATAACTGGGTGAAACTTTTCAGATTGTGACTCAGCTTTGCTGGAGTCCCCAGTTAGAGGTGCCCAAAGTTCTTAAGCACACTTTTTTTACTTTGGATCATGAATTTAACTGCTCAGTCTCAAGCTTTTTACTTGACACCTTCACGCCACAAGTACATGGTTAGGACAGCTTGATTTAGCCGCTTAGGCCAGGATTTTATTCCTTAGGGCCCTCCTATCCATTAATGCTCAAAGCCTTGGATCCTTTTTACCCTTGCCTTTTAGTTTAAAGGGTTATTGGCTTTTTCTGCTTGCTTTTTATTTTATTTTATTTTATTTTATTTTATTTTATTTTTTTCTTTTTTTTCGCAAGCTTTGTGTTTTTCACTGCTTTTTCTTGCTTCAAGAATCAATTTTATGATTTTTCAGATTATCAATAACATTTCTCTTTTTCATCATTCTTTCAAGAGCCAATAATTTTTAACATTCATAAACTTCACTATCAAAAATATGCACTATTCAAGCATGCATTCAGAGTCACAGAAAATACCACCACATTTAAGTAAATAAGACTACTCTAAAAATTAAACTCAAATTCTCATGCACTACATCACTTCTTTTTCTTTTCTTTTTAGGTTCAAGTTCAGTGAGTGGTACATGAAATATCTTTTCAGCATTAAAGTAATTAAAAGAAAACTAAACTAGTCCTAGGATTCTAACTAATAAAGGATCATGCAACAAACAAAGAAAAATAGCAGAAAATCGGAACATAACATAGACAAAGAGGGGAGGAATAAAAAAAATGAAAGGAACTCAACCACCTTAGTTATCCTAGCATTCTTCAGGTTGTGCTCCTCAGTGAAGATGATTCGCCTCCCTTTTGGTGCCATAGGAATAAACAAAAAACCCTTAAGCGAAGCGTCAACACCAAACTTAAAGGTTTGCTTGTCCTCAAGCAAATAAGAACTGAAAATAGAAGAGACAAATGTTAAAATGAAATAAAAAAATAAAAGGATAAGAGAATAAGAGAGAATTAGGATTGGGAGAGAGAGAAGAAAACTGGGCGGCGCAAGCGACGCGTTCGCATCAATGACGCGATCGCGTGCGTCGCGCATTCTTCATAATGACGCATTAGCGTTAGGCACGCGATCGCGTGGATGGCCATATGTGTAACTGACGCGAACGCGTCAATCACGCGTCCGCGTGACCAAATTTGTGCGTTTAGCACACTTCTTGCCCCAAGCTGGCACAACTCTCTGCCCAAAATGCTTTGTTACGTCGAATTTGCAGGTCACGCGATCGCGTCGGTGACGCGAACGCGTGAATGACAAAAATCACAAACGACGCGAACGCGTGGGCCACGCGTCCGCGTGGACTTGTTTGTGCGAAAAACTTCATTCTGGCGCCACTCCCGTGCAACTCTCTGTAACTTTTTATTTTTCTTGCACCTCTAGATGACGCGTACGCGTGAGCGACGCTTTCGCGTCGGGTGTTTTTTTTTATATTTTTTTTAGCTTTTTTTTTTTAGCTTGAGGTGTTTGGTTCCTGTGATAAAATAGCTGCATGATCAGAAAATTAGTAAGAACTTAATAAAAATTAACTAAGTAAGAAAACTACTATTACGAAAAACAACTAAGAATGAAAAAGAACGATCATACTACGGTGGGTTGTCTCCCACCAAGCACTTTTAGTTAAAGTCCTTAAGTTGGACATGTTGTGAGCTTTCTTGTCATGGTGGCTTGTGCTTGTACTGATCCAGGAATCTCCACCATTGTTTGTAATTCCAATGTCTACCGGGATCCCAAACTAGGCGCATAAAGCCTTTGAGCAAGTTGAAGCAAGTGACAAGGCCCAAGAGTGTTGATTGTGGGAATGAATTTCAGGGTCCCAAACCTTGCTTTTACACCCGTCTTCTTGTGGATCACCATTGTTTCCACCGGGTGGCAAGCGATTTGAATTCTCACAGAGACATCCAAACAACCTTCTAGACCCATTCAGATTAGCTCTACACCAATTCTTGCACTTCAATTCGGAGCATGCAACCATATTGAACCTTGCTTGACAACTCTTACCACTAACCATCTTCCTCTTACTCTTAATGCCACAAAGAGCTCTAAGTTGACCATCCATCTCCAGTAGCCCATATTCAAGTGGGAAAGTAAGGATTAAGGATAGGAATTTTACCCACTTGAATGTTGTATTGGATGGTGATGGCTTTGGAAGAGGTCTTGCAAGCTCTACTCCCTTGTGTTCTACTTTGAATTCTACCACCTCCTTGCAAGCTTCCTCAATTTCAACCTCTTCTTCTTGGTAGCTTTCTTTTAATTCAATCTCTTCTTCATTGCTTACCAAGGGCATGGGAGGTTGTGTATCTTCCTCCTTTGTGGGTGCATCTTCCTCCTTTGTTTTTGCATCTTCCTCTTCTTCCATGTGTGAGGATGGAAAGTTTTCTAATGCACTAGAGTATAAACTCCTTTGATTGGTTTCCTCACTTTCTTCCATAGGATCTTGCATTGTATCTTTTGGGAAGGAATTTGCTTGTTCCTCTTCCTGGTACTTGATAATCGACTGCATATGCTTCTCTATATTTTTGACACTTGTCTTTATATCATGTAAGCATTCTTTCATGAGAAGCTCAAGATCTGATGGTATTTGAGATGAATAAGAAGGAGGTGATGGTTCTTGATAAGTGTAAAAAGAGGATGGTTCTTGGTATGGATAGGGAGATAGTGGCTCTTGATATGGGTAGAAAGATGATGGTTCATGATACGGATAGAGAGGTGGTGGTTCTTGATATGAATATGGAGGTGGTGGCTCTTGATAGTTGGAACATGGAGCACTGAGATTTCTTTGGTTTTGACCTTGCCAACCAAAATTTGGGTAGTTTCCCCATTCATAAGGATATGAATCACTACTCGGGTGTGAGTAGTAACCCATATGATCTCTCTCCATTATTTTTCCTTAGCACAACACACCAAAAAGAATTAAACGCACCATGTGGTAAACAGGAAAGTAAAGAAAAAAAAAGAACAAAATTCTAAAAATTAAAATAAGAAGAATCAAAATAAAATTAACTAGGAGACACCAAACTTAATTTCAGAAATTAAAAAAAATATTAGCATTAAATTATTATTAAATAATTTTTTTTGAAAATTAAAGATAAAAATAAAACAAAACTAATAAAAAAAATTAATAGAAGGAAAAAAACAAAAATAAAAATAAAATGAAAATAAAAAAAGGATAAAATAAAAATAAAATTAAAAACGGACAAAACAAAAAAAACAAAACAAAAAAATAAATAAAAAAATAAAAATAGAACGAAACAGTAAGGGAGCAAACGGAAAAAAAACAAGGAAAATTAAATTTATTTATTTATTTATTTATTTTTTTAATAATAAAAGAAAAAAAATTAAAGAGAACGAAACAGGGGGATTGCTAACGCGAAACAAAGGAATTTTTTTTTTCGAAAAATAATAAAACAGTTTTTTTTTAATAAAATTAAAATTAAAACGCCTAATCTAAACAATCAAACAACTAATAGTTGTTAATCACAGTCAATCCCTGGTAATGGCGCCAAAAACTTAGTGCGGTAATTTACAACCACACTTACTAACCGGCAAGTGCACCGGGTCGTACCAAGTAATACCTTACGTGAGTAAGGGTCGATCCCACGAGAATTGATGGATTAAGCAACAATAGTGTTTGATAGGATTAGTTAGACAAACAGAAAGGAGTATTTGAATATTCAATCGTATAGAAATTAAAATAGTAAAGTAAATAAATTGGGAAGAAAATATGGAGAAAATAGTTAAGGTTTCAGAGTTATCTATTTTCCGGATTGACTTTTCTTATTAACTAATTTTATTCATGCAAGATTTAATTCATGGTAAACTATTTGTGACTAAACCCTAATTCCTTAGACCTTCCTAGTCTCCTCTAAAATTTATCAACTGCCAATTCCTTGGTCAATTGATTCCAATTAGAGGGTGATGATCAAATTCCAGTTTATATGCCACAAGAATCCTAATTATCCAAAAATAAAGGGATTATATGTCACGTATCCCGTTAAATACAAACAATTAGAAATTCAGGATAATATGTTTTCAAGCTATTGTTCAAGTAAAGAGCTTTTCCAAGTTTTACAAGAACTCAAATAGAACATGGGTCATACTTCCGTTCCACCCAAATTCATAAAATAAAGAACGAAAACAATTATTAAAATATAAATCAAAACATGAATTAAAATAGAAAAACAATAAAATCAATCCATACAATAGATAGAGCTCCTAACTTTAACAGTGGAGGTTTAGTTGCTCATGGAAAAGAGAAAAAAAGGATTGTAAATTGGAATAGAATGGGATCCTCCCTAGGACCTCTCCAAAGGAAGGAAAGCTTCCTCCTTTTATAACTAATCATAATAAATTTAAAATCTAATATCTAAAACTAAAAATTAAAATAATATCTTTTCCTAGAATTAAAATTTGAATTTAAATTTGAATTAATTTAAATAATCAAATCTTCAATGGATGGATGGGGACCACTTGAATTGTCCATGCTGCAGCTTCTAATCTGTGTTTTCTGGGCTGAAAATTAGGTCAAAATAGCCCAGAAATCGCCCCCAGCGTTTTTCTGCACGTGGCGCATGTGACGCGTCCGCGTCGTCCACGTGTTCACGTCATTTGTGCAGATTCCAATCCACGCATCCGCGTTAGGCACGCGATCGCGTCATTGCGATCTCCTCCATTCCGCGTCGGTATTCGCTGGTCATCTCCTTGGGTTCTTCTCTTTCTCTGTAGAAACTTCATCAAATCCATCCGAATGCTACCTAAAATAAATAAAATTGCACAAAACTCAAATAAGCATCCATAGTGGCTAAAATATAATTAATTCTTAATTAAACTCAATAAATTAGATGCAAATTCACTAGGAAAAGATAGGAAAGATGCTCACACATCAGCAACATCAACAACAATGCGATCAATGCTAATGTTATTAATCAGAATGTAAATGGGCAACCTAGGAGAACTCTTGGCTCTTATACTGCTCCTAGCCCAGATTTCTATGGGAATAGCATTGTTGTACCTCCTGTTGCTGCAAACAACTTTGAGCTGAAGCCTCAGTTGATATCTCTAGTGTAGGTAAACTGCCAGTTTTACGAGCTCCCACAAGAAGATCCCAATCTATTTATTTCTAATTTCCTGCAGATTTGTGATATTATGAAGACCAATGTAGTAAATCCTGATGTCCACAAGCTATTTCTCTTCCCGTTTCCTGTGAGGGATAGAGCAAAGAAGTGTCCGGCAGAGAGAGGAAATCTCTCTATGAAGGCTGGGAAAGGTACAACCAGATGCTCAAGAAGTGTCCTCCTGATATATTTTCAGACTGGATTTAAGTGCAGATATTCTATGATGGAGTCTCTGAGACGGGAAGGATGTCTCTAGATAATTCTGCAAGAGGGTCACTCCACATGAAGAAGACCCCTAATGAGGCCAAGGAGCTAATTGAGATGGTTGTTAACAACCAATACTTATATTCTTCTGAGAGGACCTCTATGAAAAAGGGAGTCATTGAGCTAGACACATTGGATACTATTCTTACCCAGAATAAATCTATGTCTCAGCAAATTAGTGCCATTACACAACACTTGAGTGGAATGTAGGTTTTGGCTGTCAGTACTCAGGACACCTACTATGACATGAGTGGTGGCTTCCCTCAAGGTGAGACTTATCACTATGGCCAGTATACTCCTGAGCAGGTTAATTTCATGGGGATCTCCTCCAGAAATCCCAATAATGATCCCTATGCTAAGACATTTAATCAGAGATGGAGGAATCATCCCAATTTTAGGTGTAGAGACAAATCTCAGAGGCAACCAAGCTTCAATAATTCTCAGGGCAGTTTCAATCAGAATAATTTCAATAACCACCAATTTCAAGCCTCTCAGCCACAGCAGGCATCCACTCAGTCTCAGAGTACTCCTGATTTAGCCTCTATAGTTGTTGAACTCTCCAAGAGCACTCACAGTTTTATGCAGGAGACCAGAGCTTCACTTCGAAACTTGGAGGTACAAGTGGGTCAGTTGAGTAAGCAACTACCGGAGAGACTTCCTAACACTCTTCCTGGTGACACAATGCCTAATCCAAGAGATGAGTGCAAGGCCATTACAGTGGTAAGTGAGCCAGTGGCAAAAGAGGAAGTACAAGTTGTTAAGGAGTCAGAGAAACCAGAAAAGATTGAGGGTACCAAGGTACATGCCCAGAAGCTCCAAAAGGAGACCAAGGACGAGCAGTTCTCACAGTTCTTAGAAGTCTTTAGAATATTGCAAATCAATATTCCTTTTGCTGAGGTTCTGGAGCAGATGCCTCCATATATTAAGTTCATGAAGAGCTTCCTCTCTAAGAAGAAGACTTTAAAGGGGGATGAGACAGTGGTCCTGACCAAGAAATGCAGTGCAATAATTTAGAGCAAGTTGCCAAGGAAGATGCCAAATCCTGGGAGCTTTCAGATCCCCTATACTATTGGGAACATCACTTTTGACAAAGCCCTATGTGATCTTGGTACAAGCATTAATTTGATGTCCTTGTCTGTGATGAAGAAGCTACAATTCCAAGAGGCATAGCCAACAAGGGTAGCATTACAGAGGGTAGACAAATCTCTGAAACTGGCACATGGTGTAGTGGAGAATGTCTTGATCAAGGTTGGAGAATTTTTCCTCCCTACAAACTTTGTAGTCCTTGACATAGGGGAGGAATAAAATGACTCCATCATCCTGGGAAGATCATTCCTAGCCACTGGAAGAGCTCTGATTGATGTGGAAAAAGGAGAATTTGTTCTGAGGATGCATGAAGACTACTTGGTATTCAAGGTTTTTAGACCTTTACATCTCTCTAATGAAGGAGGCACTTGCATGAAGAGTGAACTTACCAACCCAAGTCTATAAGGATCTCTGACTGAGGTAAAGTAGAGTTCACATGTCAAGCCTCTTTTGGTGGGAGTCAATACAATTTCCTCTGATATCAAACCTAAGTTTGGTGTTGGATGAGCATCATCCAGCAAGGAGAATGGTCCCAAGAAGAAGGTGCCTAGGAGTTGGAGGAACAAGAAGATCTTCACTGAGGATTTCTCACCCGGAATGAAGGTGGTAATCACTAAAAGTCCCATCCTGCCTCATACTGTGAACAGGATCCTATCTCTTGAGCATATGGAGAGAGCATAGGAAAGAGATTCACAGTGAGAGGTGAAGATCTAAGTCCCTATGATCACCCTCCTCCCTAGTGGAGCTGACCGTCAAGCTAGTGACGGTAAAGAAGCGCTTGTTGGGAGGCAACCCAACACTGAGTATCCTTTGATTTTTCGTTTAGTTTATCTTTAGTTATCTTTGAATTCTTTTTGTTTATTTATTATTATTCTTAGTTTTCCTTGTTTTAATCTTGTTTATCATCATGCAAAGTGTGTAGAACAGGGACATGAGGACTCTGGAGGAGAAACAGAACACCCTGGACAGCATATCACTCGAGTGTGCTGTCGCTAAACACCAATCTGGGCATTCAGCGCCTGGGGTGGCACATAGAAGCTGGTGTTAAACGCCAGGGAGGAAGTTTAATGCCCTGAATGGATTGAAGAAACTGGCGTTAACACTCACAAGGAGCACACTTCCTATCATTTACCAGGCCTCATAGGGCACTAAATGCCATCTGGGCGTTTAGTGCCAAGCCTCGTCCAAAAAAAAAAAGAGGGATCCAATTCTGGCATTAAATGTCAGGGGTGGCATTTAATGCCCAGATTAGCTTGGTCAGTACCACGTTGTGGTGCTAAACGCTGGAACCAGTAATGAAAAATTCAAATTTTTGAAGAAGGGCTTGCCCGTTTCCAACGGTTAACACCTCGCTCCCCCTCCCCTTTGACCATTCAACTCTCTATCCTCTCTCCCCCTTACCCATTATACCATCCACATTCATTCTCCATTTCCCAAACACCTTTTAAATCACCTCCCACATCACCCAATCAACTCCCATCAATCCCACTACTCCCCTCTCCTCCCCATTACCCAACGATTACACCCATCCCCATACACCTCCATTTAATTTCATTAACCCACCAACCCCCTACCATAACCGTGCTTCTCTTCCACTCTCTCTATAAATACCACTTCTTTATTTCTTTTCACCACACTTTCAATAACCATCTTCCTTCTTACCCCTCCCTTCCTATACATTTCACTCTTTCTCCATCCCCTTTCTTGGTCTCTTAACCGTGCCCCCTCTTTCTAATTACCATACTCTTTTCACTTTTACCTCACTATTTCCATACATATCTATTCCTCCCCTTCCTTTTTACCATCATAACCGTAAACTACCCCCTCTCCCTTCCTCCATACATTTTCTTTTTCATCATTTCTTTTTCCCTCTTCCTCACCTCTTTTTATTCTTTTCCCCATTACTTCTCTTTTACTTTGCTCCAAGACGAGTAAAACTTTAAGTTTGGTGTTGCGACGCTCTGCTTTCCTTTCTTTTCTTATACCACATGGTACCAAAAACTGGGAAATCTTCTTCAAGAAAGAGGAAAGAGAAGGCCCCTGCATCCGGTCCGTATGACTTCACCCGATTTTTCTCTAAGACCCACGAGGATCACTTTAATGAAGTTGTCAGCAAAAAGAAAGTGGTCCCGGAGGTCCGTTTTGATCTGCAACCGGGCAAGTACCCAGAGATCTGGGAACATATCCTGAGGAGGGGTTGGCAAGTTCTATGCAACCCCGTGACTAACGTGGACGTGCTGATGGTCAGAGAGTTCAATGTCAATGCTTGGGTAACTTACAAGCATGTTACAGGCGTGACCCCAGACCCGAAGAACTGGCACACTATGGTCCGAGGGAGGATCCTCGAGTTCGGTCCAAAGAGTAATGCACCACTATTTCATGCTACATTCTATACTTCATTTAGTGGATTTTATCCACTATTCTCACACTTGTTCAGGTAAATTGCATATTTTACATTTTCCTTCCTAATTCTGTGCTTTGATTGAAAACATGCTTCTTTGGCCTTAATTTTGCTATGTTTAATCCCCTCTTATTACCATTCGATGCCTTGATATGTGTGTTAAGTGATTTCAGGGTTTATAGGACAGGAATGGCTTAGAGGATGGAAAGGAAGCATGCAAAAGTGGAAGGAATACAAGAAACTGAAGGAACTGCTAAAGCTGTCTAGCCTGACCTCCTGGTACTTAATCGACCATAACTTGAGCTACAGAAGTCCAAATGAGGCGGTTTTAGTTGTGTTGAAAAGCTAACATTTGGGGCTTCACAATGATATATAATTTGCCATAGCTACCTCAAAGATAAGTGACGCGCACGCGTGACCTGGCAAAAACTCAATCCGCGCGAACGCGTGGACGACGCTCACGCATGACTTTGCCATGTGCTGGACGTATCAGAAATCGCTGGGGGCGATTTCTGGGCTGTTTTTGACCCAGTTTTTGGCCCAGAAAATACATATTAGAGGCTATAAATTGGGAGAATCAATCAATTCATTGGAAAGAACATTCATAATTCACAATTTTAGGTTTTAGATGTAGTTTTAGAGAGAGAGATGCTCTCTACTCTCTCTTAGGTTTTTAGGATTAAGATTTCTCTTAGTTTATGGTTATTTCTTCATTCCAGGTTCAATGTTCCTTTAATTTATGTTCTCTTTTATTCTTATTTATTCTATTACTCTAGTTTTTTTATTCTCTCAATATTGATTTATGAATCCCATGTTGGAATTGATTTTCTTATTTAATACACATTGAGGTATTTCAGATTTAAGATTGCTTTATTCTGTTTATGATATAAATAATTTAGATATTTTTTTCCTTTTCTCTGGTTGAGTAATTGGTGACACTTGATTATCAAACTCGGTTGTTGATTGAAAATTGGAATTTGCTAATTGATTTGGATCCCTCTAAAGCTAGTCTTTCCACAGGAGTTGACTACGACTTGAGGAATCAAATTAATTAGTCCACTTGACTTTCCTTTATTTAGTAAAGGTTAACTAAGTGGGAGCAATAAACAATTCTCATCATACCTGATAAGGATAACTAGGATGGGATTTCTAGTTCTTATACCTTGCAATGGTTTTCATGATAATTTACTTTAATTGTTGCCAGTTTATTTTCCTGTTCCCTATTTCAAAAACCCAAAAATATACCTTTTTCCATAACCAATAATAAATCATACTTCCCTGCAATTCCTTGAGAGATGACCCGAGGTTTAAATACTTCGGTTATAAATTTTATTGGGTTTTGTTACTTGTGACAACCAAACTTTTGTACGAAAGGATTCTCTGTTGGTTTAGAAACTATACTTACAACGTGATTATTCTTATAAAATTCTTTACTAGAAGAAAATCCGTTCGTCAGAGAGAGTGAGGGAGATACTTCAGTTGCCGCCATCCAGAGACGACCCTCACTCTTACACTCAGAGGGTCAACACTGATCAGAGACTGGACCAAGTCCTTACTGACATCTGCCTCTCCAGAGCACAGTGGAGGATAGATGCTAGAGGTCAGTCATACTAGCTAGGTAGGCATGATTTGAAGTCGGTGGCTCGGGAATGGTTGGAGTTCATTCAGCGCTCCATCATTCCTATGAGTAACCGGTCTGAGATTATTGTTGACTGATCCGTGATGATTCACTGCATCATGCTCGGTAATGAGGTGGAGGTACACCGTGTGATCCCTCAGGAGCTGTATAAAATAGCCAAGAAGGCCTCTATTTCTGCTAGATTGGCCTTCCCTCATCTCATCTTCTGCCTGTGTGAGGACGTCCGAGTCCATATTGATGAAGATACTCCTATTAATGTTGATAGACCTATCACTAGAAGGGGTATAGAGCATGCTAAGGAGCCTGTACATGCACCACCACAGGAGCCAGTTCCCCCTCCTCAGCAGGAGCAGCCTGAGATGAAGGGATTTTATTTCCCTCCTCGTGACTATTGGGATCAGTTGACTACATCTATTGGGGAGCTGACATCTTCTGTTGATCAGCTGAGGATTGAGTATCAGGACTACTCAGCCCTCCTCCATCAGCTAGTAGAGGAGCAGCTGAGGCAGAGGCGCGAGCTGGATGAGCTAAAGCACCAGAGAGGATTCCCGGGAGGGAGCAGCAGCCACCATGATTGAGGTGGTTAAGTTTCATTATCTTCTGCTTATTTCATTTTCTGTTTCTCAGTGTTTTATCTTATTTTTTGTTTTCTATTTGAAAGCCTTTGCATGATTAGTGGTAGTATTTTATTGCTTTCTAGTTTAGTTATTTATTTTGATGCTTTATGTTTATTTTGAAAATGTCTCATGTATTGCTCACTGAGCTTGAAAAATCAAAAAGAAAAAGAAAAGAAGTAGAAAAAGGCCTGAGACTTGAGTTATATATTATAAGTTATTCTGATTACTTTAATTTGATGTGGTGGTATTATCTCTGATTCTGAATGTATGAACTGAACAGTGCATATTTGATTTTGAAGTTAAGAATATTTGATTCTTGAGGTATAGGAACTTAGAGAAGTATTATGAATTCTCTAAACTCAGTAAGAAATTGATCCTTGAAGCAAAACAAACAGCAAAAAGAATCAATGGTTAGGAAGGGAAAATATGATTAAAAGCTCAAAGAGTTGTTTCCTAACCATATGCTTATGGTGTGAATGTGCCAAGTAACCCATGAGATAGAGCACTAAGAGTCGAGACTAAGTGCAATTACAGAGTATGCAAAAGGCTCTGAGCACCTCTAATTGGGAGGAATTAAAAAAATTAGAACTCAAAGAGTTCCCCAATTAAGTGCATGTGGTGTTTTTGTGCCAAGTTAAGCTTGAGGACAGAACACTAAGAGTCACGGCTAGGCTCAAGGTTCAAAGCACCAAAGAGAAGAAAAGAAAAGGCTGCGTTCAAGGATCAATTAGAGCTTAAGTTGGAAGAAAGTCCATAATATCATCTGAGTTCTAGCTTTGAGGGATATCAATATTTCTGAGTTTCAAAGGATAATGAGATGCCAAACCTATTCAAAACTATAGTGTCATTAGCCCCACTTAGTGATTGGACACGAGTTTAAATGAGCACTCAAGTCTTGGGCAATTTTTCTTCTCAGTCCCATATTGTTTTTAGTTGCCTGAGGACAAGCAACAGTTCAAGTTTGATGTTGTGATGCGTGAGCATCTTTACCTTATTTTCTGTTTATTTTAACTTAAAATTTATTGAGTTTCAATATATTTCAGTGTTAAAATCCTCTTTGGATGCTACTTTAAGTCATATTTGTGTTTTAATTATTTTAGGTGAAGTTCAGATCAATTTGGCAGATTTTTGTGCAAGAAAGAGAAGAATTGAGGCTACCTACTAGGGCGCTAAACACCAAGCTGGCGTTCAGCGCCATCAACTCAACAATGTTAGAAGTGTTCTGCCCCTTTTTGGGCACTAAACACCCAAGCTGGCATTTAGCGCCAGGCAATCTGGATCTACTTTTACTCATGGAGCATCTTTAGTTGGATTTAGCTTTTAATTATTGTTTTATCTTTTATTTGTTTAATTTTTATTTACAAACAAAATCTTTTAGGTTTAGAATTTATTATTTTATTTTAGTTTGAAATCAAATTAGGTTAGATATAAAAGGGAAAACATTCACCCTTAGGGGGGATCTTCTTACTTCCCCACTTTCACATTCTCTAAACCCTAGTTTTTTCTCTGAAGCATAAGCCACTAAACCTCTTCGGTTAAGGTTAGGAGCTCTATTTATTTCTATGGATTGAGACTATTATTTTTCTATTTTAATTAGTGTATTGATTCAGTTTCAAGGATTACTTTTGTTCTTCATTTTATGAATCTGGGTAGATCGGAAGAATAACCCTTATTCTATATGCGTTCTTGTGACTCTCGGAAGAGATATCTCGCCTGAACAATAGCTTGAAAGTAAATTCCTCCTAAATTGTTAATTACTTGAACTAATCGGGATACGTGACATATAAACCTCTTAGCTTTGGATAATTAGAGTTTTTGTGGACATAAACTAGAACTGAACTTAAGCCTCTAATCGAAATTAAGTGACCAAGACATTGGCGATTAACTAGGTTAGAGGAGATTAGATCACTAAGACATTAGAGTTTAGTCACTGACCGTTTTCCATGGAATGAATCTTGCATGATTAAAATAGTTTGTAAGAAAACTTAATCCGGAAAAGTAAACATCTCCGATACCTTAACTGCTTTCTCTCATATATCTCACATCACTCTCATTGTTTGCATTTTCTATTCTCTGAACTACTATTTAATCCATTTTGAACCCTCAAAACATCACTTTCCTCTTGCCTGACTAAGGAATCATTCGACTATTGTTGCTCAGTCCATCAATCCTCGTGGGATCGACCCTCACTTACCTGAGGTATTACTTGATACGACCCGGTGCACTTGTCGGTTAGTTTGTGGATCTAGAAATTCTGCATCATCAGCATACAGCGTCCAGTCAACCTGTTCACAAAAGGCAAGAGGCATCATATACAAGTTTCAAAGTTAGTTAATATAAAATTATAATTCTTAAATCTTTATCATTTACGTAGAAGATGTCGATCCCATTCAGTGTATGCCTGTAGTGTCTAAGCTTGTTCTCGCCTCTGTCATTATCTTGACAGTACTCAACCCACCTAATATACCAAGAATGATTACACATCACAACTCTATTTCAATAACTAACGAAAAAAGTGCAAAAATGAATAATACCTCTCAACTAGCAGAAATCGACGGGTCTCAAATCCACCCGGCCGTAGCAGTGTAATATAATGATAGGCCTAGAAGAGTAGCAAACTGACGCAACCACCCAAATTATGCTGACTATGCTCTATGGCATGACACATCTGGCGGTACAACTATGCCAACATAGCCGGGCCTCATGATAACCTACCACATGTTCAAGGTCCTCTAGCAAGGGCAGCCACCTGATGTGCACCCGGGAGTCAAATGAGTCCGAAAATAGGATACCCCTAATCAATTGCATGATATACCGTCTGGTGTAGCACAGCAGGCGCTCCTCAGTCGCGTCCTGCTCCAGCTCTTCGCAAACAGTAGTTTGAAACTAGCTAAGTTTGACAGTCCACTTTGTCTGTGATTGTTTATCCTTTGGACCCGAAACAGCACCTAGTAGCTGCTGGCATAAGTCCTCAATGGACCGTTCCTCATGGTGCTGCTCCCAGCCACTGACGGGAATCACCATCAATCCTGAGTCCCAACTGGTACGCCACGTCATGTAAGGTGATAGTCATCTCCCCGCATGGCAGATGAAACGTATGTGACTCAAGTCTCCATCTCTCAATCAATGCTAACACTAGTGGCCAATTATGCTCAAACTCCACCATGTAAGTGACATGCTCAAACCCAGCTCGTCTTAGATATGGCCTAATTTGCTCAAGGGGCGTCTCATCGATTACGTCTGGTGCGCAAGATTTGAGGAGCCTACCGAACAAAATAAACAAGTTAAACAAAACATGGTCAACTCATAAAATTACAAACTCACATTTCATTACAATATAATAAACAAGAGTTATAAAAGCGTACCACTCGATCAAGTCTGCCTGCTATATGGTCAACCTGATCCTGTCTATAAAGGGTATGCTTGTACCCCAACAGTTGCTGCTCTATCTAACTACACTCTAATAAAATAAAATAAACTGAATTTAATTCGTTTCACATTAACTAAATTTTTAAAAGACATATTTAAACTAATTGTCTACCTTACATCTTAATCAGTTTATAAACTTACTAATTAACATGTAAACTAACAACATGATCACATCAACTAACTCTATAAAAATACTAATTAATAATTAATTGATAACTTAATTTAACTAACTAGTGATACATATTCCAATCTAACTACATATTCAACTAATTAGCATCTAACTCACAACTTAAACTAACTATTCTGACTAAACTAACTAACAATTAACTAATAAATTATTCTAACTAATATGTTATAAATAATAACTCAAATTGAAAATGATAACACAAGAACATACTAATCTAAAGCTAAAGATATAGCAGATAAAAGACTTTATGGGCATCGAAAGACAAAAGATCTCGTAGACAAGATAGTATGAAAACGACAAATGAAGAAGGAAGAAAGGAGATTTAAGAGAGACAAAAGTCTGAAAACGACAAAATGAAGGCCCACGGATTTATATATTGTGGCAAACTTAAGGTGAAGTTCGTCAAAAGGTGCGGCAAACTCTATGAAAATAATGTTCGCTGGAGTGCGACGAACTTACTTAAAATTACAAAAAAAAAAATATCCTAGTATTTAAAGTTAAAATAATTTATTTTTGAAAATAAATTTTTTTATTTATTTTAGAAAAAAAATCCCATATTTAATAAACATTTTTACTATATAAAAATATTTTAAAGAAAAAAAGTTTCAATAAGTTTTAATTCCCAATAAAATTCTTTAGTTTTTATAAAATTGATTAATAAGGTGCTTAAATCGAAATTTTTTAAATAAATATAATATTTATAGATATAGAAACGAGATAACTATTTAGGTGCCTAATTATGAACTTGACTACTATGCCAAAGAGATAACTAATATAAATTTTGGATAAAGTATTATTTTAGTTCTCAATGTTTAGGTCAAATTTAATTTAGTCTCTAACGTTTTAAATATTTTATTTTAATTCCAACAAGTTTCGAATATCCTATTTCAATACCAAAAAAATTTAAATGGATTCAATATTATTTCACCATTAAATTTGACATGAACAATTAACATATTAAAGAGGTAATAACATTCAATTTTAGTATGTAAGTAAAATCGACTCATAAATGATCATTAACATAAAAGCTTTTTCTTTAATTTTGGAGTGTTAGATGATTGATTGCTAGGTTTTGAATTTTTTTTACAAAAAGGAAATATAAAAGAAGAAGTGTTACAAAAAAGTTTTGGTTATATTTTATTAAGATGTGAAAGAAGATATAACTTAACAATGACATTGTTAACATTCATGTCTATTATTCTGTTAACTATTTGTGTTAAATTAAACGGTAGAACAATATTAAACCTATTTAAAAAATTTTTAGAATAAAAATAGGACAACTTTTAAAATGTTAAAAATTAAATTAAAATTTGACCAAACATTAAAAATTAAAATAGTACTTTACTTAAAAAATTTTTGCACTTATCTTGTTTGTTCATGAGATAAGTTTGTCATCTTTTATACATATCACATGCTATTTCATTTTTACTGCCAATAAGATAAAAGATCATATTTTGGAAAATAGATTCTCTTAATTTTTTTTTAATTATTTAATAAAATATGATTTCTCATCTCATCACTTTATATTTTTTAAATGAAATAAAAAAAATATAAAAAATTAAAGATATTAAATAATAATTAAATATCACACTTTATCAAATAATTAAAAAAAATTAAAAGGATTCACTCCTCATGTTTTGTTGTATTAATCTAGATCAATTTAAAAAGTAAAAGACATCATTTATTACGATTTAAATAGTATTGATTTGATTTTTATTTTTCAATTTAATTCAATTTTACTCAAAACATTACGCCAAAATTTTTATCATTAATTTTTTTTCAATACCAAATTATATCATATCCAAATGTTAAAATTTAAAAATTTAATATTTAAAATATATCTATTTAAATTTTAAGTTTTAAAAAATTTGGAGTATTGTATTTTATGATTGTACTCTCATTAATTATATTGTATTTTAAAAATTTTGGATTGAATTAGTTTTATTCGCTTTATTAATTTTGGATTGGATTAGTTTATTCAATTTATTGATAAAAAATTTTAAATCGTTATAATTTAGATTGGATTAGTTTATTTAATTTATTGTATATTTGAAAGGGAAAAATATAAATATTTTTAAAATATATATTACAGTAAATAATCAATTTATTTTATTTAATTATTAAAAGGTCCGTCTACCGTATTGTTTTGAGGATATTATTTGAAAGTGTTAAAGACCCTAAAGTATAAACATTTTTCTATCATAGAGATGCTTTATATATGAAGATAAAGATAACATAAAGTATGACTAAACGGCAAAACGTCAATAGTCATCATAAATGAATAATATAATTCAGCATCGTGGCATGCACACGAAAGTGCACTCTTTGTGATAATTAAATAAGCTCAAACGCTTGGCTTCCACAAGAAGAGATATATAAAAAATATTCGTTAATTTGTTCAGCATTGATTATTTCTTTTTAATTTTTTATATAATAAAAATTAACTTTATTTGAAAATATTTGTATTGATTTTCAATGTGCAAATGGACAAAAATGACAATTTATTTAGAACAAAGAAAGTATATATATTGAGTAATGCTATATAGAAGATCAGACTTCACAACCCTCGAGCTAAGGCTGACACCAAATAAGATTTTCAATTTTTTCGTTTAACTTTTTAATAGTTTTAGTTGAGGTTCTCAAATTTTCTTGTGGAAATGAGAAAGATAAAATAAAATAATAATAATAAAGTTAGATATCCAGATATAAGTGTATGAAATTAAATACAAATGACCAAACTTTTAAGGTAACATTATCACATGATGTAGTCTAACTTTTGACAAAGTTCAGATTAGTACGTTAAAAACTCAATTAGAAATAGAATTTAAAATAAAGGACTTGGAACAGTAAAGAGAGAAAAAAAAAAAAAAAAAGATAATGACACTCCTATTTTGAATAATGTCATTTTGCAAATATTTTTTTGTATTGTATATTATTCGTATAAATTTATAGATCAGAAAAAGGAAATTATACTATTAAATAAGAATGACAATATTCATTCCCTAAATAAAATTATAAGAATGGATATCACTATGGAGAACATATGCCTATACCTTACTCCAGTCGAAATGACAGTCTCATGTATGTTATGATGTGAATATTTTCTTGAAATAAATTAAAATAATTTATTATTTTTAAAATAAAAAAACTTTTATATACATATATTCATTATTTTGCTGGGACACAGATCGCCTAAACTTTTGGCAAATTGCATAGATAAGAGGCAGATTTGGGTGATCTATATGCAGTTCACTAAAGACTTAGACAATCTGCATGCAATTCGCCTAAGGCTTGAATTATCTACACCTGAAAAACATAAAAAGAATCAATTTATGTATATAAAAAAGGTTTTTACTGTTTGGAAAATAAAAAAAATTACTTTAATTAATTTTAGAAAAAATTTTCGCAATGATGTACAGTAGACTATATATTTCACAAATGTAAATATGATAATAAGTTTATTTATGACTAATTAAATTGTCAAATTGAGTTGTCTATCCTGTCAAAATCCTCCTAAAAAGTGCTTGAATTCTTAATCCACCTTACTTTATGACAAATTGATAGGCTAAAGTGCTACCCACTGGAAAGGTGTAATATGAATTTTATTGAATGGAATAACAGTAGCAAGTATAACACACTATGGAGGACTCAAGCCTCAATGTAACAGTATAACAAGAACAGAACTAGTATAATAAAGAAGAGAAGAAAAATTGTGAAGGAACAGCATTAGAGACAATCCCACGCTCCTCAACCAAAGACCTGTGCAGAATTTTGGAAAAGTAAGATCAGAGAAGAATTTCTATGACAGAATGAAAGGAAGAGAAGGAGAAAGAATAGAAAGGCTAGAAAAAGTAACAGATAATTCTTATCAGCTACCATGTTGTGACAGCACTGAAGGATAATATCTTGAAGGAATGTATCCTTATCAATCTCTTCCTTTAGAATATGTAGCCATTCAGATTTTGGAGTGGACCAAGTCGCAAAGAAGGAACGTGACAATGCATCGGCCGCAAGATTCTCGTTACCCGGCTTATATTGTATCTCAAAGTCATACTCCAAAAGCTTATGCAGCCACTCATGCTGCTCTGAAGTGTGCAGATTCTGTTCCAAGAGGGTCTTTAAGCTCTGGTGGTCAGTGCATATGATGAACCTCTTACCCAGCAAATAATAGCGGAACTTGGCAACTGCCTCCGTAATCGCGTAGAATTCAAGGATAGATGTAAGCTGACTGCTGCTGCAAAGAGGAAGATAATTTTTTTTTTTGAAAAGTAAGCAATAGGGTGCTCTTGAGCTAATACAGCCCCAATGCCCAACCCTGAAGAGCCAAAACAAGACGTGAAGAAAAGGCCATCTTGAGTTGAAGAAAGGCAGATTCAGCCTCATCTTTCCAATCGAATGCATCCTTCTTGAGCAGATCGGTCAGCAGGGTAGCAATAGAGGCATAACCTTTGATGAAGCGTCGATAATAACCCGACAAGCCTAAAAAACCCCGCAGCTGCTTGAGGTTTTGAGGTTGTTTCCATTACATAACTACTTGCACCTTTGCATCTTCCATATGAACCCCATTACCAAATATAGTATAGCCAAGATAATCTATCTCTGCCAAGCCAAAAGAGCACTTCGAAAGCTTGGCATAAAGCTGTTCCTGCTGTAATAGCTTCAAAACTAATTCGAGGTGGTGTAAATGCTGGTCCCATGTCGGGCTATAGATGAGAATGTCATAAAAAAATATCAGCACGAACCGCCTTAAGAATGGACAAAACACATCATTCATCAAACATTGAAATGTCGCTGGGGCATTGGTTAAGCCGAACGGCATCACCAACCATTCGTACAACCCTTGATGCGTCCAAAAAGCAGTCTTGAAACGATCCTCCGGCCTAACCAATATCTGGTGGTAACCCGAGCGTAAATCTAATTTTGAGAACACTGTCGCACCAAAAAGCACATCTAAGAGTTCATCAACTGTAGAAATTGGGAAGCTATCCTTGATGGTGATATTATTGAGAGCACTATAATTAGTACAAAACCTCCATGTGCCATCCTTCTTCTCAACCAATAAAATTGGTGATGAAAATGGGCTCTTGCTAGGCTGGATAATTCCTTCGTGTAGCATCTCTTGAACCATTAATCCAATCTGAGCCTTCTGACTATGAGGGTATCTATAAGGTCTGGACTTCACTGGTGCGGCACCCTGAACCAACGGAATGCTATGATCATGAGTGCGCTGTGGAGGTAATTCTGATGGTGTAGCAAAAACCCCCTCATAGGTATGAAGAAGCCGCCCCAATTTAGGTTTCATAGTCACAGGGAGTTGAATCTGGGGCATAGCATCCTCCGCCACTGGTTGCACCTCAAGAGTGAAAGCCGTTGCAATGGCGTCAGTACTAACCAACCGCTTTATATGGTTAAATTGAGCTTGAGCAGGGGTCCCTGATTTTTCACCATTCACAGACACAAACTTACCCTGGTGCAAAAATCTGAGAAAGGAAGAGTCATAATCCACAATGTGAGCTTTCAGAGTATTTAACCAGGTTGTACCAATAACCAAGTCACCCCCTGCAACATGTAGCACAAAGACATCCAGAATTATCACATAGCAACCTGACAAATTAACATTTAAGACCGGAAAGTAGCGCTCCACAGGTAACACATCAAAATCACCCACCATGACCTTGACCCTCGGGGCAGGCTCAATAGGCAGATTCAAGAACTTAGCGATTCAGGGCTGTATAAAGCTATCAGAGCTCCCCCCATCGACCAGTGCCAAAATTTCTAACCCATTAATTGAAGCTCTGATACGGATCATGGCAGGACCAGTGGTACCTAGCATGGCATTAAATGATAAATGGTGGCCCAAGACTTGCTGCTCTAATTGTGGTAAAATCTCCATGTTAGGCGGCATATCCCCAGTTGATGAATCAATGTCTTCCAAATCATCGGATCCAAGTTGCAGCAACATAAACTGGCAATTTGTACACCTGTGGCTAGCTGAAAACTTCTCATCACACTAGTAGCACAAGCCTTTGTCACGTCTATTCTGAATCTCCGCTGGTGATAGTTTTTGGATTGGGGTTTTGGTTAGAATAGGAGAGTTACGCTAATTCAGTGTTGGAAGCAAGGGCGGAAGAGGACCACGATTATTTACGCGTGGTTGCGATGCTGCCACAGTAGGAATCCCTGGATGACTAATTGAAGGGCCAGAGGTGGTACGTAGAGATGGAGAGAATTTATTCTCGTAAAGTCTGGCGAGGGCGACAGCGCACATGAGCGATGGGGGGCACTGGCCTTCACTTCGCGGTGAATATCGAGCTTGAGACCACTGATGAAGCAATCGCGAAGAGCCTCAGGTGGTTCAACACGTGAACGATTCGCCAACGCCACAAATTCAGAATAATAGTCACCAACCGACCTAGATTGTTGCATCTTGAAGAGAAGCTCTCGTGGCGATTCATAGAGAGACAGACCAAATTAGAACCAAATTAGATTACGTGAAAGTGAAGTCAGCGATATGCCTCTTTCTACTAGGTCTTAGGTCCTGTCTGAAAGGGGCCCATGTTCACAATAATATCAGTAGCGGTGGTATTCTTCAACAAAGAGTGTCAAACTTAGAGTATTTTAAAGCGTTTGTAATCACCGGGTAGATCTCCTTGTCACCAAGAAATGCATATTTGAGCGTGGTTGGTAGAGGGTTTAATTTTATCTTTGGTGGCCCCTCTTTCTCCTTAGTGTTATTTGAGAATGTCGTCTCCATTTAACAAGTATCTGTTAGCTTCTCTTCCTTTTCACCAGGAAATTGGGCACCATCCCTAGAAATTGGGCGCCAGCCCATTTTGTGTCCCTCCTCCAGGCACGAAGGTGCCAGGCTTGGAGAAGGTGGAGTTGGGCGCCCGTTTGGGTGTTGGGCTTAGGAGCAAGGGCACCAGGCTTGGAGGCCTGAAGTTGGGCAGCGCTGGGCTCCCCTCCAGTAGTGCTAGGCTCGGCGTCTTTTAAGCCTGGTGTCAGTCTTGTGTTTTCTTCCCTTGAAGTGCACTTGTGTTTTTTTATAAATTTCATCTTGATTTATTTAAACATGTATTGAAAACACAATCATTCTAAAACAAGTCCAAACATATGATTAGTCATAAAAACTTTACTAAAAACATAAGAATTTTGATTCAAACCTAAGAAAACTATTAAAAAAGAAACTTAAAAACAATTAAAGATTTCAAGACATTAATGGGTGTGGCGTGTAATAAAATGGTGGATAGGAAAGGTAGTGGTGAGAAAAATTTGCAAAATCCAAGAGAGAAAAATGTTACTGATTAGAAACAAAAGCTATATAATTTGTTTTATTAGTAGTCTGATTTTTAGGATTTTCTGGGACAGAGTTTAGTCTTGTCGTTTTGTCTTTGGGGTTTGAGAAGCTTATGATTAGAGCTTTGAGCTTTTGACATTTGAACCTAGTCTCGATTCTTTTGTATTTATCTATAGATTTGTGCCTATAATCAGTTGATGATTATAGTTGAAATTCTCTCCAAGCTTGTGATGTAGATTGGATGTAGATTTTATTACACTTAGACGCTAAAATAGAATATATACTAGTATTACATTCTTCCTTTTTCTATGGAGTGTTCTTACTTGTCTAGATTCATGAGAGAAAGTAGGAAAATCTCCTGCTATCTCAGTAAAAATTAAAATCTATTTTTAAACTTAAAATAGCTCCCTTCTTAAAGTTTGCAAAACCAACAAGAATAAACCTTTTATTCTAACATTTATGTTCAAAAGCAAAAGGCACATATATTAGTATAGGAAAATGAGAGTGAGAGATATTACGAAACAAAAAAGAAATAATAGAGTATAGACATATACAATATAATTTAATTTTTTTATTTTAAAATAATTATCAAACATAAAAAGAATACAATTAATATAGAGGTGAAGTTGGGTAATGTTTAAAATTAGAGAAAGTATAGCTAATCTATTAGAGGTGTAGCCAACTAATCATAAACCTGATTTTAAAATTAAAAAAAAAAAAAAACTACTTTTGCACTCATAAAAAATATTTTCCCTATTACTCTAACCCATAATGCTCTGAGGCCTCGATCACCCTCTCCTTCGGTGCAGCAAGGTCGTCTCTCCCTCACTCTCTGTGCTGTTGGCCCCTCCTAGTCCTTCACTCTCCGTGCCTCCTCTTCCAAATGCTTCTCACCGCGATGCCTACTTCCTCGCACAAGAACAGTGTTACCGCGATCTCCCTCTCCTCCACTACCGTGATGTCGCCTCCCCCTCACTTTCTGCACCGCCGACCCCTCCTAGCTAGTCCTTCGCTGATCATCGTGCCGCCACACATTCGCACCTCTTTCCAAATGTTTCTTACTACGACACCCATCTTCTCGTGCAAAAACAACGTGGTCACCCTTTCCATCTCCTCGTGCAAGAACGTCATGGCCTCTCCCTCCATCTCCTCACACAAGATCTTCTTCTTGGTACTGGATGATTTTTTTACTAGTTTTGGTTGCTTCTTTCTTCTAAGTTTCGAATGTGTCTTTTTTATATGTTTTGGATGTTTTTATATGTGTCTTCTTTTAGGTTTTGGATGATTTTTATAATAGTTTTATATTTTTCTTAGTTTTTGGATATTCTATTTCCAATATTTTATGAGGTCTCGTTTTGTTAGATTTTGGGTTTCTTCAAATGATTTGGATATCTATTTTTTGTTAGATTTTGGATGTTTCTTTTTGTTACGTTTCGGATGTTTCTAATTAGGTTTTGGATATTCTTTTACAATGATTTTGGATGTTTGTTTTCATTTAGTTTTAGATAATTTTTTTTAGATTTTGGATTTTTTTTCACTTAGTTGTAGATATTTCTCATGATAATTTGAATTCACGTTCCTTCCAAAGAGAAAATTAAAAAACAATGTTACTAGTTGGTTGCACCTCTAATTGGTTTTAGATGTTTATTTTTCTTATTTTTTTTTTTGAGTTATGGATTTTTTTAATAATTTTAGTTATTTCTTTTCTTACCCTTCGTATGTTCTTTACCAATAATTTTCGATTTCTCGTTTTGTTAGGTTTTGGATATCTTAAAATGATTTTGGATATCTTGTTTTTGTTAGATTTTGAATGCTTCTTTTCGTTACACTTCAGATGTTTTTTTTTGGATATTCTTTTTACAACAGCATTCTTCTTCTTCTTGTAGCTTTTGGATGATTCTTTTTACTTGTTTTGGATAGTTCTTTCTTCTAGGTTTCGGATGGGTATTTTTTATATGTTTTGGATATTTCTATATTTTTCTTATTTTTAGCTTTTGAATTATTTTTTAATAATTCTAGATTTTTTTTCTTAGTTTTGGATATTTTTTTCCAATATTTTTGGAGATCTCGTTTTGTTAGATTTTGAATTTTTTTTTAAATGATTTGGATATCTATTTTTTTTCTAGGTTTTGGATGTTTCTTTTCGTTGCTTTTCAGATGTTTCTATTTATTAGATTTTTTATATTTTTTTTACAATAATTTTAGATGTTTCTTTTCATTTAATTTTAGATATTTATTTTAGATTTTAGATGTTTCTTTTCATTTAGTTTTAAGTATTTCTCATGATAATTTAAAATCACATTTCTTCCAAAGAGAAAATTCTAAAAACAAGTTACTAGTTGGTTGCACCCCTTATTAGTTTTAGATGTTTATTTTTTTTATATTTTTCTTTTTGAGTTTTGAATTTTTTTTAATAGTTTTAATTATTTCTTTTCTTAGTCTTCGTATGTACTTTAACCAATAATCTTAGATGTCTCATTTTGTTAGGTTTTGGATTTTTAAAATAATTTTGGATATATTTCATTTTTGTTTGGTTTTAGATGTTTCTTTTGTTATGCTTCGGATGTTTTTTTTTTAGGTTTTGGATATTCTTTTTACAACAGCGTTCTTCTTCTTCTTCTTGAAAGTTTTGGATGATTCTTTTTGCTTATTTTGGATGTATCTTTCTTCTAGGTTTTGGATATATCTTTTTTATATGTTTTGGATGTTTTCATGTGTCTTCTTTTTAAGTTTTAGATATTTTTTAATAGTTTAGATTTTTTCTTAGTTTTTTGATATTCTTTTTTCAATAATTTTGGAGGTCTCCGTTTGTTAGATTTTGGATTTGTTTTAAATGATTTTGATATCTATTTTTTTTGTGAGATTTTAGATGATTTTTTTGTTACGTTTCGAATGTTTCTGTTTATTAGGTTTTGGATCATTAAAAGAAAAATGCTAAATACTGTCGGATTTAGCGAGGAATGTTACTGGCGGATTTAGTGATGGATTTTTTATGGTTACGAGCGAGAATTCGTTCCTCGAATGAGTTACCGTCGGATTTAAAATTTGATACCTAAATCCGACGATAAATAAAAGTGTGAAAACTATTTTTATTAACGCCAAATTTAGCATCGAATTTTTCGTCGGAATTGTCTAACGATAAGAGGATTTCAGTCAAACCTAGTGTTTATGAAACCCTGACCACTTTACCATCGAATTTT
Organism: Arachis hypogaea; assembly: GCF_003086295.3. NCBI lineage: Eukaryota > Viridiplantae > Streptophyta > Magnoliopsida > Fabales > Fabaceae > Arachis > Arachis hypogaea. The sequence continues at coordinate 114,700,944 of NC_092053.1, forward strand.
TCGCTGGTAAATCCGACGGTAAAAATGGGGTAAAATTCAAACGCGAAACCTTTCCTCCTCACGTCAGCAAACTCTCCTCTTCTTCACTGTGCCCTAACCACCACCACCCCCTTAGCCTTTTCTTGACCTAACCGAACCACCACCGCAGTGCCACCCTCTGCTATCTCCATCGCCAATACCACCCTTCTTACTTTTCTTCTTCCTCTTATTTTTGCTGGCCTTTTCTTCCTCTCTTCATCTCTCTATTCTGACTCCATCGTTGGCCACCCAGTGTTGCCATGATCCCATATCTCCTTTCTCTTGTCACCTTTTCCTTCTTCTTCACCCTCTGTCTATCTAGCTCCCTAACTCTCAAGCGTAAACACAATACCAGAATAGCTTTATTTCTCTATTTTCAGAGTTCTCCAAATAGGCTGATGACCACCATTCGCCACCCCTAACTCCGGTGACATCATAATGACCCAGCACTTATTTTTCTTTTCTCTGTTTCATCTATCTTTGTTCAGCACTCCAGATTTTTATCAAACTACTTTCTTTTAATTCTATTTTGGTTAATATTAGTTGTTAGGTTGATTTTAGTTAGTTAGTTTAATTTAGTTAGATTCAATTTTCTGCTATTGATTTTGTGTTGTATATGCTGATTTGTGTGAATTGATGAAAAAGGAATGCTTGTTTGTGCTATCTCTTATTGTTTATGCCTATGCACGCCATGTGTTTGATGATATACGTCTATGAATATTTTGGATTTCAAATTGCATGTTGTAACTACCATGGGATTCGAATGTTCAAGTTTGTTTGGCATAATTCATTAATGATATGATGACATATTGGTTTATAGATTAAACTCTGGTGAATTTTCTTAAAAATATAAATATAATTAAGTTTCTAGATTACTTCAAATTCGATTTAAACTATGAAAGGTAAGAAGTCTAATTAGAATAGAATTTGAATTTAATTGGTATGCTCTTTGCAGACATGACCACAGGCCGGTGTCACGAATCGGCCTTGTGGTCGTGGTAGAAAGAGGGTGTCTACTGGTACCCTTGAAACTTTGATGAGCGGATAATTTATACGCTTTTTGACACTGTTTTTAGTATGTTTTTAGTAGGATCTAGTTACTTTTAGGGATGTTTTCATTAGTTTTTATGTTAAATTCACATTTCTGGACTTTACTATGAGTTTGTGTGTTTTTCTGTGATTTCAGGTATTTTCTGGCTGAAATTGAGGGACTTGAGCAGAAATCAGATTCAGAGGTTGAAAAAGGACTGCTGATGCTGTTGGATTCTAACCTCCCTGCACTCAAAGTGGATTTTCTGGAGCTACAGAACTCGAAATGGCGCGCTTCCAATTGCGTTGGAAAGTAGACATCCAGGGCTTTCCAGCAATATATAATAGTCTATACTTTGGCCAAGAATTGACGACGTAAACTGGCGTTCAACGCCAGCCTTCTGCCCAAATCTGGCGTCCAGCGCCAGAAAAGGATCCAGAACTAGAGTTGAACGCCCAAACTGGCACAGAAACTGGCGTTCAACTCCACAAATAGCCTCTGCACGTGCTACACTTAAGCTCAGCCCAAACACACACCAAGTGGGTCCCGGAAGTGGATTTATGCATCAATTACTTACTCATGTAAACCCTAGTGACTAGTTTATTATAAATAGGACCTCTTACTATTGTATTAGGCATCTTTGGACGTCTGGTTCTTAGATCAGAGGGGCTGGCCATCTCGGCCATGCCTGGACCTTCACTTATGTATTTTTAACGGTAGAGTTTCTACACTCCATAGATTAAGGTGTGGAGCTCTGCTGTTCCTCAAAGATTAATGCAAAGTACTACTGTTTTCTATTCAATTCTTCTTATTTCTCTTCTAAGATATCCATTCGCACTCAAGAACGTGATGAAGGTGATGATTATGTGTGACGCTCATCATCCTTCTCCCTTATGAACGCGTGCCTGACAAACACTTCTGTTCTACATGAATTAAGCTAGAATGAGTATCTCTTAGATCTCCTAATCAGAATCTTCGTGGCGTAAGCTAGAATGATGGCGGCATTCAAGAGAATCCGGAAAGTCTAAACCTTGTCTGTGGTATTCCGAGTAGGATTCAATGATTGAATGACTGTGACGAGCTCCTAACTCGCGATTGCAGGGCGTTAGTGACAGACGCAAAAGGATAGTAAATCCTATTCCAGCATGATCGAGAACCGACAGATGAATAGCCGTGCCGTGACAGGGTGCGTGAGCATATTATTCACTGAGAGGATAAGATGAAGCCATTGACAAGGGTGATGCCTCCAGACAATTAGCCGTGCCGTGACAGGGCATTGGATCATTTTCCCGAGAGATGACCGAAAGTAGCCATTGACAGTGGTGATGTATCACATAAAGCCAGCCATGGAAAGGAGTAAGATTGATTGGATGAAGATAGCAGGAAAGCAGAGGTCCAGAGGAACGAAAAGCATCTCCATTCGCTTATCTGAAATTCCTGCCAATGAATCTACATAAGTATCTCTATCCCTTTTATTGTTTATTTTAATCTAATAAAGTATCATGTTTAAATCCGCCTGACTGAGATTTACAAGGTGACCATAGCTTGCTTCATACCAACAATCTCCGTGGGATTCGACCCTTACTCACGTAAGGTATTACTTGGACGACCCAGTGCACTTGCTGGTTAGTTGTATCGAAGTTGTGACAATTATGAATTAAGATCAGAGCACCAAGCTTTGGAGCCATTACCAGGATTTGTTCGAGCCTGGAGATCACAATTTCGTGCACCAAGTTTTTGGCGCCGTTGCCGGGGATTGTTTGAGTTTGGACAACTGACGGTTCATCTTGTTGCTCAGATTAGGTAATTTTCTTTTTATTTTCTTTTCAAAAATTTTTCAAAAATATTTTCAAAATTTTGAAATCTGTTTTCAAAAAAAATAAAAATGTTTTCAAAAATAAATTATTCTATGGCTTCAAAAAATTTTAAGAATGAATTCTAGTGTTTCATGAAATATGCTGAATCATATCTGGCTGTAAAGCCATACCCAAACTACTTTGGGATTGGTATTCAACTAATCACTTCAGCCCATGTAATTATATGTTGCAGCCTGGCTGGCTGTAAAGCCATGTCTAAATTTATTTGGACTGAGGCTTGCAATTGGTTATCAAGAGCAAGCTAGTTGGAGCTAATCCACCTGCTACTGTTCCTGATCTACCCGCTGTTGATCCACGATCACCTGCTGAAGCTTGGCTGGCCATTGGCCATGTCTAGTGTTTTGGACTGGAGCTTTCATTGAAAGCTTGGCTGGCTAGTGAGCCATGTCTAATTCCTGGACTGAAGCTTTAGACTAACATGGCAAGATTCCTGGAATTCATATTAAAAATTTTGGAATCCTTATTTTTCTTTTAAATTTTCGAAAAATATAAATAAAAATCCAAAAAAAAAAATTTAGAAAATCATAAAAATCAAAAATATTTTCTGTTTCTTGTTTGAGTCTTGAGTCACATTATAAGTTTGGTGTCACTTGCATATGCATCTTGCATTTTTTCGAAAATATCATGCATTCATAGTGTTCTTCATGATCTTCAAGTTGTTCTTGGTAAGTCTTCTTGTTTGATCTTGATGAATTTTTGTTTTGTGTCTTTTCATGTTTATCATATGCATTCTTGAATTCTTAGTGCGTAAGCATTAAAGAATTCTAAGTTTGGTGTCCTGCATGTTTTCTTTGCATTAAAAATTTTTCAAAAATATGTTCTTGATGTTCATCATGACATTCATAGTGTTCTTGGTGTTCATCTTGACATTCATAGCATTCTTGCATGCATTCATTGTTTTGATCTAAAAATTTCATGCATTGCATCATTTTTCTTGTTTTTCTCTTGCATCATAAAAATTCAAAAATCAAAAAAATATCTTTCCCTTTTTCTCTCATCAAATTTGAAAATTGAGTTGACTTTTTCAAAAATTTTTAAAAATCAAATTGTTTCTTATGAGTCAAATCAAATTTTCAATTTGAAAATCTTATCCTTTTCAAAATCTTTTTCAAAAATCAAATCTTTTTCAAAATTATTAATTATTTTCGAAAATTCCAAAAAAATATTTTTCAAAAATCTTTTTCTTATTTTTATCACAAATTTTCGAAAATAACATAAACAATTAATGTTTTGATTCAAAAATTTGAAGTTTGTTACTTGCTTGTTAAGAAAGATTCAAACTTTAAGTTCTAGAATCATATCTTGTGATTTCTTATGAATCAAGTCATTAATTGTGATTTTAAAAATCAAATCTTTTTCAAAAACTAATTTCTATCATATCTTTTCAAAAATATCTTCTTATCTTATCTTTTTCAAAAATATCTTTTCAAAATATCTTCTCTAACCTCCTAACTTCTTATCTTTTCAAAATTTGTTTCAACTAACTAACTAACTTTTTGTTTGTTTCTTAATTTTTTTCAAAACCACCTAACTAACTCTCTCTCTCTCAAGTTTCGAAAATATCTCCCCCTTTTTCAAAAATTTCTTTTTTATTAACTAATTAATCTTATTTTTATTTTTAATTTCAAAAAAAAAATCGAAAAAATACTAAACTTTTTCAAAAACTATTTTCAAAAATCACTAACTCCTTTTCAAAAATAAATTTCGAAAATTCCCTCCTTCTCTCCCATCTCATTCTATTTATTCATTCATATCCTAACATCTCATCTCACATTCCAATCCTCACAGTTGTGTTTTTTCCTTTACATCACATCCTTTATCTCCCCCTCTTCTACTTACAAAGGGATCCCTATACTGTGGTATAAAGGATCTCTATTATTATTATCATTTTTCTGGCCATTCTTCCTTGTCATATGAGCAGGAGCAAGGATAAGAACATTCTTGTGGAAGCAGATCCAGAACCCGAAAGGACTCTGAAGAGAAAATTAAGAGAAGCTAAAATACAACAATCCAGAGATAACCTTTCAGAAATTTTCGAACAGGCAGAGGAGATGGCAGGCGAAAATAATAATAATGAAAGGAGGATGCTTGGTGACTTTACTGCACCTAATTCCAATTTACATGGAAGAAGCATCTCCATTCCTGCCATTGGAGCAAACAACTTTGAGCTGAAACCTCAGTTAGTTTCTCTGATGCAGCAGAACTGCAAGTTTCATGGACTTCCATCTGAAGATCCTTTTCAGTTCTTAACTGAATTCTTGCAGATATGTGATACTGTTAAGACTAATGGCGTAAATCCTGAAGTCTACAGGCTCATGCTTTTCCCTTTTGCTGTAAGAGACAGAGCTAGATTATGGTTGGATTCTCAACCTAAAGACAGCCTGAACTCTTGGGATAAGCTGGTCACGGCTTTCTTAGCCAAGTACTTTCCTCCTCAAAAGCTGAGCAAGCTTAGAGCTGATGTTCAAACTTTCAGACAGAAAAAAGGTGAATCTCTCTATGAAGCTTGGGAAAGATACAAACAGTTGACCAAAAAGTGTCCTTCTGACATGCTTTCAGAATGGACCATCCTGGATATATTCTATGATGGTCTGTCTGAGCTATCAAAGATGTCACTGGACACTTCTGCAGGTGGATCCATTCACCTAAAGAAAACGCCTGCAGAAGCTCAAGAACTCATTGACATGGTTGCTAATAACCAGTTCATGTACACTTCTGAAAGGAATCCTGTGAGTAATGGGACGCCTATGAAGAAGGGAGTTCTTGAAGTTGATACTCTGAATGCCATATTGGCTCAGAATAAAATATTGACTCAGCAAGTCAATATGATCTCTCAGAGTCTGCATGGAATGCAAGCTGCATCCAACAGTACTCAAGAGGCTTCTCCTGAAGAAGAAGCCTATGATCCTGAGAACCCTGCAATAGCAGAGGTGAATTACTTAGGTGAACCTTATGGAAACACCTATAACTCAACATGGAGAAATCATCCAAATTTCTCATGGAAGGATCAAAAGCCTCAACAAGGCTTTAATAATGGTGGAAGAAACAGGTTTAGCAATAGCAAGCCTTTTCCATCATCAACTCAGCAACAGACAGAGAACTCTGAATAAAATGCTTCTAATTTAGCAAATCTAGTCTCTGATCTATCTAAGGCCACTGTAAGTTTCATGAATGAAACAAGATCTTCCATTAGAAATCTGGAAGCACAAGTAGGCCAGCTGAGTAAAAGGATCACTGAAATCCCTCCTAGTACTCTCCCAAGCAATACAGAAGAGAATCCAAAAGCCCAGTGCAAGGCCATTGACATAAGAGCCATGGCCGAACCTCTGAGGAGAGGAGAGGACGTGAATCCCAAGGAGGAAGACCTCCTGGGACGTCCAGTGATCAATAAGGAGCTTCCCTCTGAGGAACCAAAGGACTCTGAGGCTCATCTAGAGACTATAGAGATCCCATTGAACCTCCTTATGCCCTTCATGAGCTCTGATGAGTATTCCTCTTCTGAAGAGAATGAGGATGTCACTGAAGAGCAAACTGCCAAGTTTCTTGGTGCAATCATGAAGCTGAATGCCAAATTGTTTGGCATTGATGCTTGGGAAGTTGAACCTCCCTTGTTCATCAATGAACTAAGTGATCTGGATCAACTGACATTGCCTCAGAAGAGACAGGATCCTGGAAAGTTCATAATACCCTGTACCATAGGCACCATGATCTTTAAGGCTCTGTGTGACCTTGGTTCAGGAATAAACCTCATGCCCCTCTCTGTAATAGAGAAGCTGGGAATCTATGGGGTGCAAGCTGCTAAAATCTCACTAGAGATGGCAGACAGCTCAAGAAGACAGGCTTATGGACAAGTAGAAGATGTATTAGTAAAGGTTGAGGGCCTTTACATACCTACTGATTTCATAGTCCTGGATACTGGAAAGGAAGAGGATGAATCCATCATCCTAGGAAGACCTTTCCTAGCCACAGCAAGAGCTGTGATTGATGTTGACAGAGGTGAAATAGTCCTTCAATGGAATGAGAACTCCCTTGTATTCAAAACTCAAGGATCTCCCTCTGCAACCATGGAGAGGAAGCAGGAAAAGCTTCTCTCCAAGCAGAGCCAACCAGAGCCCCCACAGTCAAACTCTAAGTTTGGTGTTGGGAGGCCACAACCAAACTCTAAGTTTGGTGTTGAATTCCCATATCCAAACTCTAAGTTTGGTGTTGGAGAGTCTCAACAAAGCTCTGCACATCTGTGAGGCTCCATGAGAGCCCACTGTCAAGCTATTCACATTAAAGAAGCGCTTGTTGGGAGGCAACCCAATGTTTATCTAATTCTTATTTTTCATGTTTTCTTAGGTTCATGATCATGTGGAGTCACAAAATAAATAGAAAAATTGAAAACGGAATCAAAAACAGCAGAAGAAAAATCACACCCTAGAGAAGCATCTGTCTGGCGTTCAAACGCCAGAACAGAGCATAGTTCTGGCGCTGAACGCCCAGAATGGGAGCATCCTGGCGCTGAACGCCCAGAACAAGCATGGTTCTGGCGTTCAACGCCAGAAATGGCAGCAAATGGGCGTTGAACGCCCAAAATGGGCACCAACCTGGCGCTGAACGCCCAGAGTTGTGTGCAAGGGCATTTTGCATGCCTAAATTGGTGCAGGGATGTAAATGCCTTGACACCTCAGGATCTGTGGACCCCACAGTATCCCCACCTACCTCATCATCTCTCTTCCCATTCATGATCATCCCTTCTACTTTCCATTTACCACTCACGTCCATACACCCACTACCTTCAAAATTCAACATCTCTCTCTCTCTCCCACCCAATCCCACCCATATGGCCGAATACACACTCCCATCCATCTCCTCCATATCTTCTTCTTATTCTTCTATTCTTTCTTCTTTTGCTCGAGGGCGAGCAACATTCTAAGTTTGGTGTGGTAAAAGCATAGCTTTTTTGTTTTTTCCATAACCATTGATGGCACCTAAGGCCAGAGAAACCTCTAGAAAGAGGAAAGGGAAGACAAAAGCTTCCATCAAGGGTCTATAGCTCAGTGGTAGAACATTTGACTGCAAATCAAGAGATCCCTGAGATACCTCAGGGGATACATTTTCTTCCACACAATTATTGGAAGCAACTAAGGGTGGAACATCAAGAGCACTCCATCATCCTTCATGAAATCAGAGAAGATCTAAAAGCAATGAAGGAGGAGCAGCCAAGGCAAGGAAGAGACATAAAAGAGCTCAAGGACATCACTAAGGTGGACTCATTCCTTGTTCTTACTTTCTCTGTTTTTCGTTTTCTATGTTATGTGCTTATCTATGTTTGTGTCTTCATTACATGATCATTAGTAGTTAGTAACTTTGTCTTAAAGTTATGAATGTCCTATGAATCCATCACCTCTCTTAAATGAAAAATGTTTTAATTCAAAAGAACAAGAAGTACATGAGTTTCGAATTTATCCTTGAACTTAGCTTAATTATATTAATGTGGTGACAATGCTTCTTGTTTTCTGAATGTATGCTTGAACAGTGCATATGTCTTTTGAAGTTGTTGTTTAAGAATGTTAAATATGTTGGCTCTTGAAAGAATGATGACTAGGAGACATGTTATTTGATAATCTGAAAAATCATAAAAATGATTCTTGAAGTAAGAAAAAGCAGCAAAGAACAAAGCTTGCAGAAAAAAAAAAGGGGCGAAAAAAAAATAGAAAAAAAAATAGAAAGAAAAAGAAAAAGCAAGCAGAAAAAGCCAATAACCCTTAAAACCAAAAGGCAAGGGCAAAATAAAAAGGATCCCAAGGCTTTGAGCATCAGTGGATAGGAGGGCCTAAAGGAATAAAATCCCGGTCTAAGCGGCTAAACCAAGCTGTCCCTAACCATGTGCTTGTGGCGTGTAGGTGTCAAGTGAAAACTTGAGACTGAGCGGTTAAAGTCAAGGTCCAAAGCAAAAAAAGAGTGTGCTTAAGAACCCTGGACACCTCTAATTGGGGACTCTAGCAAAGCTGAGTCACAATCTGAAAAGGTTCACCCAATTATGTGTCTGCGGCATTTATGTATCCGGTGGTAATACTGGAAAACAAAATGCTTAGGGCCACGGCCAAGACTCATAAAGAAGCTGTGTTCAAGAATCATCATACTGAACTAGGAGAGTCAATAACACTATTCGAAATCTGAATTTCCTATAGATGCCAATCATTCTAAACTTCAATGGATAAAGTGAGATGCCAAAACTATTCAAGAGGCAAAAAGCTATAAGTCCCGCTCATATAATTGAAACTATGTTTCATTGATAGTTTGGAATTTATAGTATATTCTCTTCTTTTTATCCTATTTGATTTTCAGTTGCTTGGGGACAAACAACAATTTAAGTTTGGTGTTGCGATGAGCGGATAATTTATACGCTTTTTGACACTGTTTTTAGTATGTTTTTAGTAGGATCTAGTTACTTTTAGGGATGTTTTCATTAGTTTTTATGTTAAATTCACATTTCTGGACTTTACTATGAGTTTGTGTGTTTTTCTGTGATTTCAGGTATTTTCTGGCTGAAATTGAGGGACTTGAGCAGAAATCAGATTCAGAGGTTGAAAAAGGACTGCTGATGCTGTTGGATTCTGACCTCCCTGCACTCAAAGTGGATTTTCTGGAGCTACAGAACTCGAAATGGCGCGCTTTCAATTGCGTTGGAAAGTAGACATCCAGGGCTTTCCAGAAATATATAATAGTCCATACTTTGGCCAAGAATTGATGACGTAAACTGGCGTTCAACGCCAGCCTTCTGCCCAAATCTGGCGTCCAGCGCCAGAAAAGGATCCAGAACCCTAGTGACTAGTTTATTATAAATAGGACCTCTTACTATTGTATTAGGCATCTTTGGACGTCTGGTTCTTAGATCAGAGGGGCTGGCCATCTCGGCCATGCCTGGACCTTCACTTATGTATTTTTAACGGTAGAGTTTCTACACTCCATAGATTAAGGTGTGGAGCTCTGCTGTTCCTCAAAGATTAATGCAAAGTACTACTGTTTTCTATTCAATTCTTCTTATTTCTCTTCTAAGATATCCATTCGCACTCAAGAACGTGATGAAGGTGATGATTATGTGTGACGCTCATCATCCTTCTCCCTTATGAACGCGTGCCTGACAAACACTTCTGTTCTACATGAATTAAGCTAGAATGAGTATCTCTTAGATCTCCTAATCAGAATCTTTGTGGCGTAAGCTAGAATGATGGCGGCATTCAAGAGAATCCGGAAAGTCTAAACCTTGTCTGTGGTATTCCGAGTAGGATTCAATGATTGAATGACTGTGACGAGCTCCTAACTCGCGATTGCAGGGCGTTAGTGACAGACGCAAAAGGATAGTAAATCCTATTCCAGCATGATCGAGAACCGACAGATGAATAGCCGTGCCGTGACAGGGTGCGTGAGCATATTATTCACTGAGAGGATAAGATGAAGCCATTGACAAGGGTGATGCCTCCAGACGATTAGCCGTGCCGTGACAGGGCATTGGATCATTTTCCCGAGAGATGACCGAAAGTAGCCATTGACAGTGGTGATGTATCGCATAAAGCCAGCCATGGAAAGGAGTAAGACTGATTGGATGAAGATAGCAGGAAAGCAGAGGTCCAGAGGAACGAAAAGCATCTCCATTCGCTTATCTGAAATTCCTGCCAATGAATCTACATAAGTATCTCTATCCCTTTTATTGTTTATTTTAATCTAATAAAGTATCATGTTTAAATCCGCCTGACTGAGATTTACAAGGTGACCATAGCTTGCTTCATACCAACAATCTCCGTGGGATTCGATCCTTACTCACGTAAGGTATTACTTGGACGACCCAGTGCACTTGCTGGTTAGTTGTATCGAAGTTGTGACAATTATGAATTAAGATCAGAGCACCAAGCTTTGGAGCCATTACCAGGATTTGTTCGAGCCTGGAGATCACAATTTCGTGCACCAAACTTCTCAGTCATCGCCTTCTACTCCTACTACCCTTGGGGCGTCACAGGTAATGGATACACAGGATCAGCCGTTCATCATGGTCCCCAACCCCAACTATGTGGCTCCTTCTGTTGTGCATACCTCGCTACCAGGAAGTCGTCTGGCTGCTTCACCAGAGTGGACTCCTCTACTACCTCCATCCGCTCAGCAGTCCACTATTTTGATAACAACACCTCCTCTAGCGATTTACACTGCGATGCCGAAATCCTCACATAGATCCTAGCCAGATGCCCCTCCACCACCTTTCATTGTATGGATGATGATGGCGTGAGTACTATTTTAAGTCTTTTATATACAAACTATTTTGATATTCTTATTTAACATATGTGGTTGCTAATCTTAAGTTTTTCATTTTAGTTAGTTAGTTTAATTTATTTAGATTCAATTTTTTGGTTTTTGTGGATTTAGGATGTTAAAATAGGTTCAATTTAGATAAGTAGGTTTGAACTGCTAAAAGTATTTGAGAATTCGTATTGTTGATGGATGTTGCTGCTTAAGTGATATAATGCCATATTAGTTTGTTTGTGAATTGCTTAAGTGAATTATTAATGGATAGAATTTTTGGCACCTTTTAATTATAGATGAAACTCTACCGAAATTTCTAAAAAATCTAAATATACTTAAGGTTTATAGATTACTTCAAATTTGATTCAAAATACTATCTTAAGTTTTTATTGATATGTTTGCAACAAATAATAATGCATGTATACATGAGTGTACCAATATCATCAAGCTGATGTACGAACACCTATGGCCAAACTACAAGAATATCCCTGCTAAGACCAGAGAGCGATGGTTTTAGAAATGAGAGGTAAAAACTCAATCTGATTCAAACCTTAGCTAGTTTATATATTCTATTTTGCTTAATTGTGTATTTAATTTTGATTGACTAGCGATAAATGTTCTTTCGTAGAAGAGAAATTTATATGGGAAAAGACTCACGCTGCCATGATCAGGAAGATCTTCGGCCATCGGATGGTTAGGTGGCTTCATCAAGTGATAGAGGATGTACGTGAAAGGCGTGACCACTTCACTATTTGGCTCCTTCGGGACATTAAGAAGCCATTGTACATCCATTGGGAGATTGATGAGGGGTTCAGGCGTCGTCGCCTCACAAACAGAGCCAACAGGCATCGGTTAGGTCGTCGAAGTATACCGGCAGTTCAGCGACTTTTATGAAGACAAAGGCCAGACTGGTATGTAACTTGTTTCATTTTGTTATTAAGTTCGTTTGCCTTTGACATTTAATTTCGTTATTACTTAATTTATCATATTATTTCAACATATGCAGTCTAAGTCGTTGGATCGTGATACCACAATGATGAAGACCTTCAAGTATACTTACACTTTAAAGGAGAACAAAGAGAGATTTGTTGATCAGCGGTCAGCGAATCATTATGTGAGTAAACATCATTCGACGTAAAGTTTTCAAATAACTGTCATCCGCCTTCTAACATGAGTTATGTAAGAGTCCTACACGCACAGATTAGAGGCCAAAACCCAAAAATCCCAGCCTACTGGAGAGGACAGAACAACGTCGCTGATGTAGTCGTCGATCCTTACAAGAATTGCGTCTATAGGCTGGGATCGTTCTTCACTGACAACCTTCGCACTTCTACATTGAGGGCTTCATCTGCCTCTACCACCAGTCACGCTGTCGATCCCGAGGATAGCATCGTTGATTTAAGGGAGCAGGTGTTGAATCTCACTCAGAACCTTTACTAACAAGCTTAGCAGCTGCAATAGTCTGAAGAGAGATATAACAAGATCCTCGCATCTCAAACACAGATTCTCTCAGGCTGGAGCTTAGACAGGAGCTAGAGTGGCTTCAGCGGATGGAGCAACACATGGTGGTATACTATGAGCGGATATGCACTAGTGGCAGCAGCTCCGTTGGAGGGACACCGATATCACTGCCTAGTCCGTCGTCTCATAAGGACCAAGGGGATGACGACGATGATAACTATCAGGATCCGTAGCGATTAGGGTTTTATTTTAGACTATTGATTATATTTTACTTATTTGACTTTTTATTTTATTCATAATTTGATATTTAATAAAATCATTATTTGGTTTCTATTATTGAGAATTTAACGACTAATTGGGTAAAAAATAAATTTAAAAGAAATAAAAAAAATTAACTACTAATTGTGTCTTAAAAAAACTAAAAAACTAACAAAAAATTGAAGCTATCATCAAATTTACCGAAAAAAAATTTGACAGTAATTAGGCAGAAAATAAAATAGTGTGGAGCCAATATTACCAGCGAAAATATTCTACCGGTAATCGAATAAATTTCAAATAAGAATTTGTCGTAGAATCCGATGATAATTATCGGCAGATTGAATAATTCGATGGTAAATTGTTACTAGCAAGGGTTATACATTTGCCGGTAAAATTGACAATACTCAGTAATTTTCTTGTAGTGGATATTATTTTTATAATGATTTTGAATGCTTATTTTTCTTTGATTTTTAGATTTTTTTGAGATTTTGATTGTTTCTTTTCATTTAGTATTAGATATTTCTCATAATAATTTGAATTTATGTTTTCTCTAAAAAAAATTTAAAAAAAAAATACTAGTTAGTTGCATCCCCTATAGCATAGTTGTTAAAATTATTATTAGATAAAGTTACTCTTAAGTAAATGACATGTATAATTAATGATTATTCAATATTCCAATTAAATATTATATTCATAAATATTTCTTAAGTTTATGTACTTTTATTTTTAGCTCATCCGTTAAGTAAGATTATTATTAAATTAAAATTTTAATTTCACTAAATATTTTCTTGTGATAATTACATATCTGAACTCCCCTAATTTATTTAGTGTCCCATGTCTCTCTTCTCATAATATATTTGAATTTATTTAAATTTTGTTAAAATGTTTCATTTCATGCCATGTAACCATATGTTCCACTTGTGGCATGTCTCACCTTTTATATATATTCATACTAGATAGATATTATGTATGACTATAAATTTTGAAAAGCGATACACATATTATTAAATTTTTGTGAAAATATAGTTGTAACATCAAGAAATGCAAAGATAATATAATATTCTAGCTATTAAAACAATTTTTTATATTGTATAATATGAATTTGTCTATTGAAAGATGAGATTACGAGTCTTATACAACACATTACTAAATATAAGACAATAGTAAAAAGGTAAAGTATATTTATTTTTTTAAAATTTGTCATAAATTTTAAAAATATTTTAAAATTTTATTTTAAAAAATATTTATTTATATCAAATCTATTTTTGACAGATAACTTTTTAAGAAATTTAGGATTAATCTAATATAATAAATGCATAACAAATAAAAACCAGTTATCATAGTTATTATAACCGAATGGCAATCAATTTGGCTATATTACGGTCACTATATTAATAATGGTATAATTGGATCACTAGTTGAACTATTTGACCCAATAATAATCAAATATATATATATATATATATATATATATATATATATATATATATATATATATATATATATAATAAAATTAAAATTTAAATAATAAAAATAAAAATTTAATTTTAATACATTATTAGTATAAAACGATTTTATACGTATATCTAATTATATAATGTTATATCAATAAAAATGACTATTTTTTATATTAATCATAAAAAACAGGTTTGCAATTGGACAATGGTGTAAAATAATATTTTATATTGTCAAATCATTAAAACTAAACTATAAAATAAATTAATACAATATTATTATTAAAAAAATAAAAATAATATTTTACATTATATATAATTAAATAAATTATATAGAAATTTTAATTCTTTAATATAATATATAATTATTAGCCGTTTATAATATATATATATATATATATATATATATATATATATATATATATATATTAACCTTTATTATAACAAGAGATATGTTGGCTTAGTAGAAGAATGAGGGAGAACTTTTTGCAACGCATTTTTTGAATTAATTCAAAGGTGTGTGTCCTATCATGATTCAGCACACTGATGGTGTACCATAGAGGCGCATAGGTGATTGCAGACCTCCTGGTTCATCAGTTGGTCCACTTTAGTGTTTGATCGGTTAAATACCAGTTAGATTGGTTTTCTGCAGGTTAAATGGAGAAATAGTTAAAAAGCTAAAACTATTCAGAGTATTCACTGATGATGACATGTCATCTTAATCACTTTTTAAGTCTCTTTTTTATTTATTTTCTTAATTTTTGAATCAAATTCTCATATTTTTAGTGATGTTTTGATAACTAATCATATAGTTGGAGTTGGAGTTCTGTTAGAAATAATTATGTTTTCAAGCTAAAATCAAACAAATCAAAGATGAAAATCAACACAAAAATAAATTTAGAGGCGTAAGCCTAAAAAAGACAAGTCCAATGCCTAAAATGCCAAGTTGGGTGCCCAAACCCAGAACCCGACTCCAAGGACTGGCGCCAGCATCAAGGATTTGAAGCCCAGCGCTTTCGTGTACTGGAAGGAAGAAAAAAAGGCTAGAGTCCGGCTCCATAAGGTGGTGCCCAACTCCCCTCCAATTTCATATAAGGGGCGCCCAAAAACAACACAAATTGAACCAGTAGCGGTTACCAGCAGTGAGGGAGGAAGGGAAGTGACGGTGAGGGAGGAAGGATGTGACCTCGGACAAAGAGAGAAGGGGCTCGAAGACAAAGGCTTGATGCAAGGACAGAGACGTCAATTTCGAGGCTGACGACGACGACGGAGATTGCGATGCCAACAGCTCCGAGCACGACTTAGCAATGTCGAGGAGAAGACATATACAAATCTTGAGGAAAATAGGATTCAAATTTTGTCAGTGATCAAGAATAAAAACAAGAAAGAAAGAGCAATGTGGAAGAACGATCCAGTGACAGGGAGAGACCGCGATAACTCAGATTTGTGCACGGTGGAGGAGAGGGGAACAGTTGACGATGGCGAGAGGAGGATGTCTGGGCAGCCACATGACTCAAAGACAGCATAGATCGCACGTGGGAGCAGAGAACATGGGTGGTTATGCACACCTTGAATGAGGGATTAGGGGTTTCACGCACTGTAGGTAGGGGGAATGGTCAACAGCGGTGAGAGGAGATTGGATCGACTGCCATGCGACTCCACGGTGGAGCAGAGAACACGGGTTCACCGCTTCCACTCTCCTTTCACGGGTTCCCACTATATATTTTGAGTAATCTGAATTGATTTTGGGTGAAATCAGTATATTGGGTTAGGGTTAGCGGCGGGACTTCATGGAATCGACGCTAATCCAAGTTGATTCTACGTCACATTGAAGAGATCAGATGTCAATGGCAGCTATCTTAGCAAATTACAGCAGATGGAGAAACCGCAGGCAATTTGCCGCCGCTATCCTCTGTGTTTCCTGTATTGAAGTGCAATTACCACTCCCAAGATTCTAAGAATTGCTTCTAGCCTAACTCCACTTCACCAAGCCCGGCTCCAGCATATAACTAACTCCTAGGAGGCTTCAATTCAATTCAAGATTCAATAATTAAATGATTAGTTAGCAACAAATTCTTCTAGAAAGATAAAGATTTGGTTATTAGGATTAGATTAGATTAAATTTGAATTTGAATAAGTTATCATTCTCTTTAAAAGATAACATTAGATTAGTTTTTTAATTTGAACTAGTTAGGAAGTTAGATATAAATAAGTAAACAAGGTTCACAAGAGAGGCACCAATCATCCGATCCGTCATCCACGAATCATACATTCGCCACTCTCTCTAGTTTAGTTGTTTTCTTCTCTACCATGAACAAATAAACCTCTTCTTGTTAAAGGTTAGGGGCTCTGTTTTATTTTTATGGATTAATAATGCAAGTATTTTCTTTGTTTTAATTCATGCTTCTTTACTTTTTTAAGATTGAGTTTAGTTCTTCATCAATAATTATTAGAAGTGTTGAGAAATATTCTAATTCTGTCTTAGATTCCGATATTACTTTAAGAGATTTAATATCAGAATTAGCTTGAAATCCATCTCATAATCTTCACTGATTTTAGAACTAGTTCTTGAATATGTGACATTTAATTCATCTAGGGATAGTCTTTGAATATTGTGTGGCTTAAAATCGAAACCGTTCTTAACCTCTTCTCTTGATTAATTGACTAAGATATTAGCGATTAATTAAGTAAAGAGAAATTAGATTGCCAAAATATTGAAATTTAATTATAAATGATTTTCTATAAAAAGATTTTTGCATGAATCAAAATTTTGAAAACACAACTATTATTCTTCCACATTCCCTATCTTGATTTCTTTCTGATTCTTCAAAACCTTCCCACACCCAATAATCCAAACAAAATCAATTCTCACTTCTCTGTTGCTTCCAAACTCACGAACCAATTGCCCTCATGCCAAGGTGTGATCGATCTAATTAGAGATATAATTAGACATTGCTTGTCTCAATCTGTTAATCCTCGTGAGAATGATATCCACTAACCGTGGTATTACCTAATACGATTTGGTGCACTTGCCAATAGTACGAGCTTATCAATTTTGGCTCATCAAGTTTTTAGCGCCGTTGCCGGCGATAAATTGAGATTGACAACATACGTCCGGTTTAAATCACTAAGTTAGATCTTATTTATTTTATTTCTTTTATTTTTATGTTATTTTACTTTCTTTTTTTTCTTTATTTTCTTTATTCTGCATGGTACATTTGATTTCTTATTGTTTTTGTGCACGCAAGGGGAGGAGAATCCCATTCTCTTCGATCTGAAAATTGAAAAGACGCATATACAAATAAAGAAGAGATCAAGGACTAGGAGAGAAGAAGTAGAGAAGATGGCAAATGAGAATAACAATAGAAGGACTCTTGGCGGCTACACTGTTCCTACCATCGATTGCTGTGGAAGTAGCATAGTGATACCTACAGTTCAAGTTAATAACTTTGAACTAAAGCCATCATTAATCTAATTTGAACAAAGGGACTAATTCAGTGGTAGCCCGCAAGAAGATCGAAACAAACACATAGCTAGTTTTCTGTAGCTATCTGACATAATAAAGAGTAATGGAGTTAGTCCCAAAGCCATCTGGCTAAGGCTATCCCCATTCTCTTTAAGACATAGAGCCACACAATGGCTCCAAACTCAACCCTTGGGCAGTATTACTTCTTGGGGGGGCTTAGTTAGTAAATTCCTAACCAAGTATTTTCCTCCCCAAAAGTTAGCCTGGTTGAGATATGAAATTAATTCTTTTTCCCAAAAGGAGGGCGAATCGTTCTATGAAGTTTAGGAAAGGTACATAAAGATGCTCCAAAAATGTCCATATTATGCCTTTTCCGAATGGCTTCAAATCCAAACCTTTTATGATGGAGTCTCTTGATGAGCAGATATTTTATACGCTTTTTGGTATCATTTTCATATAGTTTTTAGTATGTTTTGTTTAGTTTTATTAAGTTTTTATAGGTTTTACTGTTAAATTTATATTTTTGGATTCTACTATAAGTTTTTGTATTTTTGTATAATTTCAGGTATTTTCTGGCTGAAATTGAGGAGCTGGAGCAGAAGTCTGATTCAGAGACAAAGAAAACACTGCAGATGCTGTCTGGATCTGACCTACTTGCATTCGGAAGAGCTTTTCTGGAGCTCCAGAAGTCCAAATGGAGAGCTCTCAATGGCCATGGAAAGTTGAATTCCAGAGATTTCCAGAAATATATAATAGTTCATACTTTGCTTTGGATTAGAAGGCCCAAAACTGGAGTTCAACGCCAGCTACCTGCCCCCTTCCAGGCGTCCAGCGCCCACAGAGCAGATACCAGAGTCCAAACGCCCAAAGAGGACCCCCTAGCTGGTGTTCCACGATCAGAGACCTCATAGCACATGGATCTCATTAAAGCTCAGCCCAAACACTCACCAAGTGGGCCCCAGAAGTGAATTTTATCCCTATATAGACTATTTTACCCTTACTAGTCATCTGCTTAATATTTAAAGTGTATCTTGCATAATCATTCAGACATCACGCATACTTTACAGTCCTATTTTCGAGTTTTACATTGTATTTCTCATCAGTATGAGTTTCTAAACCTTCTAGGTTGAGGAGAGGAGCCTTGCTGAGTCCTATGAATTAATAAAAGTATTACTGTTTCTTCTCCGATTCGTGTTTGATTTATTTCTAAGATGTATACTCGAACTTCATCAGAGTGAATAAGATGATCAGACAATCAGCTCTATTCATCACATTAAGATGAACGTGCCTGACAAACACCCGCGTCTACTTGGGTTCGTGTGAATACGTGACTGGAAAGCACGAGCCAACAGCTATGTTTATACATTTCTCAGATGACTAATCCACGAATTTGTTGGGGACTTCTCAAGATACCAGTTCAGCCGATTTCTAGTGAGATTAGGGTCTTCGTGGTATAGGCTAGAATCCTAAGAAGCAGCATCCTCTGATCTGGAAGATTCGACCTTGTCTGTGGCATTTTGAGTAGGATCGCTAAGAGAATGACTTGCTATGCACTTCACCCTTCGTCAGATTGGATGACCACGGCCAATGACGTTCAACCTGTAGTAGAGAAGATCAATGACCACGGCCCATAGTATTGATCACATACAGCCTGCCATAAAAGAAGATCATTCACAAGCAGAGAAGACAGTAGTACCAGAGTTGATTTAGAAAGACAAAGCAACTCCAATCCTTAACCTTATTCCTATCAGTATTTTCTATCCCTTTTGCTTTATTAGTTATATGTCTTCATAGTTTAATAATGTCACAAATATTTATCTATCAATCCAACAACCTTCTGATCTGCTTGACTAAGACCTTCAAGATAACCATAGCTTCCTTCAAGCCAACAATCCTCGTGGGATCGACCCTGACTCGCTCAGGTATTACTTGAAGGACCCAGTGCACTTGCTAGTACAATAGTACAAAAGTGTGGGAATTCGTGCCACCAAGTTTTTGGCGCTGTTGCTGGGGATTGTTCGAGTTTGGACAAACTGACGAATTGTCTTGCTCCCTAGATCAGGTAATTTTTATTTTATTTGAGTCTTTTATTTTTATTTGCTTCTTCTTCAATTTTCGAAAATTTTAAAACCTTTTTTCAAAAATATTTTTTCTTTTCTTTGTTTAATCTTTGTTCTTTGTTTGAGTCTTGTGTTTTTGTTGAGTCTTTTATTTTTTATTTTCTTCTTCAAATTTCAAAAAAATCAAAAAGCTTTCCAAAAATATTTTTTCTTCTCTTTGTTTAATTTGTGTTCTTGGTATTGAGTCTTGCATGTTCTTGTTTTCTGTTTTTTTTTTAATTCCAAAAATTTTAAAACTTCTTCAAAAACCTTTTACAAGAAATATTTGTCTTTTCTTTATTCAATCTTTATTTTTGGCTAGAGCCTTGTACTTATGTTCTTGGTAAATTTTCGTGTTTTTTTAGTCTTTCTTTCTAAAAATTTTTCAAAAATATTTTCTTTGGTTAAATCTTATGTCAAGTTTTTTAGTTTGGTGTTTTCGTGTTAATTTTCTTCAAAGTTTTGAAAATTTATGTTTGGTTTTCTAAAAATTTTAAGTTTAGTGTCTCTTATATGTTCTTGTGTTCATTGAGTCTTTGAGTTTTGTTTTTTGTGTTCTTGTTAGTCTTTAAAGTGTTCTTGAGCTTTTTTGTGTTTTGATCTTAAAATTTTTAAGTTTTGTGTTCCTTTGTGTTTCCCTCTAAAATTTTTGAAAACAAAGAGCATTAGATCTAAAAATTTTAAGTCTTGTGTCTTTTGTGTGTTTTTCTCTTTCATCATTAAATTTAAAAAATAAAAAAAATCTTTTTTATTTTTATTTTTTGCTTAATTTTTGAAAATTAACATTAAAAATTCAGATTTTGATTTTAAATTTTTATCTTATCTTATCTTAGTTTTCAAATTTTCAAAAATTAAATCTTTTCAAAATTAAAAATCTTATCTTTTTCAAAATCTTATCTTTTCCAAATTTCAAATTTTAAAAATCATATCTTTTTCAAAATTAAATTTTTAAATCTTATCTTTTTAAAATTTTCAAATCTTTTTAAATTTCTTATCTTATTTTTTTCTAATTTCAACTTTCAATTTCAAATCTTTTCTTATCTTATCTCTTATCTTATTTTAAATTCAAATCTTTTCTTAATTAATATCTTATCTTCTCTCTCTTCCTTTTCAAAACTTCCTAACTAACTCTCATCTCTTTCTTAATTTTCAAAAATTCCACTTCTCTTCTTTCTCTTCTTTTTCAAAACTTCCTAACTAACTCTTCTCTCACTTAATTTTCGAAAACTTCTCCTTCTTCTCTTTCTTCTATTTTCGAAAATTTAACATTTACATTTTAAATCGTTTTAAATTAGTTAACCATAATTTTCGAAAATAATAAATAAATAAAATAAAAATAAAAATATTTTAATTTTTATTCACTTTTTCTATTTATACTTCTTCTCTTCTCATCTCTATTTTCGAACTCTTCTTCTTCCCCCTCTCTATTCTTCCTTTTCATCTTCCTTCTTTACTTTTATTTCTCTCTTCTTTCTTCACATCTCATTGGAAGCTCTTTGGTCCAAGTGGCACAAAAAGCTTTCTTCTTTTCTTTCCTTTCCTTTCTTGTTTATGACCAGAAATAGGGATAAAGAACCTCTCTTGACTCCTGATCCTGAACCTGAGAAGACTCTAAGGAGACGTTTACAACTAGCTAAAGCACAACACTCCGAAAGAGACCTTTCAGAAAGTTTTGAACAAGAAACAGAGGACATGGCCGAACCTCAAGAGGAGCCCAGAAAGGTCCTTGGTGACTTCACCATGCCTACCTCTGACTTTTATGGCAGAAGTATCTCTGTACCTACCTTTGGAGCTAAAAATTTTGAGCTTAAGCCTCAGTTAGTCTCTCTTCTGCAGTAGAACTGCAAATTCCATGGACTTCCATTGGAAGATCCATATCAGTTCTTAGCTGAATTCATACAGATCTGAGATACTGTAAAGACTAATGGAGTAGATCCTGAAGTCTACAAGCTGATGCTCTTTCCCTTGGCTGTAAGAGACAGAGCTAAGCTATGGTTGGATGCACAACCAAGAGAGAGTCTTGACTCTTGGAAAAAGCTGGTTAATGCTTTTCTGGCTAAATTCTTTCCCCCTCAAAGGATGAGCAAGATTATAGTGGAAGTTCAAACCTTTAGACAAAGAGAAGGTGAATCCCTCTATGAAGCTTGGGAAAGATACAAGAAACTGATCAGGAGATGTCCTCCTGACATGCTCTCAGAATGGTCCATCATAGGCGTGTTCTATGATGGCTTGTCTGAGATGTCCAAAATTTCATTGGACAGTTCTGAAGGTGGATCACTCCACTTGAAGAAAACACCTGCAGAAGCAAGAGAACTCATTGAAATGGTTGTAAATAACCAATTCATGTATACTTCTGAAAGGAATCCTGTAAAGGATGGGACCTCTCAAAAGAAAGGAGTTCATGAAGTTAATACTTTGAATGCCATATTGGCTCAGAACAGGATCATGACCCAACAAGTCAATATGATCTTTCAGCATCTGACTGGGATGCAAACTGCAGATGGAAGTACTCAGGAAGCTTCTTCTGACATAGAAGCTTATGATCCTGAACAAACCACCATGGAGGAGGTGAATTACATGGGAGAATCTTATGGAAACACTACAACCCTTCATGGAGGAACCATCCTAATCTTTTATGGAAAGATCAACAGAAACCTCAGCAAGGTTTCAATAACAATCAAGGTGGAAGGAACCAGAATATGTTCAATAATAGACCACCATTCCCATCTTCTCAAGAAAATATGAAAACCTCTAAGTAGAGCCTCTCTGACTTAGTCTCTCTGGATTCCAGACTCTCTAAGACCACTCATAGTTTCATTAATGAAACAAGGTCCTCCATTAGAAACTTGGAGGTACAAGTTGGTCAACTGAGCAAGAGGATCCCTGAGATTCCTCCTGAAACTCTTCCTAGTAATACTGAGGTAAATCCTAGAGAAGAGTGCAAGGCCATAACCATGGAGGTGAAGGCTGAATTGGAAGAGAATGGGGTGGCATTGAACGCCAGTGAAGGACATATCACTGGGCGTTTAACGCCCAAACTAGCAGCAAGCCTGTCGCTGAACGCTAGTGAGGAACCCTTCACTGGGCGTTCAACGCCCATCCTGGTAGCAGAGCTGGCGTTGAACGCCAGCCAGGGAGCACTGGCTGGGTGTTTAATGTGCAAACACCCAGGCTTTCTGGCATTGAACGCCAGTGAGGAACCCCTCACTGGGCATTCAACGCCCAACTAGGCAGGCTTTTTGGCGTTAAACGCCAGTGAGAAACCCCTCACTAGGCGTTCAACGCCCAACCATGCAGCCATTCTGGCGCTGAACGCCAGTGAGGAACCCCTCACTGGGTGTTCAACGCCTATTCACCCAGGGAACCTGCCGTTGAGCGCCAGCAAGGACATCCCTGCTGGGCGTTCAACGCCCAAAATGTTAGAGGGACTGGCGTTTAACGCCAGTCAGAGTGGACAGACATCAAGGCGTTTGATGCCCAATAAGCTAACAGAGATAGCATTGAACGCCAGTTAAAGCACACCCTTTGAGCGCTTAAACCCCACTCAAGAACCCTCTAGCTCATAACCAAAGGAAACCATAAAGACCATTGAGGTTCCTTTGAATGCACTTCGGTAGTGTATGAGTTCTGATGACTACTCATCCTCGGATGAGGATGAAGAAACTAGGGAAGAGCAAGTTGCTCGGTACCTAGGAGCTCTTATGAAGCTGAATGCTAAGTTATTTGGTACAAAGCCTCTGGAGGAAGAACCTCAACTGCTTACCAAAGAACTCCATGCTTTGGTTCAGCAGAGGCTACCTCAGAAACTTCCAGATCCTGGACACTTTCTGATTCCTTGCATCATAGGCACCATGACCTTTGAAAAGGCTCTGTGTGACCTAGGGTCAAGCATAAACCTCATGCCACTCTCTGTAATGGAGAAGATGGGTATCCTTGAGGTACAAGCTGCAAATATCTCATTAGAGATAACAGACAAGACAATGAAGAAGCCATATGGCTTAGTAGAGGATGTTTTGGTGAAAGTTGAAAACCACTACATCCCTGCAAACTTCATAGTCTTAGACATAGGAGAGGATGAGGATGACTCTATCATCCTTGGAAGACCTTTCCTAGCCACAACCAATGTTATCATTGATGTGGCTAAGGGAGAACTGACCCTACAATTAGGGGAGGATCAAATCTTTTTCAAGATGCCTCATCCTAATTCTCCCTCTAAAAGAGAGATAATTGTGCAACACCTAGTATTCCAACCCTCTCTTTCTGTGCAGAGCTTTACAGAGCCCCAAAACATCAATTCTAAGTTTGATGTTGGGTAACCGTCAACAAGGTCTAAGCACAAAGGTACTAAGAAGAAAATACCTAAAGGCTGGAGGGACAAGAAAGTCCCAACTGAAGGCCTCTCACCTAGCATGAGAGTTGTCTTCACCAAGAATCTAGTCTTACCACATACAGTGAGTCGTGTCCTCTCTCTAGAGCATGTGGAGCTCATTCATGAGAGGACAGGAAGAAAATTCACTGTAAGGGGCAAAAATCTGAGCCCATACTCACCTCCGTAAAGAGCTAACCGTCAAGCTAGTGACGTTAAAGGAGCGCTTGTTGGGAGGCAACCCAACCTTAATTAATTATTATTTCCTTTCATTTTGTTTTTCTTTCAGTTACTTTTAGAGTCATGATCATATGCAGCATTCAGAACAGAGACAGAATTTCACAACAATAAAAACAGAACGCTCTGGATGAAGTGTTAAAGTTGAACACCAGCCAGGGTATCCCTGCTGGGCGTTCAACGCCCATCATGGGCAACAATGCTGGCGTTGAACGCCAGCCAGGGAACAGCTCCTGGGCGTTCAAACGCCAATGTAGAGAAGTAGGAAATCTGGAATTCCCTAGCCTCTCAGGACCTGTGGGTCCCACAGCATCTTCACCTACCCTACTTACTTTCACACTTCCCCACACACACTTCTCTATAAACCCTTGTCCAATCACATCCATTTCACTTTCCCACACCATCATAACAACCACTCCCCTTTCCTATAAATACATCACTTCATAACCCTTCATACACACACCTCTCATACACCACAACACACCCCACGGCCGAGCCCTCTCTTTCCCTCCATCTCCTTCTATTTTCTTCTTCCTCTACTCCATTCTTCCCTTTTCCTTATTTTTGCTCGAGGATGAGCAAAGTTTTAATTTTGTTGTTGGAAAAGCATAGCTTTTTTTCTTTCCATTACCATTCATGGCACCAAAGGTTGGAGACTCCTCTGGAAAGAGGAAAGGAAAGGCAGTAGCCATTTCCTCTGAATCTTGGGAGATGGAAAGATTCATCACCAAAGCTCATCAAGACCACTTCTATGAAGTAGTGGCAGAGAAGAAAGTGATCTCGGAGGTCCCTTTCATGCTCAAGAAGAATGAGTATCCGAAAATCCAAAGAGAAATCCAGAGAAGAGGTTGGGAAGTCTTAACCAATCCCATTCAGGATGTTGAGATTCTCATGGTATAAGAGTTCTATGCTAATGCATGGGTTACAAAAACCATGACACTAGTGTGAACCCAAATCCTAGGAATTGGATCACCATGGTCTGAGGAAGAATCTTAGATTTTAGCCCGAAAAGTGTGAGGTTGGCATTCAACTTGCCTCTAATGCAAGGAGATCCTCATCCTTACACTAGGAGAGTCAACTATGATTATAGATTGGATCAAGTGCTCTCAGATATCTGTGTGGAAGGAGCACAGTAGAAAGAAAATTCCCAAGGCAAGCCCATTCAATTAAGAAGGGTTGACCTAAAGTCCATAGCTAGAGGATGGTTGGTATTCATCCAAAGATCCATTATCCCCACTAGCAATCGGTCAGAAGTGACTGTTGACAGAGCCATCATGATCCATTGCATCATGATTGGAAGTGAGGTAGAAGTACATGAGGTGATTCCTCAAGAACTGTACAAGGTAGCTGAGAAGCCTCACACCAATGCAAGGTTGGTATTCCCACACCTCATTTGTAATCTATGTAATTCAGCTGGAATTGCTATAAATAGAGACATCTCCATTGGGGAGGACAAGCCCATCACCAAGAAGATGATGGAGAAAACTAGAGAGCATGCACAAGAGCACGTGCAGCAGCCTCCTTATGAGATCCCTGAGATGCCTCAAGGGATGTATTTTCCTCTCAAAGCTATTGGGATCAATGGCAAACTTCTCTTAGAGAATTGAGCACTAACATAGAACAATTGAGGATGGAGCATCAAGGGCATGCTACCACCCTCAATGAAATCAGAAAAGATCAAAGAGCCATAAGGAAATACCAAAGGGCTTTGAGGGAAGAGCAACAAAGGCAAAAGAGTGACATAGAAGAGATCAAGCATCACATTGGATCCTCAAGGAGGAGCACTAGCCGCCACCATTAAAGGTGGACTCGTTCTCTTTTACTTCCTTTCCTTTTCTGTTTTCTGTTATGTTTTATCTGTTCACTTGTTCTAGTTGCATGATCATTTGCATTGATGTCTTAAAGTTGTAAAATGTTTCATATATCTCTCACCTTGCTTAAAAGAAAATTTTATTTGAAAAGAATTGCGAGATACATGAATTTCAAGTTTAAAATAAGAATAGTTTAATTATGTTGATGTGGTGGCATTGCTTTTGTTTTCTGAATGTATGATTAAATAGTGCATATTTGAAGTTGAAATTTTAGAATGTTGGCTCTTGAAAGAATAAGGAAAAAGGAAAAGTATTATTGGTAATCTGAAAAATCAATATTAATTTTTGAAGCAAGAAAAAACAGCAAAAAGAAAAAGAAAAAGCATGTTGCAAAAGAAAAAAAAAATATATGCATGCGAAAAAGAAAGAAAAAATGGTGAAAAGAAAAAAAGATAAAAAGCAGAAAAATCCATTACTGCCCAAAAATGCAGGAAAAGGAGGGCAGATTGAAAAAGTTAGTAACCCTTTAAACCAAAAGGCAAGGGTAGAAGGACCTAAGGCTTTGAGCATTAATGGATAGGAGGGACCAAAGGAATAAAATCCTAGCTTAAGCGGCTCAAACAAGTTGTCCCTAACCATGTGCTTGTGGTGTGAAGGTGTCAAGTGAAAAGCTTGAGACTGAGCGGTTAAAGTCGTAGTCCAAAGCAAAAAGAGTGCGCTTAAGAACTTTGGACACCTCTATCTAGGGACTCTAGCAAAGCTGAATCACAACTGAAAAGGTTCATCCAGTTAAAGTGTCTGTGGCATTATTGTATCCAGTGGTAATACTGGAAAACAAGGTGATTAGGGTCATGGCCAAGACTCTGAAAGATGTGTTCAAGAATAAAAAAAACTGAACTAGGAGAGTCAATAATATCATCTAGATTCTAAGTTCCTAAAGATGCCAACCATTCTGAGTTTCAATGGATAGTGAGATGCCAAAACTATTCAGAAGCAAAAAGCTACTAAGTCTCGCTCATCTAATTGTAACTAAGCTTCATTGGAAACTTAGAAATTTATTTGTATCTTAATTTTCTTTTTTATCCTACTGTGTTTTTAGTTGCTTGGGGACAAGCAACGGTTTAAGTTTGGTATTGTGATGAGCGGATATTTTATACGCTTTTTGGCATCATTTTCATATAACTTTTTAGTATGTTTTGTTTAGTTTTTATTAAGTTTTTATAGGTTTTAGTGTTAAATTCACATTTTTGGATTCTACTATGAGTTTTTGTATTTTTGTATAATTTCATATATTTTCTGGCTGAAATTAAGGAGCTGGAGCAGAAGTCTTATTCAGAGATAGAGAAACCACTACAGATGCTATCCGGATCTGACCTCCTTGCATTCGGAAGAGCTTTTCTGGAGCTACAGAAGTCCAAATGGAGTGCATCAACGGCTATGAAAAGTTGACTTCCAGATCTTTCCAGCAATATATAATATTTCATACTTTTCTTTGGATTAGAAGGCCCAAAACTGGCGTCCAACGCCAGCTACCTACCCCCTTCCAGGCGTCCAGCGCCCACAGAGCAGAGACCAGCATCCAAACGCCCAAAGAGGACCCCCTAGCTGGCATTCCATGTCCAGAGACCTCATAGCACGTGGATCTCATCAAAGCTCAGCCCAAACACTTTCCAAGTAGGCCCCAGAAGTGAATTTTAGCACTAGATAGATTGTTTTACCCTTACTAGTCATCTGCTTAGTATTTAAAGTGTATTTTGCATAATCATTCAGACATCACGCATACTTTATAGTCTTATTTTTGAGTTTTACATTGTATTTCTCATCAGTATGAGTTTCTAAACCTCCTAGGTTGAGGAGAGGAGCCCTGCTGAGTCCTATGAATTAATAAAAATATTACTATTTCTTCTCCGATCCGTGTTTGATTTATTTCTAAGATGTATACTCGATCTTTATTGTGGTGAATAGGATGATCAGACAATCAGCTCTGTTCATCACATTAAGACGAACGTGCCTGACAAACACCCGCGTCTACTTGGGTTCGTGTGAATACGTGACTGGAAAGTACGGGCCAACTGCTATGTTTATACATCTCTCAGATGGCTAATCCACGACTTCATTGGGGACTTCTCGAGACACCAGTTTAGCCAATTTTTAGGGAGATTAGGGTCTCCGTGGTATAGGCTAGAATCCTAAGAAGCAGCATCCTCTGATCCGGAAGATTCGACCTTGTCTGTGGCATTTTGAGTAGGATCGCCAAGAGAACGACTTGCTATGCGCTTCACCCTTCGTCAGATTGGATGACCACGGCCAATGGCGTTTAACCTGTAGCAGAAGAGATCAATGACCACGGCCCATGGTGTTGATCACATACAGCCTGTCATAGAAGAAGATCATTCAGAAGCAGAAAAGATAGTAGTACTAGAGTTGATTCAGAAAGACAAAGAAACTCCAATCCTTAACCTTATTCCTATCAGTATTTTCTATCCCTTTTGCTTTATTAGTTATATGTCTTCATAGTTTAATAATCTTACAAATATTTATCTATCAATCCAACAACCTTCTGATCTACCTGACTAAGACCTGTAAGATAACCATAGCTTGTTTCAAGCCACCAATCCTCGTGGGATCGACTCTGACTCGCTCAGGTATTACTTGGACGACCTAGTGCACTTGCTGGTATAACAGTACAAAAGTGTGGGGATTCGTGCCACCATCTCTCAAGTCTCAAGAACGATGATTTATTGATTCATCTGCTGGAGGGTCTCCATATAGAAAGACCCCCTGAGAAGGCATTGGAATTGATAGAAACAACGACAGCTAATAACTTCATATATTTATCAAAAAGGTCCACTAAAAAGGGTGTAATTGTAAGACCCAGAACTTTTGAAAAGTCTTATTATGATCAAGTCTCAAATCATATAGTTATTTATAGCCTTAATTTCAGAGATTATTTTATTAAAGGTAATTAAGGCAAGTTTTGATTTATTGAATTTGAGATAAGTTATGATTATTATCCAATTTTATAATTATTGGATTATTTTCTATATTTAAATTATAAAGTTGATAGTTATGAAATAATAAGGATTTTATATGATTTGGATTAGATAATTAATATTTTAAATATTAATATTGCTATTTTAGAAAATGAAGAAATTAAGTATATTATTTCTAATTATTTGGTTGGGACATTTTATTGAAAATAATTTATGAAATTGATGAGCAAATAGTATTTTTATACATTATTATTAATGGATTAGAATTTATTTCTAATTACTATAATATCCCTATTTTTATTTTGAAATTACTAAAATGCCCCTAACCCTAATTTTTGAAAGAGAAACCCTAACCCTAAAACCCTAACCCAGTAACCCGTTTCTTCCCCCACAACCTAGCACACACAAATACTCCCTAATACCACAGCAGCAGCGGCTGCAACGTGAAAGAGGGAAACGAAGGGAGAAGGGGGAAACAGGGGAGGGGTTTGCGGAAGCAGATTGAGAGAGGAGGAAAGGCGGCGCGGTGGAGGCCACTGCCACCGTCGCCGCCGCTGCTGACAAGGAGGGGAGAGATCTGTGAGGGCCGAGGAAGGAGAAGGAGGAGAGAAAGACTCGCACCGGCATGCGGGCTTCACTGCCGCCATCGCGCCGTCACCTAACCGAGGGAGAAGACCGTCGCGCCTCACTGCCTCGCCACCGCCGAACTCACGCGCAGAGAGAGAGAAGATGCGCGAAAGGGAGCCACCGCGGGGAAGCCATCACCGCCTGTCACCGTCGCCGAGCGTGGGCCTTCGCCGTTCTCCTCGTCACCGACCAGCTTGTCGCATCACCGCTGATGCGCCGTCACCGCGCAGTCATCCTTGTCACAGAGCCAGCCGCCGCCGAGCTTCCACAGCCGCCGCGTTTCACCGCGGTTGAGGGCGTCTCCACCACCGCACCTTGGCCGATGGTGCTGCCGATCTATTGCTCCGCGGTGCCTAGCTGGAGCTTCTGTTGCTAATGATGGAGGTCGATGGTTGCCGGAAGACACCATTGTTGTTGCTGCCGAAGGAGAGAGAAGTCGTGCCACTGTTCTGGCCGCCAGGAGCAATCTTGTGGCCGCTAGAAACACCACCGGAGATGCCGTCACTGGGCTCAGTCACTTCTTCTTGGTTGTGGTAAGGATTTTGTTTTTGGCTTTGGTCCTTTTTGAATTCTCGGAATGCTGTAGTTACTGAATGTTGTTGCAGCCGCCTCTGTCGCCGAAAACAGCCACCGAGTCCCCTGCTTTGGTAAGAATTTCCGAGTCGAAAGGCCTTTTGTCGCTGCTCTGTAAGCTTATGCTGAGGCATTGCGGTGTTGTCCATCATAGGGTTGTGGATTCGTGCTTGCATTCCATGCTCGGAGCTGCAGCTGCCTCGTTTTGTCATCCCAGTAGGTATTTATGTTTGGAAAGTCTCGCGTTAGTATTCTGTTGTGTTCGGTTAATGAATATGAGTTTTGATAACGTGGGGTCGAGTCCTGATTATTGTAGGTTGCGATTAGTGTTGCTATGGTTATTGCGAACGTGACTTAGAGCTGAGGTTTTGGTTGCCGTCAGTTCGAGTTGAGGTGGAAAGGACTCTGTGAGACTTTTGGGTTATGGATTTGCGTTTTGAGGTAGGGGCACTTTCCAAAAACTATGTTTTAAGTACTGGAATTATTACATATGGATACTATTGTGAGATATTGTGTATTTGGTGATTGTATCTGCCTTATGTGTTATTTGATTGACTCGAGTGATTATGGATGTTGGTTTGGTTGAATTGTTGTGCGGCTTTGTGAAATGTAATGTTTTGAAGTGATTCTTTAAAGATTTGAAATCTGAGTTTAATCCGTTGAGGATTGATTTAATTTGATTCAATTATTTGATGATGTGAAAAGTCGAATGCACTTTTGAATTCAGCCTGGTTTACTTTAATTGACTTGATCTTGGACAAATGATTTGTTACTGAACCGTTTCTTTAAAGCTTTGGAAATGAGTTAAATCGGTTGATATTGAGTTGATTTTGAAATGGTTTTCTTGAGATATGCCACTGAGGCGACTGTTAGATTTAGCTTGCTTTGAATTGATTTCTGGTTTTGAGCTGTTGAAAAAGAATGAGAAACGGTTTAGTTGGGACCCGAACTGGGTGGCAAAAGTCCAAGTTTTAGGAGAGGTGCTGCCGAAATTTCTACAAAATCCTAGTCTTGTTTGAAAAGTTATTTAAAAAGGATTGGATTTGAGAAGTTGTATTATTTGATTTATTAAGAGGATATTTATATTTTCAAGCTTAATTTATTTAGTGAACTTTATGCCTTGAGTTTGACTTATTTAGAAATGAATTATTTTTATCGTTTGAATCACTGAAGAAAAGAATGATGCTCTAATATTGATTTCAATATAAAAAGGAGCTCTTAGTGATTTCAAAGGAATCTAGACTTTTGATTGAGTAATTAAGTTTGAGGCATTTTGGAAGAGTTAGAAAAATAGGTTCCAAAAAGAAACCTGAAAGTGGTTTGATTCAAATGAACCGGTTTCTTTTCAAATGAGTTGATTTTTGGACCGGGTTGGAACTTGTGATTTTGTATGGTCGGTTTCATAATAAATTCAGTTTTATTTACTTGAACCGAGAATCCATGATTTTAAGAGTTTCAATGAATTTTAAGGAATTGATATAGGTTGACCTTCCCTAAAGACTTGGGACTCTACCGAGAAGCTTTTGTTATAAAATCCCATTGTTGGATGGGTGGTTTTGAATACTTTGAAATAAATCCTTAACTTGTCATGGTTTTGGAAGTTTTGGAAAGAGAATGCCGAGAGTGGCTTTGTTTTAAACAAGGAACTCACTTTGAGTAAATTTGGCTTATGAGCCTAAGATGATTTGAGAAATGAGATCTTTAAAGCCAAGGCTGAAAATAGTCGAAATTTGATTTTAAAGTGAAATGGCTTGAGAAAAGTGATTTGTGGCTTAAATGTCGGTTTTATGAATTTGATGATGTTGAATGGTTGAAGTGCTATTTTGTTATGGGCCGGAATGGCTGTGTATGATTATGAATATTGGCTGGTTCTGGATTGAACCGTGAGCCGGAATGGCTGTGTATGATATTGATTTATGGCTGATTGCCGAATGAGTTATGGGCCGTATGGCTGACTATGAATTATGAATTTAAGCCGGATGGCTGAGATGGATGTTGATCCATGGCTGGGACTGAATGAATATATGCTTGAGATACCTGGGTAGTAGCAAGGGTTGTGGTTCGTCCCACTTGCTCCAGGTCAGAGACTGTGACACCTGGGTAGTAGCGGTAGTAGTGGTGATTCCACTCGCTCCAGGTTGAGCTTTTAAACACCCGCCTGGGTAGTAGCCGCAGTAGTGGTTATTCCACTGGCTCTGGGTTGAGCAGGTAGTAGCAATGGGGTTGTAGCTCAAACCTACTTGCTCCGCGATGGGTGTTTCTGTCCATGGTTAGCTACCAGGACGTGTCGGGTTGGCTATATAACCAACAGATGATATCATCAGCCACTAGGGACAGGCATGCATCATATGCATCTATGTGACATTGTTTGCGTGTGCATATTATACTTGGTTTGCCTCTGTGATTACTTGAGATTAACTGCTACTTGTTCTACTTGCTGTAACTGTTTGTTTGTGCTTGAACTTCCTATCTGTGTTTGCAACTGGGACTCTGTTGGATTGTGGTGATTGGTTGTTGGTTGGATTTGTTTGGGCCTAGGGCCGTGGTTGAAATGAGGTGAACCGTTGGTTGATTTCGGTTTTGTGTTTCTGAGTTAGAAAAGTCTGAAATGCTAATTTGATTCGGCATGGTTAAACCTTTTTGAAAGGCTTTTGAGTTTTTGAGAATTGAACGGTTCCTCTTTTAGAAATGATTTCCGACTTTACTTTTATTGTAAACTGTTGTTTTTGAAAAGAGGCATAAGACGGGTAGTAATCACTGGTACGGTTTATCTTCACGTATCCTATTACAGTAATTCCCAAAAATCCTCTACTGAGAACCCTTTCGAGGATGATGTTCTCACCCCCCCCTACATTTTTCCCCTTTCAGGATATGGACGCTGAAGTCACGAAGGGTTTATTTAGTTGTTGTTGAAATGCTCTGTATTGTTTGTTATGGTTTATTGAACCCTCGCTATTATCTTGATATATTCTGTAAGAGGGATAGGAATTGTATTGGTTAATGCTTGTAATATTATATATGTATATGTATATATATGGATGTACCCTTTATGAGTTTTTGTAAGTTGTATGGTATCTATGGATGTACGTTATTGAAAGAAAGTATTTTCGGGAGTGGTGTTGCGGTTTAAAGTTTTAAACAGGCTCATATTTTAGTATTAAATAGTATAAAAGTCGTCGTAATGTCCGTACTATCAGAGTGGCACAGCCGGAAGCGTGAACTTTGGTAGTTATGGTGTTACGGTAATGGCATTAGACACAATGGATGAAATCCTTGCTCAAAATAAACTCTTGACTCAACAATCTCCTCGCTCACAAAACAATTCGAACATAGGCAAGTTTTAGCTATTGGAACGTAAGTCCTATGTGATTTATGTGGGAGAACACATCCAAGTGAAGAGTGGAAATTGAGCAAGGAAGACCAACCATTCGTTGAGCAAGTAAACTTCATGGGACAACTCTCAAAGTCAGAGAATGATCCATTCTCAAAAACTTACAATCCTGGTTAGAGGTATCATCCCAATTTTGGTTAGAGAAATCAAGGGCAAAGGAACTACAATGCCGCTTTTCAATAACAACATAATCATCACAGGCCTTCATCTTTTGAGCTTGCTATTGAGAAACTTTCCCAAACCAATGACTCCTTCATACAACAAACACAAAGCTTCATGCAAGAAACAAGAGCCAACTTCAAGAATCAAGAAGCTTTAATTTTTAATTTTAGAAGTACAAGTGGGGAAATTACTAAACAACTGGTAGAGAAGCCTCCATATTCCTTCTCCAGTGACACAATTCCAAATCCTAGGGAGAAATGCAAGGCTACTTTCCTAAGAAACAGAAAAGAAATAAAGAAGGAGCTTCCTAAAGAGAATTAGACAAAATTCGAAGAAACTCCAAGAGAGATAAAATAGAAATACCTAGAGGAAGAAAAAGCTCCTGCACCAACAGCAGCCAGGAAGAAAAAGGTCAGAAGCCATGAATCAAGGATTCTGTATCCTCAAAAGCTACAGAAGCAAAATCAAGAAAAGAACTTTCAAGTTCTTAGAGATTTTCAAGAAGTTACAAATCAACATCCCATTCGCTGAAGTCTTAGAACAAATTCCACTCTATGCCAAATTCATAAAAGAGCTATTATCCAAGAAGAGAACTTTCAAGGAAGAAGAAAAGGTCATCCTCACTAAAGAGTATAGTGCCATTATTCAAAAAAAAACTACCATAGAAGTTAAAAGATCCCAGTAGTTTTTAAATCCCCTGCTAAGGTGCTGCTCTTCGCGAATCCCAGCATACCCCAAGTTGGGATGGGTAGGCACACCACTTCATTTTCACTTAGGCCTGGGCCAAGTCAGTAGGGGACCCTGTCAGGCTCTCCCCCCCCCCCCCCCCCCGCCACAAAAAAAAAAAAAAAAAAACTGTACGTGATAGTTTCCCTTCATATGGCTCGAATCATTCTCAGATGCTTAACGGGCCATCCTTTCCTTGTTTGTTGGGTTGGTTCACGCGCATGCAAACGAGCACTGGTCACAACTGCAGGGAACTATGACCAATAGAGTTAGACACTTAGCTACATCCACATGCAAAAGAAATTTTGTTCTGGTTGAGGCTTTCTTTCCTTTATTCGTAAAGGAGGCGCGGGAGTAAAGCAACCACAACAACGTATGAGTTACTATATGTAGGAGACGTATAACTAGACTAGGGTACTAGCTCTTGTACAACAGATATCATGGGACCAGACCTGCTTCTTTATTTCGTCTTATATCCTTTCGTCCATTTTCCTGGTCAGGAAGACCTTTTTCTACTCTTCCCATGAGGAGGTAGATAGTTATTCTTATCTAATCATTGGGAATGTCACCATTGGCAAGGCACTTTGTGATTTATGGGTTAGCATTAATTTGATGTCCCTATCTATGGTGAATAGGTTACATATTGAAGAAGTAAAGCTCATAACAATCTCACTACAAGTAGCCAACCGATCAATGAAATTCCTATTTGGGATAGTAGAGAACGCATTGGTTAAGGTCAGAAAGTTTATTTTTCTGGTTGATTTTGTGATTCTCAACATGGAAGAAGATGAGGACGCCTCCATCATCTTAGGAAGACCATTCTTAGTCATCGAACAAGCACTCATAGACGTTCAAAAGGGTGAACTAACACTAAGGGTACATGATGAACGAGTGGTCTTTAATGTTTTCAAATCCATGAAACACCCTAGTGAGTCCGAGAGTTGTATGAAGTTTGACATCATTGAATCCTTAGTCTACAAAATTGTGGATAAATGAGCTCTTGAAAACCCTTTTCAACTCCTGGATTCTAAAACGGGCAAGGAAAAATAGCCGGAGAATGCTTATCTAATGGAGGATGGCATTGGAAGAAGATGCCATGAACAATCCAACTACCAACCTAGAGGATTCAACGTCAAGCTAATGACGTTAAAAGAGCATTTGTTGGGAGGCAACCCAACCGCGGTTAGTATTTTTATCTTTTTCTTTTAAGCATTCCATAGTTGCATTCTTCTTCTTCTCCTTCTTTTTTCTCTTGTATTTTTTTTTCTTTCATTAAAAGTGATTTATGTTGTTTTTCAAAGTTTTCAAGTCCTTAAAAAAGTGTGAAGCCCAGCGCCCAAAGAAGGAGCCAGGCTCCTTTGAAGAATGCAAGGGAGTGGCGACCAACTCCATGATTTAGAGCCCGGCTCCAAGGCAAGGGCAAGCTCCCAGGGCACAAAAATTTGAGTGAAGCCCGGCGCCTACTCCTGATGCCGAGTGCCCCCTTCATGTTTTTGTTGGCCAATGCCCAACTCCAAGGTTTTATGCCCAACGCCAAGCATACTGAGAGAGCATGAATCCTATTAAAAATATTTCAATTCTATTTTCTTTTAAATTTCTTATTTTCTGAGTCTTTAGAAGAAGTTTTTTTTAAAAATGTTTTTTATCACATGCATAGTTATTATGTCTTTGTTTTATTCACTATCATCATAAATAATTTTGTTCGAAGAAATTCATTGTCAATCATGCAAGATATATTATATCAATATTGATTATATTCATTCAAATGCTTTGGAAGGCTTAGTACGTTATGTTTGCATCTTTAAATTTTTAACTTTCAATAGTAAAGACATTGGCATTTAGTAGTTGTTGTATGCTTATTCTCCATGCACATTTTCCTTACCATGCATATCATCGAGGCCTCATAACCTCTCAATGCATATCTCATTCCATTATAAATTCACATGCATGCATCTATTCATCACACAACACAATTACACTTAGCATTCATTTCTCTCTTCACTTATATTTCACTTGCTCCATACGGTCAAACTTTAAATTTGGTGTTCGTGCCTTATATTTCTCTAAGTGAAAACAAAATACTAAAATGCCTTTGCTCAGAAAAAGAAAGGAGAAGGAACCAGCCACCCATCTTTTGATGTCACTCAGTTCTGGACCCAGATGCATGAAACTTAATATAAAACATGGGTGAAGGAGAAGACCATAATCCCCGATATGAGATTCAATTTGAAACCAGACGAGTATCTAATGATTTGAGCTGAGATCTCCCGTCAGAAGTGGATGGTCTTTCCAAACTATGGCACAAAGTTGTGACCCAAGGTCAAGGCTCAGATTTTCGGGCCTCATCCACCATTTCTATGAGGTCGCCAGGGTGTCCATTGAACAAGACATTAAGCTTGCAAGACCCATCACTGTGGCCGTAATGGAAAGATAGACAACAAGAAGAGCCACAACAGCAACCTCCTTCTCCTCCTCCTCAAGCACACGAGCCTCAAGTTGGGCCAAGTCAATCCCAAGACCATGAGATTGATGTTGAGCAGTTCTATTAAGAGTTCCAAAAATTCTAGTTGGACATGATGGATAAAATCACATACTTTTGTGCCGCTATCCAACATGCAAACCCCAAGTGAGTTCCCCGATTTGAACGCTTACATCAAGAATGGGAACGAAAAAGAAGGGAGGCGAAAGCTCGGAGGCCATGAGAGGAGGCAGCTGTAAGATAAAGAAGATGGCAACCAAGGACCCCAGAAGGAGCAGTTGAAACCGAGAATAAAGATGATAATGAATGACGACTTGTGGTAAAATTAATTTGTGTGATGGTTAGTTTGTTTTCTCTTTACTTGTTTTATCTTTGTTTCTTTGTGTTTTCATTTTTTTTCTTTTATCCTTGCATTATGTTTCTATTTCTTTGTTTTCTTATTCTTCTTTTCTTTTCTTTAATGCTTACTACTTTGTAACTGTCCTCGGACACTCCGGTGATAAAAGTGGACCTTAATAAAAGGAGTTGAATAAAATAACAAAGAAAGCTCTACTGAAATGTGGTGGTCAGTGAGCATGATTATATTCCATGAATTTAAAAGTATTCGAATGATCTTGAAGAAAAGGGAAAAAAGAATCTCCAAGAAAACAAAGATTCTAGAGACGTATTATGGATTCCGAAAACAAAAAGAAAGAGATAGAGAGAAAAGAAAGAAAGAAAGAAAGAAAGAAAGAAGTATGGAAAATTCATGAATATCCAAAAGCAATAAGGCTTTAAGTACCAATGACTAGAGTTCAGTTATCTGCCTGTGATGTATATGTTTCAAAGAGAGCCTTGGGCAATTAAATCCGAGGGGTGCTTCATCACCCGGTAACTTAGGCCAACTAGCTCGGGATTATCAATTGAAAGCCCACATTTAAGAGTTAGCTTGAAACAAAATATATAGAGTCCAAAAAGGCTCTAGGCATCGAAGTCTGGATGAACAAAACTCCTAGTTATGTGCTTGTGGTGTGATTGTGTTGATGAGAGGCTTAGGTAATTAGATCCAAGGGGTGCTTTATCATCCGGTAACTTGGGCCAACTGGCCCAGGATTATCGATTGAAAATCTGTTAAGAGCTACCCTAAGACAAAACACTTAGAGTCAAAAACCTTCAAAAATCTCTCTCGTCAAACTGTTAAGCAAAAAAGCTTCAAAGATTAGATAAGTCTAAAAGGATTCTCATAATACAATCCGAAATTTAGTTTTTGAAAAGATTCTTGATTCCTAAATATTCAAGACTTATTAGGATAAGAGAAATTCACTTATTGATTTGAACTTGAAGAGTTCAAAAGCCTTCAATTCTTTTCATTAACCTAAATTCTATTTATCTTTCTTTTTGCTTGAGAACAAACAAAATTTTAAGTTTGGTGTTGTGATGACGCATCATCTTAACCACTTTTAAAGCCTTTTTTCATTTGTTTTCTTAGTTTTTGAATCAAATCCTTATGTTTTTAATGATGTTTTGATATATTTGGAGTTGTGTTAGAATAATTGTATTTTCAGGCTAAAATCAAGCAAATCAAATGAAAATCAACACAAAAACAAACTTAGAGGCACAGGCCCAAAGAAGACAAGTTCAATGCCTAAAATGTCAAGTTGGGTGCCCAAACTCAGAGCCCGGCTCCAAAGACTGGCTCCTAGCATCAAGGACTTGAAGCCCAACGCCTTCATGCACTAGGAGGAAGAAAAAAGAGCTAGAGCCCGGCTCCATAAGGTGGTTCCCAACTCCCCTTCAATTTCATATAAAGGGCGCCTAGCATCAAGACTTGGAGCCTGGCTCTAAGTGTAATTATCACTCTCAAGATTTTAAGAATTGTTTCAAGCCTAACTCCACTTCACCAAACTCGGCTCCAACATATAACCAACTTCCAGAAAGCTTCAATTCAATTCAAGATTCAAGAATTAAATGATTAGTTAGCAACAAACTCTTCTAGAAAGATAAAAAATTTGATTGTTAGGATTATATTAGATTATATTTGAATTTGAATAAGTTATCTTTTTCTTTAAAAGATAACATTAGATTAGTTTTTGAATTTTTTAGTTAGGAAGTTAAATATAAGTAAGTCAACAAAGTTCACAAGAGAGGCACCAATCATCCGGTCCATCATCCACGGATCATACATCCACTACTCTGTCTAGTTTAGTTGTTTTCTTCTCTATCATGAGCAACTAAACTTCCTCTTGTTAAAGGTTAAGGGCTCTGTTTTATTTTTATAGATTAATAATGTAAGTATTTTCTTTATTTTGATTCATACTTCTTTACTTTTTCAAGATTGAGTTTCGTTCTTCATCAATAATGATTAGAAGTATTGAGAGATATTCTAATTATGTCTTGGATTCCAGTATTACTTTGAGATATTTAATATCGGAATTAGCTTGAAACTCATCTCATAATCTTCACTGATTTTAGAACTAGTTCTTGAATATGTGACATTTAATTCATCTAGGGATAGTGTTTGAATATCGTGTGGCTTAAAATCGAAACTGTTCTTAACCTCTTCTCTTGATTAATTGACCAAGACATTAGCGATTAATTAAGAAAAATTAGATTACCAAGATATTGGAATTTAATTATAAATGATTTGCTATAAAAAGATTTTTGGATGAATCAAAGTTTTGAAAATACAATTATTGTTCTTCCTAAAGGATTTAGCATCCCCAAAGCCTTTAACATTTCCTATCTTGATTTTTTTCTGATTCTTTAAAACCTTCCCTCACCCAATAATCCAAATAAAATCAATTCCCGCTTCTCTGTTGCTTCCAAAGTCACGAACCAATTCCCTCATGCCAAGGTGTAATCAATCTAATTAGAGATATAATTAGACATTGCTTGCCTCAATCCGTTAATTCTCGTGGAAACGATATTCACTCACTGTGGTATTATTTGATACTATTTGGTACACTTACCAATAGTACGAGCGTATCAATTTTGGCTCATCAATTGATTTTTTGATTGAATCGATCAGTCTAGTCTAGTATGAGTTTGATAAGTATGTTAATAACAAAATTTTGTGTCTAATTTACTTGTGTTGACAATTATTCTTGTGAAGTTATTGCAAAATTAATCCTAAATTTTTAAACAATTAACTGCTAAAAATACTTTTAGTGCAAATAAAAATTTTAAAATAAAATTAAAACAAAATAAAATTTAAAAATATTTTTTAAAATTTTTAATAAATTTTTAAAAAAAGAATATACTTTATCCTAATAAAAAACTAAAGTTCTACCTCAAATAACAAGTTAACATCATAATGTTTGAGATAGGTTCTGAAGTGCACATATATCACATTTACAACTGAGGTTATAACTGAATTTTAGTAACTAGTACTAATTAAGTAATAAGGTGAATACTTACTTATTTTCCACCTTATATATCTTAATTAAATAACATTTACAAATACAAACAACATCACCGCACGTATTCACAATGTAAAACGTGATGCATATATTAAAACCAGAAAAAATTAGGTCAGATGGCAGTACATTTTTTTCCTCCTTCTTTTTATTTTTTATTTTTTATTTTATTTTTTTGTTGTTGTTGCAGATTTCGCACATTATTTTTTTCTTTCAAAGATTGGGATTTTGGCGTGGTTAATGGGATTCCCACGTAGTCCACAATGCCAAACAACGAATGGAAGCACCAGAATTTGTAGCCTAAAGTAAGACAATATTGTATACTTGATCTTACAGCTAGCTTATCAATCTGTACAAGTGGACATCAACAATTTTTGTTTCTTGGAAATTTTCTAATTAGCAATTGTGGGATAAACCGAAACGTTCCACTACTGCTACTGTACACTTAATTACGATGAATTTTTTAATTTTAATATAACAATAGGGTAAAATATCTTGCACAATA
Source organism: Arachis hypogaea (assembly GCF_003086295.3). NCBI lineage: Eukaryota > Viridiplantae > Streptophyta > Magnoliopsida > Fabales > Fabaceae > Arachis > Arachis hypogaea. Next base: position 114,742,152 of record NC_092053.1, read on the forward strand.
ATATAGTCAAACTTTTTTCTTTTATAATTATTCACATAGTGAATTTGTTGAAAATAATAAAATTTATTTATGTAATATATTTACAGTAATAATTTATTAGAAAAAGTATTATTTTGATCTCCAACATTTGTACTGAATCTTAATTTGGTTTCTAATGTTTCAAACATTTTATTTTAGTTTCAAAAAAATTTAAACGTCTTATTTCAATTTTAAAAAAAGAATAATTAGATTTAATATTGTTCCACTATTAAATTTAATACAAACAATTTGCATATTAAAAAGTCAATATTAAAGCGTTGATTTTTAGATTTAAAATTTTATACAAAAAAAAAAAAAATGTTACAAGAAGATTTTTGTTATATTTTCTAACACATAAAAAAATATATAACTTAACTAGTAACGTTATTAACGTCTATGTTACTCATTCTATTAACTATTAGTGTCAAATTTAATTGTAAGATAACATTATACCACTTTAAAATTTTTTGAGATAGAAATAAGACGTTTAAAATATTAAAGACCAAATTAAAATTTAGTCCAAATATTAAAAGACTAAAATAATATTTTATTCTAATTTATTAAATTAAATACTTATTTTTTTTTGCATTTGCCTTCACCTCAAAATAACTTATCTCTCGTGCGTCACCAAAAAAAAAAAAACTTATCTCTCGTGCGCAGAAGAGATACCTTTTGGTCTACTAATGCGTTAATATTTTAAACTAAACAAAAAAGTTACTTAGATTTATTTATTCTCCTTTGATTTTTTTTTTCCTCTAATAATAAAACAGTAAAAATCTGAGAAGTAATGTGTCTATATTGTGTTTCTTCCTCGTAAAGTTCATGATATATTTGAGTTTGATCCGCGACTATTTCAGAATATTTAATTTATACTACAAAAAATAGTGTAATTATCGACGCTAAAAATTAACGGCCAGATTTTTTGTCGATTTTTTTTTACAGTTTGTCGTCGATAAAATAAAAAAATAATTAAAAATAAAATATTAAAATCGACGACTATGTTGTCTATTATTTTGATAACTTTTTAAGGTCTTCCTCTTATCGTCACATTGTAGACGTAGTGGTAGGTTGAACAATTTTTTCTTTAAAAACGACACACAGGTCGTCTATTTTAATAATTATATTATAGACAGTTTTTGTCGTCAATAATTTTAAACGATCGAGATCTCTTTTCGAAATTAAATGAAGGGTATAGATTTATTAAATAAAATAGACAGTTACGTTGTTGATTTTTGCTTTAATTAAATTCGACGAAGTTACGGTCGATTTTTATCAACAAAAAATTACACCACCTTTACTTTCCGCGACTCTCGTTTCACTCAATTCCCCGCTTACATTTTACTTGAAAAATTAACTAACCCCAATTTGGACCTTCTCCATTTCACCGCCACCATTTCGCCAACCTTCCCTCTCCGCTGCCACTGCGCCGTCGTAGCTCCACTACCTCCGCGACGTCGTCGCTCTGCTGGCCCATGCCCGTCGTCGCTCCGTCACACTCGCGCCGTTGTCGCTCCGTAATCGATGGCAAGGCAGTGTCGCAAACTATCAGATCTGAGATCGTGGAGGAAGTGCGCTCCATCTCCCAAAAGTATGGCAAGGTACTCAATCCCGATCCAATCCCAATCTAACCTAATCAAAATTGGGAACTAGAATAATGTAATGTGATGGTGTTGTTGCAGGTTCCGAGGCTGGCGGTGGTGATAGTAGGGAACAGGAAGGACTCACAGAGTTATGTGGGAACGAAGAGAAAGGCATGTGCTGAATTAGGGATTAAGTCCTACGACATTGACCTTCCCAAATAAGTTTTCGAATTCGATTTGATTAAGCAAGTTCACCAGCTCAATGTTAATCCTGATGTTCACGGTATTAGATTTATATTATTTATTACCATTCCGAGCTTTTATTTTTAGCTCATGTTTGAGGCAAAAAATGTATGCAATCAGGTATATTGGTTCAGCTTCCATTGCCAAAGCATATCAATGAAGAGAAAGTTCTCAGTAAAATCAGCCTTGATGAAGTTTTGTATCGTCAATTACTTGTTCTTTTGCTTTTTCTCTTGTTGTTACTGCTAACATCTTTTTTTCAACTGTAATTTTATTACTGTTTATAGAATTAAAATTATGAGTTATGCATTATGGAGATGCTCTTATTTATAAAAAATTACTTAATTTTGGTTGATGCTCATTATTGAAATTTGTGATATGAATGGTGACCCTATGATTAAGTCTTAAAATATGAAGCTTGTAATGATATGATGTTTAGAAAATTCAATGTTCAATTTTTGCTATAGCTAATTTAATCTTCAGATAACATAATCTATTATCAAGGATGAAAAATTTATTTTTATTTGCTCGTTTTGTTCTTCATCGACAGGGATCTGGTATTATGTGAAAGTACTATAATTTTCCTGTTTTCTTACTCACAGCAAGTGCTACAGCAACTATTGAAGAGGTATGGCATAATATTCTCACTTGATTATTACATTTCAAAACATGCTAGTGGGGTTTCTTGTAGTCATTGATAATACTTGTGATCTCCTATGGCTTTGACATTTTAACCACTTATAGATTTGGTTCTATGGTTAGCATTTTAAAACTCATCATTTTGCAATTATTTAAACATGCATATCATGATACGGTTCTGAATATGAAATTACACGATTATTGATTGGATTGAATTTATGCCTAATAGCCAAGTTACATTTCTGATACTAGTAGATTAATCTACTCCCTGATGTTTCGTTAGCAAATGGCTTATGACACAAAACATCTTCGTGTCCCAGAGATACAATGGCTTGGAGCTTATCCTTCAGATGCTGAGAGATATTTTATTCCAAAGCAGTGTCTACTTTCTCTGCTGAAGGTAAGGAATAAGTATATTAATTGTAATGCATGAGGACATAGTTATATACCTAATCTAATCAATTGCCTATAATATACTTGGAAGACAAGAGGAAACTTGAAGCCATGTTGCTTAGATGCTACCTACAAAAGGATGTGCCATAATTTTGTGTGAGTGACTCACCCATTGCTATAATCGCCGGTTTTTTGTTAATTTTGAGCTTTAGTTTAAAGAATGAGAGTCTTGAGGAAGAAGGCACTTGTGGATATTGGTCTGCAACAGTTCAATCCACTGGTATTGGCTATTACTTGTACGTACATTTTGTTTTCTCAATTTGTTCATCTGTGGTAGTGATGCTACTAACCCTTGTATAAAATATCAACAAACTTATAGTAATGTGCATATTCCTATGTCTATGTGTATCTCATATTTAGACGAATATAAGTCTAAATTTAGTTATTTATCTTGTCTTGAATCTTTAAGTTAGAGGATTGTTTATTATTATTTTGATAAATTTGTAAACTCATTATCTAATATTTAGTATAAGTTTTATTTTTGTATTTAAAAGTTTATTTGTCTCGTTATCTAATATTTAGTATAAATTTTATTTTTATATTTAAAAGTTTATTTGCATGAATTGTCTATTATTTTTCAAATGAAAAAACAATAAAAAAATATCGCTATTAAAATCGACGGCATCGATGCCGTTTTCTAAATTTAAAATAGACAAAAGAAAATAAAAAATAGACGAAGAACTTGTCGATATTTTAATAATTAAATCGACGGCTATCCTGTCAATTTTAATGAATCAAATATCGACAGAAGTTTTGTCAATTTTATATAATATTATCGATTGCATGTTTGTCGCTTTTACTAAATAGGTTAAAATATTAAACTCATTTTATCGACGAAAAGGTTGTCAATTGTATTTAAAATTTATCGATGGTTTAGCAAGCCGTCAATTTTATTAGATTTTTAAAAAATAGACACGTTTAATAATTAAATCTTAAACTCATTTTATTAGATTTTAATATTATCGACGGCAAATCTGTTAATTTTTTCGTCGATTTTAATAGTGTTTCTTGTAGTGTTATGTATTTATTTTAAAAATTTAAATTATTAGATAAAAATGTATAAATTGTCAAACATGTAATATGTCTTTTCATGTTAGAAAGTATCTATTTTTTTAGTTTAAGATTTGAATTTTATTTTATCTTATGTTGAACTTTTTTTTATAACAAATAAAATTTTGGACATTTTGATTATAAAAGATTTGATATTTAAATGGTTGGAAACCAAGAGTGTTATCAGAAAATTTATGAATACCAATGACCAGAACGTTGATTAAACGGCCAAATTGTCAATAAATATCTATAGAAATGTAGATGCTACACATTTAAGTTTTTTTGACAGTTAAGTCCAACCAAGTTAGTTCAAATTCAATAAAATCCAGCTTCATTACCTAGCGCATGCGAACACGCTCTCACTCTCCAACACACGCAACGTTTCATTACGCGCTCTTTGACACGAAAAGCCATTTCAAAACCTCATTTCAACATTGAACTACAAACCACTCTCAAAAATCTCTCAACACTAGGTTTAATCATCAACAACAACACCGAATGAAAAATCTCTTTGCAAAGCTCTCTATTCTAGGTTGAATCATCAACAGCAACATCGAATAAAAATTCTCTCTACGAAGCTCTCTGTTCTAGGTTTCAAACCGAACAAAAAGACGAAAACACACGAAGTCCTCAATGAAGCTCTATGTACTGTACATTTCTATAAGATGAAAAGATGAAGCATTACTGAAGGTAACTTGATTCTAACTCGTGCATTTCTACTACTATATAGTTGTAGTATTTCTTATGTGATTTAAGCCATGCATGAGTGTTCTGTTGTGATCATTTGCAATTTCGGTATTATTTTAATTTATATTTAATGTGATTCATGTCATAGACTTGGATTTGGAGTCTCTATATAGTTGTAGTGTTTCTTATGTGATTTAAGTCATGTTGATGAGTCTTCTATTATCATAAATTGCAATTTTTGGTGTCATTTTTATTTATATTTAGTGTGATTCGCGTCATAGGCTCGGATTTGGAGTCTTTATGTAGTTGTAGTATTTTTTATGTGATTTAAGCCATGTTGATGAGTCTTCTACTGTCATAAATTACAATTTTTAGTGTCATTTTGATTTATATTTAGTGTGATTCATGTCATAGGCTTAGATTTGAAGTCTTTATGTAGTTGTAGTATTTCTTATATGATTTAAGCCATGTTGATAAGTTTTCTGGTGTGATCATTTTGCAAGTTTCGAGTTTCGTTATGAGTTAGATTTAGTGTGATTCATGTCATAAACTTGGATTTGGAGTCTCTATGTAGTTGTAGTATTTTTTATGTGATTTAACCTATGTTGATAAGTCTTCTGTTGTCATCAATTGCAATTTTTGATGTCATTTTGCTTTACATTCAATGTGATTCATGTCATAGACTTGGCTTTGGATTCTTTATGTAGTTATATTATTTTTTATATGATTTAAGTTATGTTAATGAATTGTCTGGTGCTATCATTTGCAAGTTTCGAGTTTTATTATGAGTTAGATTCAGTGTGATTCATGTCATAGGCTTGGATTTGGAGTCTCTATATAATTTAGTGTTTCTTATGTGATTTAAGTCATGTTGATGAGTCTTCTACTGTCATCAATTGCAATTTTCAGTGTCATGTTGATGAGTGCCTATGTTGATGAATAACCATTTATGATTGAATATCCTCATTTTTCATCAAAGCACATCTAAAAAGTGTAAAATGACCATGGTGATTACACCAACAAAGAAACCAAAAATCAAATTATAATTGAACTCAACAACACAACAATAAAAATCAGATATGTATTTCTAAAAACACAACAACTGTTTATAATTAACACTGAAAATATTTCCGACTAACACAACACAGTACCTATTTGTATTATAATTGGTATCAAATGAAACAACATTGCCAAAATACTCAAAAGCAGCCTGCCTTCGTGCATCATCCCAAAAAAATATTTTTAATTGATTCACCAGCCTCAAGTTCAAGCTCATAAAAGAAGTTTTGATTCTTCTCTTTTGTTGAGTTTAGAAAATAATAAAATTAATTATGATGACAAACATTATATTTAGTTATGTTAAAAACCCAATTTGTGTTTGATTCATGTATTAGTGTTGCAGGCCCAAAAAATTAATTGTACAGCCCAAACAATAAAACTAAGTGTTTGAAGTGTAGGAACTTAGATCAAGCTCATAGCCCAGTTCATTAGCTTCATGAAGTGAAAAGATATTTGTTACTGGTGGAGCTTTTTCATTTCGGGTAAAGTACAGAGACGAAAAAGGGGGATTTTTATCTTTTCAATCAAACATCAATGAAGAAAAAAGAAAAGCAAAATTTTGAAGGCAATATCAAATCACAATGGAGCCAAAATCAAAATGCTTAAATCAAGAATAATAAAAAAAAGGTAAAAGGTTTTCATTATTATGCAAGTCAATTGCTTGTTGAATCCACCTTTCCTCTACACATGCATTTTGGGTAACAAGAAGAAAATGGAGGCTACTTTCTTCTACTGTGAATCAATGGCTGATATTGAAATTTGGAGTCAAAGCACAAGATTAAGGGTTTGGATTTGAAAAATACATTGAGGAACTCATATCAATGAAACTGCTGTTGCTCATCTCTCTTCAGCGCTGCTTAACTCTGATCTTAATCCCTAGTTTTCTAGTCTAAATTTTTGGAAAGAAGGAGAAGACTTCAGTTGGCTTAATATTCAATGTGTTGACTTTGTTTGTTTGGTTACCTCATACAAAAGGAGGAAATAACCAAAGTTCAGGAAGGAGAGAAAATCCAGAAATATGATTTTCAACTTTCTCACTTACCACTCAAAGTCTGAAGTTTTGAAAGAAATGCACAACACTAAAGAAAGCATTCAACCAAGATGAAAGGCAACATTTGAGAATTCAGAATCTGGATTAAGATTATATAGTTTGAGCTGTTCTACATCATCTCCTTCGTGAGTTATCAATGAATATACAATTTTTATACTTTATCTTTCTTGGTTTTGATTCAATAAAAAATGCATATATGTGAGGCATTAAGAAAAAGCCATTGAGAGAAAAGGCAAAGAGAGGTAACTTAGAGAGAAAAGTCAAGATTTATGTCATATGTCTTTTGATTGTATTTCTATTTTGTTTATTGTACCTGAGAGGTATCCCTTGTTAAGTTGAGTGAGCACTTAGTGTATTATGAGTCTAGGGAGTGAACCTAGCCAAATCAAGTTTGGGTAGAAGTTTAGTTTGTCCTTGATAGAATTAGCTCAAATATTTGGGAATTGATGTTTGTAAATACTTAAAAAGATAGTGAAAATTCCACTACTTTGATGGTAAAGACTGGATGTAAGCTACATTGCACAAGATAACTTAACTATGATACATGGCTGTGTTATTTTCTCTTCCCTGCTCAGTTTCTGATTTCATTTGTTATGAGACAAAATAAAATTGTCTCCTACATAATCAATCTCGCAGTCAAAACAGAAGCACAGTTTCTCTTTTTGGTTTGAGGCTTAATTGGTTAAGTTTAAAAGAAGGACATAGATTCAAACCTCACTTCTTTAGGCCATAAAACATTCATCTTTCATTCTAAATAAGTATGTCCCAAATTTTTTAACATCATCTTGTTCAAAAATATTACAAACTTTCCTTGTAATGTAATTTCTAACATATTTTTCAATACACTACAAGAAAGTTTTAAAATAGCGACCGATTTTAGTGACCAACAAAATCGGTCACTATTAGCAACTGATTTTGGGACCAATCAAACTTTTCTAGGATTTAAAAAAAATCGGTTGCTGAATCGGTCGCTAAATTTTAAATAACAACCGATTTTGTAATACCCGGTCTAACCGAAATTAATTAAATAATAAGATAAATAGGAGCGAATATGGTTGGAAGATTTGGCAATTGGAATTTGATAATTTAAATATGATATTTGGATTCAGTGAATTTTTCCGAGTCGGAAAACATAGTTTTCTGCGTAAAAGCGCGCAGTGAAATTTTGACCGGCAGTACCGGATGAGATCTGTCTGGTACTACAGCTGAGGAAATTGATTATGGGTAAATAAGATTAAGAAATGAGGAATTATAATTAGGGAAGGTAGAAATATTTAAAGTGCGATTTAGAGCGCTAATCTTAAAGGTTTTGGCCCAAAATTGGGCCAATGGGCAAAAATAAGTGAACCGGGCCTAAGTGGGCCCAAGACTCAATATATATAAACATTAGTTATGAGCATTTCAGCTCATTTTGCGCTAAAGAAGGGGTGTTGGGCGCTGAAATTGGGAAGAGAGAAGAGAAGAGAGAAAACCTAACTCTCTTTGATCTTCAAACCACCATAACTTGAGCTACGGAGCTCCGATTGACGAGCCGTTTGCGGCCACGCGTCGCTCTTCTCATCCTCTACAGTTTTATCTTAGTTTTGTGGTGAGTATTCCATTCATCTCTGCCCAGTTTTCAAAATTCCCCACTGTTACACGTTTTTGGGTAATTAGTGTTGAAATCTTGTGATTTTGGGTGTTTAGGGATACTCCAACATGGATTCTAAGTGGGTTCTATCCCTACTTCATATGGGCTGAGGTAAGAAGTGCTCAAACACTTGTGAATTGTCATTTTTATGAGCCCTAGGTTGATGTATGTATGTGATATTTGTTATGTTAGTGTATTTGGTGATGTTGGTGCACAATTGGGAGATTGGTATTGCTTGAGGAGCTTTGGTGAGGCTTGGAGCTAAGGTTGGTGAAGACTTCCATAGAAGAGACTCAATTGGTTTGGCTACAAGAGGTACGGTTTAAGTTTCATTTAAGTACCGTGTGTTGTGATGAGAATTCCTAGGCTAGATGCCCCTAGGATTAAGTTTGGATTGTGTAAATGGTTGGTGCTAATATGCATAGTTGATATGTAATGTGAATTAATGATTGGGTTGAGAATTGTGTGACCTTGTATGCTTGGTGTATTGAGAATCTGATGCATTGGATAATGAGTATTGATTTATGAGTTATGTATTTAAATTATGAAATTGGGCCGGAGGCCGTGAATTTTGGGCCGGAGGCCGAAAAGAGGTAAGTAAGGTAAGTTGATGTGTGTATTGTATGATGACACAAGTGATTGGATGAATTTCAGATAATGAATATATGAATGATTGGGTTGGTTATTGAATAATAAGGTTTGAGGAGTTGAGGTGTGGGATTTGGTAAATTTGGGTGAAATTATATAGATGTGGTATGTTTGGTTTTGGTTGAGATATATTATAGGGTCATATATGTGATTATGATTATTGATGCCTGATGCCAAGGCATCATAGGCTAGTTTCACTAGTATTTTTCTGTTAGTTTTAGTTGTTTTATGCATTTTCTTGAGCTTAAAGTAACCAAAAATGGTTAAATGAAGAACAAAGTAATGAACCATCCAAACAATATGATTTTGATGCAAATTCCATGAGTTTTAGTTATATTACTTAAATGCTATGAATGAAAGATTTCTCATGAAATTTTGCAAGACTTTGATGCAATTGTTTGGATGATTTCAGGGAAGAAGAGGCTAAGCAAGGAAGCAACAAAATCAATAAAGGAAGCTTGTATATCACATGTGGAGTTTAAGTTCCAGTTTAAGCCTAAACTGGAGCTTAAACGCCAAAATCATGAAGGATAAGAAATGCTGGGATTGAAGTTTAACCTCCAGTTTGACCTCAAACTGGAGGTTAAACGCCAGAATGAAAAGCCTCACTTAAGGAGCATTCCACGTTTAACCTCCAGTTTGACCTCAAACTGGAGGTTAAACGCCAGAATGAGTATGACACCCAGGGAGGAGTTCCACGTTTAACCTCCAGTTTGACCTCAAACTGGAGGTTAAACGCCAGAACCAGGAAGAGTACCAGTGGCCATTCCACGTTTAAGCTCCAGTTTGACTCAAACTGGAGCTTAAACGTGTTCGATAGTTTCTTCACTCCAGGGTTGCTCTCTCCATCTCCACGTTTAACCTCCAGTTTGACCCCAAACTGGAGGTTAAACGTGTTCGACACCTCCAGGGCCACCATTCCAAGCTTCCACGTTTAACCTCCAGTTTGACTCAAACTGGAGGTTAAACGTGTTCGACCTCCAGGGCCACTATTCCAAGCTTCCACGTTTAACCTCCAGTTTGACTCAAACTGGAGGTTAAACGTGTTCGACCTCCAGGATTGCCTCATTCCTTTTCCACGTTTAACCTCCAGTTTAACCTTAAACTGGAGGTTAAACGTGTTCGACTACATTACTCTCCAGGGCTACCATTCTTCCATTTCCACGTTTAAGCTTCAGTTTAACCTTAACTGAAGCTTAAACGTGCTTCTACAAATAGCCTCACTGGAAGTGTCTGGCGTTTAAGTTGCAGTTTAAGCTTAAACTACAACTTAAACGCCACTCTTGAAAAGGGTTTCTGGGCCAAAAATATTGTGATTTAAGTTAGTCTTTGAGCACAATTATTAACTTAAACTTACTTTGGTATGAAACCCAATTGAATATCATGGTTTATGGGATTGGGCCTGAAGGATTGATGAGTTTGAAATCTCAATTTATTGAGTCATGTGTCATTATTTGATTATCACTAAGTTGGCTCAATAAATGTTACAGGATCTGGATCAACAACCTCATCAAGATTATGGATCATAAACCCAAGGCAAAAGGAAAGCAAGGAGAGGCCTCAAAGCCCAAGAAGCACAACTGAAGCTCAATATAGAAAGTGTATAAATAGGATAGAAGTTAAGTTAGAAAGGACTTTACTTTCACTTTTAGCTAGTTTTCCTTTTCTTTGTAATTGAATTCAGAGCTATGATTCACTAAACCCCCTTTCATTGGGTTAGGGAGCTCTATTGTAATTCAATGAATCAATAATAGTTTATCTTCTTCTTCAATCTTTTCTCTTGAATTTTGTTAGAAAGCTTCTCGATCTAATTCCATTGAGTAGTTGTCTTGGGAAAGAAACTACTCATACTTGGAATCCTTCGGAGCCTTGGGAAAGGAATGGAGGATTCATGCTAGAGAAGCTTTCTCACAGTGGATTGGATTGGGGTTTGGATGGATATTGTGACATGTAATCCTACCAAATTGTGGTTCATGAAATTGTGTGGTATAATCAGTGATCAAGCATCATCTCTTCTTATGAACATTTAAACCAAGGGATTGGGAATTTGTTTGTTTTTAGAGAGCATTGGTGAGCCAAGGAATTGGGATCCAATCATATAAGATTGCCAAGCAAAATTCAATGAATGCATTGGTTGAGGAAGAGATTTACATGTTTTGATTCGGAGATTTCAATATCTCCTAAACCCAATGAATTCCCCATTTCTGATTTCCACTTTCTCTTTACATTCTGCAATTTAATTCTTGCAATCATCCCCATTCCCTTTTTATTCCAGCAATTTACATTCTGCTCTTTAATTCATGCAATTTAAGATTCAGCCATTTAATTTTCTTGTCATTTACTTTTCCCGCCAATTTTACATTCCGCAATTCTCATCTCAAATCTTGATTCCGCTCAACTAGAACAAACTTCTAATCCGAATTGCTCACTCAACCAATCCTTGTGGGATTCGACCTCACTCTATTGTGAGTTTTTACTTGACGACGATAACCGGTGCACTTGCCGGAAGGAATTTTGCCGATCGTGCAATTTCCTAATCGTAGCATAACTAGTTTTATGCGCATCAAGTTTATGGCGCCGTTGCCGGGGATTGGTTTTCGATTGACAATTCTCAAATTGGAAGCTAACTAGATTGAGCAATTTTCTCTTGCGTTGTTAATTCTGTTCTAGATACTTGTTGAATTTTAATTTCTGCACTTGGTTACATGCTTTCCTTCGTTACGCCTTTAGATTCATGCAACTAACTCACTGACTCACTAACTGTTTGATTTAATTCCTCAATTGATCTAACCATACTCTTCCATTAACCAAGAGTATTTCACTTGTTTGTGTTTGAGTTGTGTTCTTGTATGACAGGTAGGAGAGGAGAGACATCAACCCCTCCATATACTGAACCAGAGAGGACTCTTCATAGACTTAGAAGGGAAGCAAGAGGGAAGAGAGTAGTGGGAGAAGAGGAATCTGAAGGAGAATCTGAGGACAATTTTGAGGAAGCTTTAGATCTTAACATGGATAGAGAAGTTCATAACCATGAGAGAGCTGATGGAAACAATGCCATCCCTGAGAGGAGGGTTCTGAGTTCATACATAAACCCAACCTCAGGGAATTGTGGTAGTAGCATCCAGAAACCACCCATTCAGGCCAACAATTTTGAGCTCAAGCCACAGCTAATATCACTTGTGGAGAATCATTGTTCCTTTGGAGGAAGTGCTAATGAAGACCCAAACCAACATCTCACAAAGTTCCTGAGAATTTGTGACACTGTGAAGTCTAATGGAGTCCAGGAAGATGCTTATAAACTGCTTTTGTTCCCATTTTCACTTAGGGACAAGGCAGCTAAGTGGCTGGAATCATTCCCAAGGGGGAGTCTAACCACATGGGATGAGGTGGAAGGCAAGTTTCTGGCACGTTTCTACCCTCCACAAAAGGTCAATAGGCTTCGATCTGAGGTTCAGACTTTTAGACAACAAGATGGTGAAACTCTCTACGAGGCATGGGAGAGATTCAAGGACTTGACAAGGAAATGCCCACCAAACATGTTCCATGATTGGGTGCAATTGCACATCTTCTATGATGGGCTCTCGTATGAATCAAGGAAGGCCGTAGACCATTCATCAGGAGGTTCATTGAACAAGAAAAAGACCGTGGAGGAAGCCATTGAAGTGATCGAGACAGTGGCTGAGAATGAGTACTACTATGCATCAGAAAGGCACAACACTAAGGGAGTCATGGAGCTGAACCATGTTGATACAATTCTAGCCCAAAACAAGGTGTTTGCCAAGCAACTAGCAGAGCTTACCAGGCAATTAGAAACAAAGCAAGTGGCTGCAATACACACACAAGATCAAGAGGAAGAAGGCATTGAAGGAGGTGATTGGGAAGAGGCCAATTATGTGGGAAACCAACAAAGGCAATCATATGATCCACATGCCAATACTTACAACCCAGGCTGGAGAAACCACCCAAACTTTGGGTGGGGAAACCAACAAACCCAACCACAAAACCACAAACCTTACAACCACAACCAACAAAACAATTCCCCATACCAAAACTCCAACCAAAGATCATACCAAGCCACACAAAACACTTACCCCCAATCATCATATCATGGCCAAAATAATCAACATTCCCAACCTAATCCGAACCAACAATTTCAAGATCAATTAAACCGGATGGAAAGAATGCTTGCAACCATGAGCCAAGACATAATTGAATTGAAGGCTTTTAAGGAAGAAGTAAATTCTAACTTGCAAAACCAAGGAGCTGCCATCCAGAAGCTAGAGAATCAAATTGTGTATTTGACTAAGCAAGCCCCTGGGACAAGCAGTTCTCATGCTGCCAAGGCTATTGCAAGGGAGGAATGTAAGGCCATAACCCTCAGAAGTGGAAAGAATCTAAAGGAGATTTCAAGGGAAACCACAGAGGATGAAGCAAAGGAAAATGTGAAAGACAAAGAACAAGGACAATCTGTTACACCGTTTGCAACAAAAGAAAAAGAAAAAGAGGTCTTGAAGCCTTACACACCTAAAGCACCTTATCCTCAACGTTTGATGAAAAGTGAAAAGGATAGCCAATTCTCCAGGTTCTTGGAGATTTTCAAGAAGCTTCAAATCAACATTCCCTTTGCTGAAGCAATAGAGCAAATGCCACTCTATGCAAAATTCTTAAAAGAATTGATGACCAAGAAGAGAAGCTGGAGAAATGAGGAAACTGTGTTGTTAACTGAAGAATGCAGTGCCATCATTCAGCACAAATTGCCTCAAAAATTGAAGGACCCAGGCAGTTTCCAAATCCCCTGTATTATAGGAGAAGTCATGGTGGAGAAGGCCTTGTGTGATTTAGGGGCCAGCATCAATTTGATGTCGCTAAAAATGATGAAAAGAATGAAGATTGAAGAAGCCAAACCAACCAGAATGGCCCTCCAATTGGCAGATCGATCTTTTAAATTCCCTCATGGGATAGTTGAGGATTTGTTGGTGAAGGTGGGAGAATTTATATTTCCTGCTGATTTTGTGGTGTTAGATATGGAGGAAGAAGCCAAGGCTTCGATAATTCTGGGGAGACCCTTCCTAGCTACTGCTGGAGCCATCATAGATGTACAAAAGGGTGAACTCACTCTTAGACTCCATGATGAGAAATTGGTGTTTAATGTATTCAAGGCAATGAGCTATCCATCAGAATCACTAAGGGAATGCATGAGGGTTGATGTAGTGGACATTGCAGTACAAGAAACTTTTGAGGAAACAATAAAGGAAGTGGCAGAGGAGGAGTTCACTAAGGATATTGAAGTTAGTGATATCAAGGATGCTGACACAACTATGCTAAGCAAGCCAGAGAAAGTGAAAGAAGAAAAGGAAGCACCAAAACCTGAGCTCAAAGCATTGCCCCCTAATCTCAAGTATGCATACTTGGGTAGTGATGAGAGTCACCCTGTTATCATTAGCTCGGCCTTAAGCCAAGAACAAGAAGAAGAATTGATCAAGGTGCTGCAAACTCATCAAGATGCCATTGGATGGACCCTAGCTGATTTGAAGGGGATAAGTTCATCCATATGCATGCATAAAATCTTGTTAGAAGAAGATGCTAGACCTTCCATTCAAGCTCAAAGAAGATTGAACCCCGTCATGAAAGAAGTGGTACAAAAGGAAGTGAGGAAGTTATGGCAGGCAGGGGTAATCTACCCCATTTCTGATAGCCCATGGGTTAGTCCCATCCATGTAGTTCCCAAGAAAGGTGGCATAACGGTGGTGCCAAATGAGAAGAACGAACTCATACCCACAAGAACTGTTACTGGGTGGAGGATGTGCATAGACTACAGGAAGCTCAATGAAGCCACCAGAAAAGATCATTTCCCACTCCCATTCATGGATCAGATGCTTGAAAGGCTTGCCGGACATGCTTACTATTGTTTCTTGGATGGATATTCAGGATACAACCAAATAGTAGTTGATCCTAGTGATCAAGAGAAAACATCATTCGTTTGTCCATATGGAGTTTTTGCTTATAGACGCATGCCCTTTGGATTGTGCAATGCACCTGCCACTTTCCAAAGATGCATGCTGTCCATCTTTTCGGACATGATTGAAAAATTTATTGAGGTCTTCATGGACGATTTTTCTGTGTTTGGGGATTCTTTTCCCAGCTGCCTACACCACCTTGCCTTGGTGCTTAAGAGGTGCCAAGAGACTAACCTAGTCTTAAACTGGGAAAAGTGTCATTTCATGGTCACAGAAGGAATAGTCCTTGGCCACAAAATCTCTAATAGAGGCATGGAGGTGGACAGAGCTAAGGTGGAAATCATTGAAAAACTACCTCCACCAAGTAATGTCAAGGCAGTTAGGAGCTTTTTGGGCCACGCTGGTTTTTACAGAAGGTTTATTAGAGACTTTTCTAAAATAGCCAAACCTTTGAGTAACTTGCTTGTCTCTGATACACCCTTTGTATTTGATGGAAATTGCATGCTAGCTTTTGAACTTTTGAAGCAAAAACTTTCCTCTGCACCTATCATTGCCCCACCTGATTGGAACTTACCGTTTGAACTGATGTGTGATGCATCAGACCTTGCTATTGGGGTAGTGTTAGGACAAAGGAAAGACAATTTGGTACATGTGATTTATTATGCCAGTAAAGTCTTGAATGCTAACCAAAGGAATTATACAACCACTGAAAAAGAACTCTTGGCAATAGTCTTTGCATTTGAAAAATTTAGATCGTATCTCATTGGATCTAAAGTCATTGTTTTCACTGATCATTCAGCTTTAAAATATTTACTTGCCAAACAAGAATCTAAACCGAGACTTATTAGATGGGTTCTTTTGTTGCAGGAATTTGACATTGAAATCAAAGACAAGAAGGGTGTAGAGAACAAGGTGGCAGATCATTTATCAAGGATACCATGTGAAGAAGGAAGCACACAAAGCACACATATAAATGAGTGTTTTCCTGATGAACAACTCATGGTAATTCACAAAGCACCTTGGTTTGCAGACATAGCAAACTTCAAGGCCACTGGGAGTTTACCTTTGGAATTTAACAAACATCAAAGGAAGAAATTGGTAAATGATGCCAAATACTTCATCTGGGACGAACCGTATTTGTTCAAAAAATGTTCCGATGGCATACTCAGAAGATGCATATCCGAGGAAGAAGGAAGGGAAGTTTTATGGGACTGCCATGGCTCCACTTATGGAGGGCACTTTGCAGGAGAAAGAACAGCAGCTAAGGTGTTGCAGTGTGGTTTTTATTGGCCCACTATCTTCAAAGATGCAAAAGAATTAGTGAAGCACTGCCATGAATGCCAGAAAGCTGGGAACTTGCCAAGAAGAAATGAAATGCCACAACAATTCATTCTGGAACTTGAATTGTTTGATGTATGGGGGATAGATTTCATGGGACCATTTCCCTCCTCATACTCAAACAATTACATTCTTGTGGCAGTAGACTATGTCTCCAAATGGGTTGAAGCATTAGCAACTCCAACCAATGATAATAAGGTAGTCATGAACTTCCTCAGAAAACACATTTTTTGCCGTTTTGGGGTTCCAAGAGCAATCATCAGTGATGGAGGAAGCCACTTCTGCAACAAACCATTAGAGGCATTGCTTCTAAAATATGGAGTCAAACACAGGGTGGCCACACCATACCATCCACAGACAAGTGGGCAAGCCGAAATATCTAACAGAGAACTCAAAAGAATCCTGGAAAAGACTGTGGGAACTTCAAGGAAGGACTGGTCGATTAAGCTGGATGATGCTCTTTGGGCATATAGGACAGCTTTCAAAACACCAATTGGAATGTCTCCTTACCAACTAGTATATGGAAAAGCTTGCCATTTGCCACTGGAGTTGGAGCACAAGGCATACTGGGCCTTGAAACTTCTGAACTTGGACAACAAAGCCGCTGGAGAAAGAAGGATGTTGCAAATTCAAGAATTGGAAGAATTCAGAGCGGAAGCTTATGAGAATGCCAAAATTTACAAAGAAAGAGCAAAGAAGAAGCATGACAGCAACATAGCCCCAAGGACATTTAAAGAAGGGCAAAAAGTATTGCTCTACAATTCTAGGCTAAAGCTATTTCCAGGGAAGTTAAAATCAAGGTGGTCTGGACCATTCCTTGTCACCAAGGTCTCCAACTATGGACAAGTAGAAATCATGGAAGAAAAGTCGCAACGAACCTTCATTGTTAACGGTCAAAGACTCAAACATTACTTGGGAGATGTGGAGGAGAAGGACAAAGTTAAATATCACCTCAACTGAGGAAGCTGACCGTCAAGCTAATGACGTTAAACAAGCGCTTGTTGGGAGGCAACCCAACCTGAGGTAATACCTTTTTGCTGTTTCTTTTATTTGTTTCAATAAAAGGGGTAAAGTAGTTTCTGTGCATTGCAAAGAATTAAGTTTGGTGTTTCACACCAAACAATGAATTCATGGCTCCATAAGTCAAAGGGGAATGCGTGACTCTAAGTTTGGTGTTCCACCATAAAGATCAACTGAACACAACAACCTTTGAATTATGTGAAAGGAACAACTATTCTAAGCAGTCACAGAAATGCTTAAAACCCTTAGTAGCAACATCATTCCAAGATAACTCAAGGATTCAAAGAACACAGAGAAGTAAGTGGGAGACTAAGTTTGGTGTTCACACACCAACTTAAGATTCCGATACTTACCCACACATAGTTGAGCTAACCACTTAAGTGCTTGAGGAGCAAGCAACTTCATTACTCTTTGCAGGAAAGGAAACAAGAACCTTAAAGCAAGAAGCAACATTTAGGAAGAAGAAGGAGAAATCAAAGTGTTTCCTGACAACAAAGAGAAAACAAGGAATTTCACAAGGTGGTGTTATTCCTTGATAATTCTTTAAAATGGTTAACAAAAGCATGCGTGTTCTGGTTTAAACTGTAAATGTTGAATCTTCTGGAATGTGTAGTTTGTTTTAGTATGTCTGTTTGTTAATTGCTTTGAATAAAGTGAATGCCTAGATGTTTGGATATAACTTCACCTTCTTAAACAAGTGCGTGCCATGCTTGTTCTGTTTCAAAAATAAAAGAAAAGTTTGAACAAAAGAAACTTGGCTAAATTAGTGACAAATCAAGTAGAATTAAGTGGTGGTATGCATGCTTGATTGTTTAGTCACATCACTAAAATTAGAGTGTAGAATTATCATTTTTTTATGTAGAAGTAAAAATTGTCTATGGATCTTGATGAATAAATGTCTTTGGCCATGAAAAAGAAAGAAAAAGGAAAGGAAAAAGCCACGGAAAAAGGCAACCAAAAAGCAAAAAAATTGAGAAAATAAGCTAGGCACCAATGGTTTGAACTTCTGAGACAAATGCCTGTGGTGTTTATGTATTAAGGATATGCTTGGATGAATAGGTTCTGAGGAGTGTTTCAACACTTGGTAACTTGGGTTAACTAACCCGGGATTATCAACCAAAAGTCCACTATAAAGAGCAACCTAGATACAAAACATTTAGTCACACAAAGAGGTGCTGGGCACCAATGTCTCAAGAAGAAATGTGAACTAAAATGCCTAAGGTGGATATGTGTAGTGCACTGATAAGAAAAAGAAAATGCCAAAGGCTTGTGCAACACATAACACTAAGCAAACAAGGAGCAAAAGAAGCTCTAAGAAAAAGAAAAGAAAAACAAAGAAGAGAAAAGTGCCAAGGACATAAGAATAACAAGAGGCCATAGCAATTTTTGATGGATGCAATGAAAAAGTGATAATCTTACCTGATAAGTATGAAAAAGTGATGCTGCAACTTTCTGCATAAAACCCTTCTGATGAACTTCAAATGCTTGCTAATATAGCCAATGTAATTGCTTTCTGTTTCATACTTTCTTCTCAATTAACTCAGGACTTGCTTAGGGACAAGCAAGTATTAAGTTTGGTGTTGTGATGCCAAGGCATCATAGGCTAGTTTCACTAGTATTTTTCTGTTAGTTTTAGTTGTTTTATGCATTTTCTTGAGCTTAAAGTAACCAAAAATGGTTAAATGAAGAACAAAGTAATGAACCATCCAAACAATATGATTTTGATGCAAATTCCATGAGTTTTAGTTATATTACTTAAATGCTATGAATGAAAGATTTCTCATGAAATTTTGCAAGACTTTGATGCAATTGTTTGGATGATTTCAGGGAAGAAGAGGCTAAGCAAGGAAGCAACAAAATCAATAAAGGAAGCTTGTATATCACATGTGGAGTTTAAGTTCCAGTTTAAGCCTAAACTGGAGCTTAAACGCCAAAATCATGAAGGATAAGAAATGCTGGGATTGAAGTTTAACCTCCAGTTTGACCTCAAACTGGAGGTTAAACGCCAGAATGAAAAGCCTCACTTAAGGAGCATTCCACGTTTAACCTCCAGTTTGACCTCAAACTGGAGGTTAAACGCCAGAATGAGTATGACACCCAGGGAGGAGTTCCACGTTTAACCTCCAGTTTGACCTCAAACTGGAGGTTAAACGCCAGAACCAGGAAGAGTACCAGTGGCCATTCCACGTTTAAGCTCCAGTTTGACTCAAACTGGAGCTTAAACGTGTTCGATAGTTTCTTCACTCCAGGGTTGCTCTCTCCGTCTCCACGTTTAACCTCCAATTTGACCCCAAACTGGAGGTTAAACGTGTTCGACACCTCCAGGGCCACCATTCCAAGCTTCCACGTTTAACCTCCAGTTTGACTCAAACTGGAGGTTAAACGTGTTCGACCTCCAGGGCCACCATTCCAAGCTTCCACGTTTAACCTCCAGTTTGACTCAAACTGGAGGTTAAACGTGTTCGACCTCCAGGATTGCCTCATTCCTTTTCCACGTTTAACCTCCAGTTTAACCTTAAACTGGAGGTTAAACGTGTTCGACTACATTACTCTCCAGGGCTACCATTCTTCCATTTCCACGTTTAAGCTTCAGTTTAACCTTAACTGAAGCTTAAACGTGCTTCTACAAATAGCCTCACTGGAAGTGTCTGGCGTTTAAGTTGCAGTTTAAGCTTAAACTACAACTTAAACGCCACTCTTGAAAAGGGTTTCTGGGCCAAAAATATTGTGATTTAAGTTAGTCTTTGAGCACAATTATTAACTTAAACTTACTTTGGTATGAAACCCAATTGAATATCATGGTTTATGGGATTGGGCCTGAAGGATTGATGAGTTTGAAATCTCAATTTATTGAGTCATGTGTCATTATTTGATTATCACTAAGTTGGCTCAATAAATGTTACAGGATCTGGATCAACAACCTCATCAAGATTATGGATCATAAACCCAAGGCAAAAGGAAAGCAAGGAGAGGCCTCAAAGCCCAAGAAGCACAACTGAAGCTCAATATAGAAAGTGTATAAATAGGATAGAAGTTAAGTTAGAAAGGACTTTACTTTCACTTTTAGCTAGTTTTCCTTTTCTTTGTAATTGAATTCAGAGCTATGATTCACTAAACCCCCTTTCATTGGGTTAGGGAGCTCTATTGTAATTCAATGAATCAATAATAGTTTATCTTCTTCTTCAATCTTTTCTCTTGAATTTTGTTAGAAAGCTTCTCGATCTAATTCCATTGAGTAGTTGTCTTGGGAAAGAAACTACTCATACTTGGAATCCTTCGGAGCCTTGGGAAAGGAATGGAGGATTCATGCTAGAGAAGCTTTCTCACAGTGGATTGGATTGGGGTTTGGATGGATATTGTGACATGTAATCCTACCAAATTGTGGTTCATGAAATTGTGTGGTATAATCAGTGATCAAGCATCATCTCTTCTTATGAACATTTAAACCAAGGGATTGGGAATTTGTTTGTTTTTAGAGAGCATTGGTGAGCCAAGGAATTGGGATCCAATCATATAAGATTGCCAAGCAAAATTCAATGAATGCATTGGTTGAGGAAGAGATTTACATGTTTTGATTCGGAGATTTCAATATCTCCTAAACCCAATGAATTCCCCATTTCTGATTTCCACTTTCTCTTTACATTCTGCAATTTAATTCTTGCAATCATCCCCATTCCCTTTTTATTCCAGCAATTTACATTCTGCTCTTTAATTCATGCAATTTAAGATTCAGCCATTTAATTTTCTTGTCATTTACTTTTCCCGCCAATTTTACATTCCGCAATTCTCATCTCAAATCTTGATTCCGCTCAACTAGAACAAACTTCTAATCCGAATTGCTCACTCAACCAATCCTTGTGGGATTCGACCTCACTCTATTGTGAGTTTTTACTTGACGACGATAACCGGTGCACTTGCCGGAAGGAATTTTGCCGATCGTGCAATTTCCTAATCGTAGCATAACTAGTTTTATGCGCATCAATGCCTTGATGGTATGATAATGCATGAGAGATATGTATGTTGTGATATATGCTTGAGGAATGATTAAGGTTGATTTGGGGGTGAAACCACATGATAGTGAGTACGATATTGATTAGGTATAATGATGGTTGATTGGAAATGGTATTATTGGAAATTGGAATGAGGAAGGATGTATGACATGATATTGTGTTTATCCTTTAGCCATTTGATTGAGAAGTGTTAAAATGGTTGGATGTGGTTTTAGGAATTTTGGTAAAGTGTCAATGTATGAGTTGAGGATGGCTTGATGTTGATTTTGGTATATTTTGATTGATTTCAAAGAAAGGGCTGAAATTGGCATGTTTTGATTGATTTTGAAAAGAGTTGAAAATGACTTGTTTTAAAAATGGCACTTTGTGGTTTTGTATGAAAACATGGTTTTTGGGCATACTTTGATGGGACATAACCTGGACTACGGATTTCTGTTTTCTGCCAAATCTGTTTAGAAATGAAATTGGATCCGGGATGTCCATGCCGTTCGAAGAACGGGTGAAAAATGATTTAAAATGAGAAAGTTATGTCCGTCGGAAGATTGGGGGTTGAATCTGTAAATTCTGCAGCTTTTAACTTAGAAAATTTTTAGCAGAATGACCCCCCGTGCGTAGGCGCACTTGGCGCGTGCGCGCCGTTCTTCCAGAAAGCACCATCCACGCGTGCACGTGGTGTGCGCGGGCGCGTCGATGCGCTGCACCAAATGCCTAACTATTTTCCAGAGAGTTGTGCCAGGGTTGTGCCAGCTTTGTGCCTGGGCGCAAGAACACCCACGCGTACGCGTGGCTGACGCTTGCGCGCCGTTTGGATATTTTTCAACCCGCGCGTTCGCGCGTATGACGCTTGCGCGTCGATGAGTTTTTGGCCATCCACGCGTGCGCGTGGAGTGCGCGTACGCGTAGCCCTGTTTTCATGCCAAAGTTGATTTTTGAGTTTTTGAAGCCAAACCTCATACTTTTAAGCCTCCGATCTCACCCCTTATGTATTAAATCATTATGGTATGCCTAGCAATGAGGAAGGAGCTAGGGGATGTGGTAACTTGCGAGTGAAGCAAGGGAAAAGGTTATGATCAATGATGATCAGATATGATTATATGAGATATGGAGGATGGCGGTGGAAGTACCGTGTATGCCATGAGCCGAAGGGCTATAATTATTGATAAATGGTTGGTTCTTGATTGGACCATGAGCCGGATGGCTGAGTTATTGCCGAGTTACGGCAAAGCCATTATGGATTATGGCTGAGTATAAAGGCATATATGATAAATGAACGAATATGATAAATGAATAATGATGAAAAATGTTGAATGTAAGCATGCTTGTGTTTTCTCTCTGGTTGTAAGGGTAACAGGGCACCGATACCCTCTAATGGCGACAGGGCGCAGATACCCTCTAATGGCGACAGGGCGCAGATACCCTCTAATGGTGACAGGGCACATATTCCCTCTAATGATATTGATATGCAACAGAGCGACTGTGCCCGGGTTAGCTACCGGACATGTCGGGTTGGCTTGATAACCGACAGATGATATCATCAGCCATAGGGCAGGCATTCATCATTTGCATATGTTTGAATTGTTTGGGTTTGCCATTTGTTTTGGATTTCTACATCATATATGCCATGTTACCTGATTATATGCTACTTGTTCTACTTGTACCATATTTGTGTATTACTTGCCTGTATTGCTTGTGTTTGTACAACTGAGATGCCCCTTCATGCTGGTGTCGGTGCATGTGAGGGCTGTTCTTGATGGGATGAATTGATGATGCGATTGCATGATGATGATGATTATTGAATGAGATAATTGGAGCTCCCTGGGTAGACGCAGTGATGTGATTTCACTAGCTCCAGGCGAGGGTATGATGTATTGATATAGAATTGCTGAGGCAGAACAACTGGTGATGGTTTTGCTTATAATTCTGAGTCTGATTCGTGGAAGAGTCAGCGAGTTAGGAAATATGTGAAACATGAATTAGATTTAGCACTCCCTTATGACAGTTGCCTATTCATGGATTAGCGAGAATCTAGGCTGGATATTTGGTGAAGAAGTTTAGGATGCTTAGTGAGTTTTTATTGCAGTGCATTGTATTTATTTGGCACTTTTACCGTACTGGGAACCCATGGGCCCGGGGTTCTCATTCCGTATATATCTCTTGTTTTTCAGATACAGGTCTAGGTACTCAGAAGTGAGTTGTGGGTTGTCTGAGAGACGGCGAAGATCTTTATTTCCTCTACTTTGTGTTTGATTAGAATCTCTCCACCTTTGTTTTGAAAAGATTATATTATGTATTGAACTCTTTTGGAACTTGCCTATAAAGGCTCTTATGTTTCCCTTGGGAGAGACTAGGATATACTGTTGTCATTTACTTTCATGCTGTACCCTAGCCGGCCTAAACTTCGCGGGTCGCGACTAGTGGCTATTTACTTATGTTATATATATCTATCTGTTATATATCTCTTAATCTCCTTTATGCCTTGTCCGTATATCGCGTTTGGCTTAGCAGTTTAACTTTTCGTTGTCGAAGCGTGAGTGATACGCCTTCGCGATTTTATTTCTACTCTTTTCAGGCTTCTCGATTAATACTCCTTTCGAAATTACCTATATTTATATATTAAAAGTCCACCTGAGAGTCGTACCACCGTAATATCATTGACTTATGACTCGAGCATAAGGATGTGAATATTAGGGTGTTACAGATTTAGTGACCATCCACTCTTGGTCGCTAAATCTAGTAGCTACCAAAGACAAAGCCAATCTAGTCGGTGTAACATCCTAACTACCAAAGCTCACACTTCCGGCTGTGCGACTCTGATAGCTCGGACATTACGACGACACTTATAATATTTAATACTAAAATATGAGCCTGTTTAAAACTTTAAACCGCAATACCGATCCAAAAGATACTTTGCTATACAACGTACATCCATAGATACCATACAACTTACAAAAACTCATAAAGAGTACATACATATATGCACTTATATACATAGATAATATTACAAGCATTATCCAATACAGTCCCTATCCCTCTTACAGAATATATCAAGATAAAGGCGAGGGTACAATAAACCATAACTAAAACAATACAGAGCATCTCAACAACAACTAAATAACTCTTCGTGACTTCTGCGCCCATATCCTGAAAGGGGAAAAATGTAGGGGGGGTGAGAACATCATCCTCGAAAGGGTTCTCAGTAGAGGGTTTTTGGGAATTACTGTAATAGGATACGTGAAGATAAACCGTACCAGTGATTAATAACCGTCTTATACCTCCTTTTCAAAAACAACGGTTTACAACAAAAGTAAAGTCTGAAAATCTTTTCTAAAAGAGGAACCATTCAATTCTCAAAAACTCAAAAGCCTTTCAAAACGATTTATCTATGCTGAAACAAAATAGCCTTTCATATTTTATTCCAAACCAGAAACACAAAACCGAAATCAACCATCGGTTCATCTCATTCCAACCACGGCCCTAGGCCCAAACAATCCAACCATCAACCAATCACCACAGTCCAACAGAGTCCCAGTAGCAAACACAAATAGGAAGATGCAAACACAAACAAACAGTTATTGCAAGTAGAACAATTAGCAATTAATCACATAGGCAAACCAAGTATAATATGCACACCCAAACAATGTCATATAGATGCATATGATGCATGCCTGTCCCTAGTGGCTGATGATATCATCTGTCGGTTATATAGCCAACCCGACACGTCCTGGTAGCTAACCATGGACAGAAACACCCATCGCGGAGCAAGTAGGTTTGAGCTACAACCCCATTGCTACTACCTGCTCAACCCAGAGCCAGTGGAATAACCACTACTGCGGCTACTACCCAGGCGGGTGTTTAACAGCTCAACCTGGAGCGAGTGGAATCACCACTACTACCGCTACTACCCAGGCGTCACAGTCTCTGACCTGGAGCAAGTGGGACGAACCACAACCCTTGCTACTACCCAGGTATCTCAAGCATATATTCATTCAGTCCCAGTCATGGATCAACATCCATCTCAGCCATCCGGCTTAAGTTCATAATTCATAGTCAGCCATATGGCCCATAACTCATTCAGCAATCAGCCATAAATCAATATCTTACACAGCCATTCCGGCTCACCGTTCAATCCAGAACCAGCCATTATTCATAATCATACACAGCCATTCCGGCCCATAACAAAACAGCACTTTCACCATTCAACATCATCGAATTCATAAAACCGGCATTTAAGCCTCAAATCACTTTTCTCAAGCCATTTCACTTTGAAATCAAATTTCAACTCTTTTCAGCCTTGGCTTTTAAGATCTCATTTCTCAAATCATCTCAGGCTCATAAGCCAAATTTACTCAAAGTAAGTTCCCTTTTTAAAACAAAGCCACTCTCGGCATTCTCTTTCCAAAACTTCCAAAACCATGGCAAGTTAAGGATTTATTCCAAAGTATTCAAAATCACCCATACAACAATGGGATTTCATAACAAAAGTTTCTCGGCAGAGTCCCAAGTCTTTAGGGGAGAATAACATAACTCATTTCACCAAATTCATTTAAAATCATTAAAACATTGGCTTTCTGATTTGAGTAAGCAAATAGGATCTAAGCCAAACCGAGTCATGTAATCATTTACTTCTTTCAAAGCCGTTTCCTTTACTTAGGCAAAACCAACTTCAACCCCCATGATAAATTCTAGAACGTTTCAACTGTTCAAAATTGTTTTAGTCTTGCAAGAATTCAGAATTCAAAGAGTACTTAAAACCTTTCTCAAAACATTTCAAAATGAAACTTGTCAATAGACATTCAGGTTCTTTCAAAGCCATTGAAACTTCTTTAATTGAAACCCCCAAGTCAAATTCAAAGGCATAAACCCCTTTCACATCCAAACAGCTTTAAAACACAAGTTTCATCTAAATAACCTTCTCCTGAAAGAGATACAATGCCTTTCTTAAGAAGCAAGACTAAATCACAATTTCCTCTTTATTAATTCATTTCGAAAGCATGAATCATCCTTTTCTCGATAATTCAAATAAAATAGTAGAAGTCTTTAACTCATCATTTTCCAGACAACATTTTAATAAAGACTCGGATTTTATAGAAATTTCGGCAGCACCTCCCCTAAAACTTGGACTTTTGCCACCCGGTTCGGGTCCCAACTAAACCGTTTCTCATTCCTTTTCAACAGCTCAAAACCAGAAATCAATTCAAAAGCAAGCTAAATCCAACAGTCGCCTCAATGGCATACCTCAAGGAAACCATTTCAAAAATCAACTCAATATCAACCGATTTAACTCATTTATAAATCTTTAAAGAATCGGTTCAGCAATAAATCATTTATCAAAACCAGAGCAATTAAAGCAACCTAGGCTGAATTTCAAGAGCATTCTATCTTTCACATCATCAAAATAATTGACTCAATTCAAACCAATCCTCAACAGATTAAACTCATTTCAAATCTTTAAAGAATCAACTTCCAAAGATTACATTTCACAAACCACACAACAATTCAGCCAAACCAACATCCATAGTCATTCGAGTCAATCCAATAATACATAAGGCAGATACAATCACCAAATACACAATATCTCACATCAGTACCCATATGTAATAATTTCAATAATAAACTATAGTTTTTGGAAAGCGCCCCTATCTCAAAACGCAAATTCCATAACCCAAGCGTCTCACAGAGTCCTTTACGCCTCAACCCGAACTGACGGCAACCAAGACCTCAGCTCCCAGCCACTTTCGCAATAACCTCAACAACTCTAATCGTAACATACAACAACCGAAACTCAATCGTATAGCAATTGATGCCGCAAAACCTTAGTGTATGAAGCCAGAATAGTAACTAGAGAGCTTTCAAATCGAAACGCTTACCGAACCGAAGGAGGAACGGCTGAACCGACACCGCGGTGGTCTACAAACCGGCTCGGCGGCAGCCCGGCAGCCACCTCAAGCGGCAGCTATGACCTGAACCATATACAGTGACAATGAGGTTCCCAGAAACTCAACAGAAAGGAGAACCAACGTAAAACCCTTACTGGTAGAATTTTCCGGCGACGGCAAAAGCAGCCAGAAGCTCCGGCGGTGCTCCCGGAAGTCACATAACCACTCCCAGCGGTCAGAATCACAGAGACGCAGCTCCCTTTTTCTGGCAGTGTTTTTCGGCGACGGTAATGCCGTTTCCCGGCAGCCAGGCATGGTGGCGCGAGTCAACACGGAACCAGACAGAGCGGCGGCGCTCGTCGGCGGCAGCAGCATCCTCAGGCGGCGCGGACGACGGCAGTGCTGGCTTCTGCAGCAGCCCCTCGCGAGCGCTCTCCCCTCTCTCTCCCATCGATGGTGACAACGGTGGCACTGGCGGCGAGGCGCGGCGGGGCACGCAAAGGGCTGAGCACGGCGGCAAGGCCCCCTCCGCTCTCTTCTTCCTCTCTCAGATCTCCCTTCTGGTCGCGACGCTGACCCCATGCCTCCCTCCTTCTTCGACTCGACCTGACGGCGGACTCCTAGGCGGCGGCAAGGACCTCGGAAGCGTGCGGTCTACCCAGCGATGGCAGTGAGATGCGACCGGTTGGATGACGGCGCGGCATGGTGGTGAACTGAACGGCGACACCGAGGCACTGCAGACAGCTCCCCTCCAGCTCAACGGCGACGAGATGCGCCTCCCTCTCTCTCCCTTCCGCTGGCTCACGGTTTCTTCCTTCTCCGTGGGTTTGGAGAAAACTGTGAGTTCTGTGTGGTGAGGGGTGAAACGGTGCTGGAGTGAGGGATGAGTGGGTTAGGGTTTTTGAGTAAAAATTAGGGTTAGGGGCATTTTGGTAATTTCACTTAAAATAGGGATAATATAGTAATTGAAATCAAATTTAAATCCAACTCTATTTGTATATAGAAAAATACTATTTACTCATCACTTTTACAAATTATTTTCAACAAAATGCCCAAATTAAATAATTAGAAATAATATACTTAATTTCTTCATTTTTCCAAAATAGCAATATCAATATACTAAAATATTGATTATTTAGTCCATATCATATAAAATCCTTATTATTTCATAACTATCAACTTTATAATTTAAATATAGAAAATAACCCAATAATTATAAAATTGGATAATAATCATAACTCGTCTCAAATCCAATAAATTAAAAATTGCCTTAATTATCCTTAATAAAATAATCTCTGAAATTAAGGCTATAAATACATGTATGATTTGAGACTTGATCATAATAAGACTTTTCAAAGATTTTGGGTCTTACAGTCGGTCGCTAAAATCGGTCGCTATTTTTTTAACTTAGCGACCGAATTAGCAACCAAAACAAAAAACAAGCTTTTAGGGTATGTTGGTGGCTAAATCAGTTGCTATCTTTAATTTAGTGACTGATTTGCAACCAATATAAAAACAAGCTTAATGGTAGTTGGTCGCTAAATCGGTCGCTAAAAAGTTGGTCGCTAAATCGGTTTCTAAGTGTTAAGATAGCAACCGATTTAGCAACCAACTATAAAATGCTGGTTTTAAAGCATTCAGTCACTAAATTGGTTACTATTTTATAATTTTGCGACTGAATTAGCAACCGACTTAAAATTATATTATTAAAATAGTTGGTCACTAATTCGGTTGCTAAGGTAGCGGTCACTAAATCGGTTGCTAAGGGTTAATATAGCGACCGATTTTAGCGACCAACTATAAAATCTTAGCATTAGAGCAGTTGGTCACTAAATCGGTCACCATTAGCGACCGAATTTGCGATCAACTAAAAAACAAAATTTACAAATTAATTAGTTGCTAAATCGGTCACAGTTTTAAATAATAAGAATAAACTAGATTTCAAAATAAATTAAAAAAACCCCTCACTTTTCAACCCTAACCCGAAGCTCTCTCCTCACACAGTGTCCCTCTCGCCGCCTCACTCCGTCTCCGGCAGAGTGGAGAGAGAAGTCCTTTTCGTCGAGTCCTGGTCGGCGGTGTTCTCGTCGGAGCCATTCTCGTCGGTGCCATCTCTTCTCCTCGAGTCTTTATCGCCGTCTGCCCCTCGCCGCGTACTTCCTCTGCTTGCTCCGCCATTGTCACAGATCATCGCATCCCCGTTCAGATCTGTTGTTGCTCGCCTCGCGTCATTCTTTTCTCAGCGTCACCTCCTGTGGTAACTTCTTCTCCGATATCAACAACAACAACAATAGTCTTCCAGTTTTCAGTGAAGGTACTTCAACTTCGTATCTCTGATTTTGATTTCTCACTATAATTCCAGAGAATGTCTCTATATTTTGATTTTGATTTGGTTTTATCAATTAGGATATTTATTTTCAGATCTATTGTTATTTATTTTCTTCTTGAAAAGTTTTCTTTTGTTTTATTGAATATATATATATATATATATATAATGAAGCAATGTGAGACATACAAAGCGGATCTGAACATTGATTTGAAGAAGCACCATGCGCCGGTAACATTTCTGGACAAGATGGCTTATTGGATTGTTAAATCGCTTAGATTCTCCACTATCTATTCTTTCAGGTATTCATTATTCATTGATATCTTTTCAAGTGGTACACGTTGGTGCATGTGATGTTAGGTTGCTGAGGGTTAGGTAGAAGAGAAATCTAGGAAATGTACTTGAACACTTTGTGAAATTTTGTGATTGCTTTCATCAAGAAGTTGAAGAAGGCTTTGGTAGCAGAGTAACTACAGAGAAAGCTGTTAGTATCCTTGTGAAGTCTTATAGCTTGTCTCAGATTAAGAACAAAGTATATACAGAAGTAGCAAACATAAATCAACGTGTGAGGTTTATGTCAGATTCCTTAAAAAGAAGAATTTCCCACGCACACATTCAAAAGACTAATAATAATTTTTTTCATTCATGACTTTAGGATTTTGGTGTAGTAGAAAAGAAGAGAGACCATGCTGCGTTCCTGATTCAGTGCCTTGTTTATTGCTATAGCTCTAAGCTTGGGCTCTATCTACTATGATATTGACTTTGGTGTTGGATCTATTCAGGTAAACATAGGAAATTAAAGCTATAAGATATCCTTTAATTATAGCTTTCAATAATCAAGGTTAATGAGTGGTAATACTGTTTTTGTCATGCACTTGCTTCAGGCGATAGGATCTTTGCTTGCTTTCTTAAGTTGCCTTTTGTCTTACTAGAGGAAATCAAGGTAAATTGTTTGTCTCTTGGTCCTTATTTAAATGTTAATGGAACTTTCTCCTAGTTTTACTACATTGCAATTGAGTAACTTTCTTCTTTACTCTCTGTGTATTATAGACATTATATATAATACTTTGCATGTTAATTTAACTTTTTGTCTCATGTTTATTATTTGATTCTTGATAGTCATATTTACAGGATAATTTGATTAGTTTACCGTTTAATAGCAATCTAAATGTAATATGAAATTTTCCTTTGGGTGGTGTTAGGTATTTGAAAGAGAGAGATTGAATGGACACTATGATGTTACAGCATTTCTCATAAGGAACACATTTTCTGTTGTTCCATACACGCTACTAGTAACTCTGGTTCCGGGACTAATATCCTATTACCTTTGTGGACTCCAAAAAGGACCAGAACACTTGGTATACTTTCTGTCAGTGCTATTTGCCATAGTTATGTGGGTTGAGAGCCTCATGCTTGTTGTGGGAAGTGTCTCCCCTAACTATGTTATAGGCATGTTGATTTCTGGTGGAATTCAAGGATATTTTATATTGATTTAATCACAAAAATTCACAAAGTATTCAAGTACATTTCCTGACATGATATTTTATATTGATTTTGTTCAGCAGATATCATGTACTGTGATGAATATGTATACAATTGATGGTTGCATTCTCTTCTTACATTGCAGATTTTCCTAGCTCTCACAACTGCTATAACTACCATTAACTAATTAACAAAATTGCTAACAAAATGCTAAGAGCCAGAGTTAATTGTTTTGTGTTGTGTTGTTTCCTTCAATTTTGTTTTTTAGGACAATTATTTGGTCATAGCAATTTTTTTTATATGCTTGGATGCGTCTTGGTTGAAGCAATGGGATGTGGAGTCTGGAATGTTATGTTCTACTTTGAGTCAAAGTGCTATAAAACTGAATCAACTAGAAAAAAATAGAGGGAAAAAACCTTTTTTTTTTGTTCCAATTAAATTAATCAAAATAGATGGTTGTTGTTGTTTATGTATGTTGATTGGTATTGATTTTGGTGTGCCTGTTTGAGTATATAGCAAATTTGTAGCTGAAAATAAAATTAGACTCAATCAATTTACAGTTGCTTAGAGTAACAAAATATGAGGATAAATATATATGCTTCATTTTTGTAGCAAAATGCTGACATGGTCTTTTTTTTCTCCACGCAGTTAAATAGAAAATGGAAGGAATGTATTGTTTTGGATTAATTATTGGGTGAACGATGGTTCTGGGATCGACGGACTTGGGTGGGATTAGAATTTTCAATGGAAAAGAGTACTTTTGAAAGACATACATTTCCTAAACCAGATACATGAGATCTGCAACCTCTGAAGCAGAAAGTGTAAGGATAAGAATGTTTGGAAATTTAATCAACATTGTATTTTCAAAATAGTTTACTCCAATAAAGAAACAAACAAATAGTAGAATTGAAAATGTTAGATACAATTCAAAAGACACATATTTTTGAAATAAATTTAAAAATAATATATTATTAATTAATGGAGATTACACAAAGCAAGATCAAGAACTTGGCAAGAATATAGATAGTGAAGTCAATAATATAGTTACTTGATTCAATATCACACTCACAAGTATTATTTAGCTTAGTTACAATTCTCTCTTTTCTTCATATTCTTCTTCATTAAATACTTTTTTTTTGCTAGTGTGGAGTATGGACTATAATCCCCCTTGTATGAATTTTGGTATCAACAAAAATTCTCTCTAATCTTAAAGATTTTCTAAATTAAATGATCATAAATCAAGGAATATAGAAATATCACCATTGTGTTGATATCACATCATTAGTTAACTTGATTGTCTCTAGTAAAATTAAAATAAATAACGTTCTCATTTTATTTTTGTATATAACCTTTTCTTCCTAACCCTTAAATGTTTTTTTGTTACTAATAATGTTTGGTTGCTAATTAGCGACCGATTTAGTGACTGAAATGTTGGTTGCTAAAATACAGTTCTCTACTTAGCGACCGAATTAGAGACTGAAACACTGGTAGCAAATTATAGACCAAAATGCTGGTCGCAAACTAGCGATCGATTTAGTGACCAAAAAGTTGGTCGCTATTTAGCGACCGATATACTCAGTGACCGAAAAATTTGGTCACCATTTAGCGACCGATTATATAGCGACTGATTTAGCGACCGATACTCTATGGTGATGGTTTGGTGTCCTTGTTCAAAAATCGGTCGCTAATAGTTAGCGACCAAAGTTGGTCACTATTTTTAATTAGCGACTAAGGTTTTAGCGACCACCAAAATCGGTCGCTAGATCAGTCGCTAAATCGGTCGCTATTTCGGTAATTTCTTGTAGTGATAAATCTTAGTTCACGATGACCTCCTCCTGCTGTAACAAAGGATTGATATGTCTTACTTGGTCTAATATCAGCTTCATCGTTATTCTGAATTGTGCGAAGGTCAAACATGCTTAGCTGCCTATGTTGTTTAATCATCTCAGCTTCATTTGGATAGCATGCATGTAAATGATTCAAAACAACCTTGGAAATAACCTAAACACCAGTCTCCTTCAATATATGTATATAAATTCTTGCAGAGCAATTTAATCCAGCTGGCGGGTTTGTCTTCTCAGTAGGAGATATGTTGGATTTCCATTTTCCTTCTCTATTACATGTAATTAATTGATTTTTTATTTCGTTTTTCTTCCTATTTGTATTCCTTATTTTGGTAGCAAAACTTGCAATTTTAGCATAATTTTGTAAATTTTTTCAACTCTTTCAAGTGTGTTAAAACTCATCCCAACCTTTGGCACAAATTGCTCATCAACATCAAACTACAATAACACAAAAACCTGGTCAATACAACATTATTATTAACTCAAAACAACAGCAAAACCATTATTCATATTTGAAAACACCAAAATCTCATAAATATAAACTTATTTTCAAAATCAAATTCAAAACAATACAAAAATCAGATTTAAAAAACATTGAAATCCTTAATCCTTTGGCAATAACACAGAAAATTGGACAATACAACACCATTATTGACTCAAAACAACAACGAGATTATTCATATTTAAAATCAAATAATTTTATTAACTCATTAATAAATGAAAATCACATAAAACTAAACACACAATCACTAATTCCATTTAACACCAAAATCTATACAAAACACCAAATCAGTAATACTGATCTTCACAAACCAATCCATAACAAAAATGAACTTATCAAAACTCACCCTGGTTCAATGCACTTGAACTTGTATCATACATTGTTTGTTCTCAATATTTGATTTCAGAAATAAAACAACGATCGAAAACGATAACACAGAGAAGAAAAGAAAAAATATGAGAAAGCAAAGAAGAAAACTAAAAAAAATCTGAGAACGCAAAGAAGAGAAAAAATATGAGAACGCAAAGAAGAAGAGCGAAACATCAGCAATGAAATCACGAAGAAAATAGGACTGCATGAAGAAAACATTAGAAAAGCAGTTAGTTAGGATTACTGGCGCGTAGATGTTATTTAAATTAAAATAACTTAGTTAGACTTAGTTAGTGAAAATGTTTAGTTGTAAAGCTTTTTTGAAAGGAAAAGTACAGGAAAGCAACTCCCCTACAAGCCAACATAAGCCAACTTTATTATAATTTAAATTTTATAAATAAATAAAAATTTAAAAATCAAAATTCAAAATTCAAAAAAGATTCTTTCTACATTTAATCTAATCACATTTATAATACACAATAAAAACAACCTATAAAAAACCTAATTCATTTCCATTCATTTGGAAACAGTCAAATCTCTCCCTCCACAAATATGCCGTCTCCACGCATTTTAGACGCCGCCGCCGCCCACCGACCACTGTCACGTCTTTCGTCGCGCTGCGCAGCCTCTTCCACGTGTCCCGTCACCGTCCTTCTTTCATCGACGGCGTCGCCCACCATCCCAATGCAACTGCACCACCGCGGCCCCATCCCTTGCGACGCAGCCACCGCCGGTCCCATTCACAACACGCGATCAACTACTCCGATCCACGGGGATTCCTCCACTCGCGATGCGCGGCCTCCGTGGCTTCCTCCTCGCAACGCGCCACCAAGAGTCTCCCACCGTACACGCAATACCGTTCAAGATGTCATCGTTGGTCACCCTATGACTCTTCTTTTTCTCCTCTCCTATTTGGTTTTGAATGATTCTTTTAACTAGTTTTTTATGTTTCTTTTTCTTAAATTTTGGATGATTTTTTTATTAGTTTTGGATGATTCTTTTTCCTATGTTTAGTATGTTTTTTTCTTAGGATTTGGATGATTCTTTTTCCTATGTTTTGTATTTTTTTTCTTAGGATTTTGATGATTCTTTATCTTATATTTTGGTGTTTTTTTTAGTTTGGACGTTTTTTTTAAGAGAAATTAGAATTTGCGTAATAAATAATAAAAGATGAATTAAAGTAAAAAGAGGTAATTAATAATTATTAATTTTATATTTTTTAAAAAATAAAATTTAAATAATTAATAATTAATGACAATTAATTAATATAGAGTATAGTTTAAATATGTTTGTTGGCTTATTGTTAGTTATACCTCTC
The DNA here is from genome assembly GCF_003086295.3 of Arachis hypogaea. Classification (NCBI taxonomy): domain Eukaryota; kingdom Viridiplantae; phylum Streptophyta; class Magnoliopsida; order Fabales; family Fabaceae; genus Arachis; species Arachis hypogaea. Next base: position 114,777,252 of record NC_092053.1, read on the forward strand.
TTAATTTCCTAATAGAATTATTTTTAAAATATCTATCAAATAGATCTTAACTAATAAATTTTTTACGAAATTTATTGAGACTTTACGACCGTCTATAATAATAATAATTACTAAAACCAACACTTCATATAGTTGATAAAACCTATGCATCAATAATTTTATTTGTTAATATTATCACAATCTAGAACAGTAAATAAGAACTTCTTTTTAATTTTTTAATTTAAACTTGTTATATCAATAATAATAATAATAATAATATATCATCCAAATATACTCAAATAACAAAATAATATATTGAATACAATCCAAAAATAAATAAAAATAAAATACATCCAAACCATCAATAGTAGTCCTCATCATATTACCATGTAATAATTCACAAAAATATTTTTTATTTATGAATTAATCTTATTATAAATTGATTTGATCGTATTTAGATTAGCTTTAAAAACAACATTAAAATTAATTCATTTAAAAGACATATCTAACAACACAAAAATATATTGCCCTTTCACACATAAGAACATCAACAATAGCATCAACAATCCTAAATTCTCCAAAAATATGCAATTAATGTGCTAAATTGTTAGAACCAAATACAAAATAATAAAAAAATCAAGTAGTAATTTTAATAAAAATAGTCAACTATGTATTGTGAAATATCAAACGTACAGAATAAAAATTCAAAGAAATAAAATAATGTAAAATAAAGCAAAAAAAATTTAATCACTATGGATCCTGATAGTCATCATCGTTGTCATCTCCCGGTCCTATTGAGACGACAATCTAGGTGGTGGTATCGGTGTCTGTCCTAGCTCCTATGACGATCCAGGGATAGTCGAAATAGAAAGCAATGACTAAGAAATTTCATGGGTACCAATAGTCGCCCTCTCTCTACCCTGACCACGAGGCCAACTCAGGCCACCTCTGCCTGTTGTCATGTCTACCTGAAACAAGAATGAAAAATAGTTATGTTGCTAGCGTGCAATGTAATTATATAATAACCTAATTAAAGTTTGAACATATAATAAGGTAGTTAAACTATACTTAGGTTACCCATATTTGGATTCATCATCTTCTTCTTTTGGTTTATTCTCTTCTTTCGAGATAACTTCCTATTCATCGTCAACCCTAAGATCAACGATGTCATCGTTCATAACAACTGACATAAAGGTGATCGGATCACCAGTATCAACCACCATCTTCAAAAGAGTTGGGTCTTCAATTTAGTGAGATTTTTAATCCTCTATCACATTAGACTCAACACAGCATCTTGGCTTAGTCTTAAGGACAACCACCCAATTAGACTTGCATGACTCCGAAAAAGGCAAATAGTATACTTGCCAGGCATTTTAAAGTAGAATAAAAGGATCATAATTCCTATATTTCCTGGTCACATTTACTTCAATGATATTGTAGTCCTTGTACTTTTGTGTTCCTAGTCGCGGACTTGGATCATACCATTTACATTTAAACACACACCTTGTGCAACACACTATACCAATCAAAATGGCCACTTCCTGCATTCCCACAGACTAGACTCTCGTGTTATCTGTTTTCTTTTTCACTGACCATTGTAAAGAATGAAACCTATATCCATTAACACTATAGATTAGGAAGCTTGTGTCCTTATTCATTCTGTCCTAACTAAGTGCAACAAGTTCAAGTTCCCATTCTATTATGCCAATTAGATTCACTCAGGCGTATTCTTTGAACCAATGTGAAAAATCATTAAGTGATGTATTAGGATTTGTTTCTTGGAATAAACTAGGATGCAATAGCATAAATAAGAAAAATTTCATATTACTGAAGTTTTGATTAGATGAAGAAGTTATCTTACTAATTGAAATATTGATGAAAACTTGAAAAACTCATGTCACATAGGGTAAAACCTAGTCACGGTTAAAAAACATATGCAGATATACGGCATCAATTTTCTTCTTCTCTAATCAATATTCACTACCCGTATCCATTGCAACTCCTTCCAAAACAAAGCTGGATTGATTGGTCCACTTGACGAGGATTATCCATTCTCATCATTCCTTCCAACTCTTGTTCTCCATGACTCAACATGAGACTCAAAATAGAAAGAGTGAAATACGAATGTTTCTTTAGTTAGGAATGCTTCACAGATGATACCCTCGATCCGAGTTCTGTTCTTTATGGTTCGCTTGAATGACCCAAAATTGGACCGGCCGACACACTCATGCTTCGTATGGCATGTGGATTGCTAAGTATTCCATCACATCAAAAAATCTTGGAGGAAATATTCTCTCCAACTTACAAAGTATGATGGAAACATTCTTCTCCATGACAGTGAGATAATCAATCCTAAATTTTGTAGTACATAACTCCCTAAAGAACTCATTTATTTCTATGAAGGGTTTCTAGATATTGGTAGGAAGTTTTTTAAATACAACCAAAAGCAATGACTCAATAAATACATGACAATCATGACTCTTCAACCCAACAAGATTATTCTATGAGATGTTTGCACATCTACCTAATTTAGAGGTGTAACCATCAAAAAACCTCAATCTCCTATCCAGCTACAAATATTTTATCTTTAATCCTTCGTTGGAGCAAATACAACCTTTGGTTTAGCCTACCGGTTGTTGTTAAGTCTCTTTAAGTTCAGATTTGGCTGCCTCCAAATGTCCATCAAGTATAACATAACCTTATTGTTATCCTTGGTTCGTTTATTGTCCATTACTGTGTACATGATATTATTAAACACGTTTTTTTAGTATGCTCTCTGCCATATCCCGAAGGTCTCAACCCTGCCTCATTATTGATGATCCTAAGAATACTACTGACCAGATGCCACATTTCTAAACCACCCAACCTGACGGGTGCCTCTTCTTGTTTAGATTTATTCTTCCTAAAAGAGTCTTTGTTGCGCCAAATAGGATAATCAAACTCGAGGAATCTTCAATAACAATCGAACTATGAATTCTTACTCCTATTCTTTAGCTAAAATGAATTTGTATCCTCTATATAAATGGGACACGACATTCTGCCCTGAGTGAACTGTCCAGACAACATGTCGTATACAGGAAAGTCGTTGATGGTCTACATCAACGCATCATGTATTTAGAAGTTTGTTTTAGTTGAAATATCATATATCTCTACACCATCAATCCACAACTCATTCAATTCATCCACCAAGAGTTGCAAGAAGACATTAATTTTGGCCTTTGAATTGCTTGGACTAGGTATGACATAAGATATCATATAGAGGTCTACGTCTCCTTATAATATAGCATACAACTATTCAAACAACAATCGATTTTAACCGAATTTAGACTTAATTTTGAAGCTAGCTTCTTTGCCTCATAATGATTTCGGGGGACACCAATAGTCTGGACTGATATTAATTCATTACAAAGGGTAACCCACTTATCAAAAGACTCTTGGGTGTGATTTGACTTAGACTTAATACTCATCATTCTAACACAGGCAAACTATTTCGAGTGAACGCACCCCTCAAACAACGGTTGTGCGGAAGATTCTAATAAATCATAAAATCTCTTTGCCTCCAAGTTAGGCTCTTGTTCAACATCTTTCATATCATTAGCATCGATTGTATCAAATACCCTTTCATTGTATCTCTCTTGGTTACCCTCCCAATTCACCTCTTCTATGTTCAGTTCTCTAACCACCTGAACCCTCCCTGATTGACCCTCATACCTATTGGAATTTAGTGCAGACCGATTAATTCCCTTCTCATCAACTTCTCCGCATTCAGTCCACACCCAATTATCATCCTTAAACCCATTACGATAAAGGTGAAGGGTTATATCCGAAGATCCTAACCATTTATTTAGCTGACACTTATAGTATGGACACCTAGATACCCCTTGAGACCTAAATGGTTTCATGTTGAAGATATATGCAACAAACTGATCAACCCTCCTAAAAGAACTCAGGTTTTAACCCCCTCTCCCCTCGATTGATCGTTATCCCTATCATACATCCACAAATGATAACTTGAAATCTTTTTACAGCAAACAACCTAGAATATAACCAACAATACAACTTATTAAATTTTTTATTCTTATTTCGGCAGAGTTGCTTTTATAATTAGAATTATCCACCAAATATAATTTTTATTTTCTCACAAATCAAATATGTTTTAAATAATTTTAACAAAAATTCAGTAGACTTTTCTCTTAATTCAGATACTTCCACCAATAAAATTTATCAAATTTTACAGAAAAATAGTTGCAGGCATAAATTAAAAATAAACACACATTCAATAAAACATCAAATCATAGCTATTTTAATGCGCAACTCCTTATTATTCCACAATATTTCAGCAAATAAGGATTTCGAGAAGGCACTATTAGACAACATGTTTCCACCTTCGTCCTAAAACTCTATATCAAAAGTAAGTCCAGTATAAAACTTAAATAATATAGCACACTTAGAGAGACAAAAAACCAACCTGAATGTTACTTGAACAACCCATGTATATATCAACACGAACAAACCTACAATTAAAACTACACGACGTTCAAATAAAAAAAAATCTAAAATAGAAATAAAGTTAGTGAAATATAAAAATTAATAATAAAAAATTAAGTACATTTATAAAATTAATTAATCTAATCCAAAAATCTTAGTTAATAGTAAAGTTAATTTAACTAACCTAAATTCAAGTCTAAATTAATCTAACTTCAACCCTAAACTAATTATCTAACTAATTATCTTAATTAGTTATAAACTAACTTAATTAATCAACTTAACATAATTTAAATACAAACCTAATATAATTTAAATCCTAATTACTCTAAACATAGCTAATTAACCATATATCACAATTTCACAACATATAATTTATAAATGAGAATTAAAATTTTATATCTTAATTAAAAATAAAAATTATATAATTACTCTAAACTAATTATAAAACTAATTACTCTAAACTAAGTATTATAAATTTATCATATATCACAATTTTATATAACTCCCTTGCTTCGAGACAGTAGCAGCGTGGAAGATTTTTCTAGCATGGTTGCAGTGACGGTGGATACAGGGGGCAGAGGAGTGTAGGATTAGGGTTTAGTAAATGCCAACAATGTAAAAAAATAGAAGGAAGAAAAGAAGACATACCTAAATGAAGGAGGAAGGTTAGCGCTGCAATTGACGCCGCAAGCGACGACAGCAATAGCAACTCGCAGGAGAGAAACAAGCTCCTCAACGACAGAAACAAGCTCCCGGTGAACGCTCATCAACAATGATGATGGCTGGAGTCATGGAAAGCGCCCAACGGCAAAACAGCAGCGAATGGTAAGGATAGTGGGGCTAACGGCAAGAGAGAAAGAGAAACAGGAAAAAAGTGATGATGATGTTACAAAAATGGGAGAAAGGATTCACAAATTTGAATTTAGGGTTTATTTTATTGTTGGATTTTTTCGATCCTAAATTAAATGGTAAAATACGTGCCAACTAAATTTATTTTCGTGCCATTTGTTACCGTCAATTTAGGGTTAGAAATATAAATCCAACGATAATGTCTCTTGGATGACAAATTTAATGTTGCAACTGTCACAAAATTCGTTGGTAAAATTGACGATAATGTTCGACACTAAATCTGATAGTAAAATCGATGGTAATTAATATTTTTTTTTGTAGTAATATAATATGGTCATTTGATTTTATATTTTTATCCTTTATTAATTATTACCATACAATTTTTATCATCACCAATATAATTCCTGTCGGACAAAAATGATGTTTTGTACTTTTAACACGTCAAATTATTTCAGTTGCAACTAAATTCTATAAAAAAAAATGAAATGATTTCAGTTTAGTTATAATATAAAAATCATAAAATCTAAAATTAATCCAATTGATCATTTTTATCCATTCTAAATAAAGAATTTGATTTTGAAATAAATCAAGTCTTATTCCATTGAATTCCAAACACATCCTAAAAAAATATTATACTTTAAATATGCGGGCTGAATGGACAAAAGGTACTTATAAAAGGGGAGTAGTGTAGCTTAGTTTTTTCATGCAAAAGCAAGAGATAGAGTCTCTCTGATCTGTGAACCTATCTGTGACTGTGTGAGGGTGAGTAAGTGAGCGAGCAAGAACAATCAATTCAAGAGCTGACTGAGTTCGTTTCTGATCACCAACTTGCCTTCACTACCAGACACAGCTCAAGGATCAAACTAAACAGAGGCAGCATCATTTAAGGTATGTTATTAAATCTTTCTCTTTGTTTGCTAACCTGCATTAATTCTCATAATTCCGTATGTGCATGAATAGACAAGTCCATTCTTTTCCTTATTATAGATATATCTTACAGGTATGAATTTTACTAAAGCAATAAAATATACAAATTAAATATCATATAATTTTTCTGAAATCTATATCAGTAAATTATCATATTGCATGATGGACGTGTACTAAGTTTATCTTGATACATATAGCAATGCCAATTTCTTACTCTTCCTTTTTTAATCATAATTATAAGGATCATGAAATTATTCCTCTTAATTAAAAACTTATGCTGATAGAAAGAGATACATAAATAGTTCTATTCGTAACACATTCTCTTATGCACATATTATGTACATGATAATTATATCTCTAATAATATGTTTGTTACGTTTCCATGGAATAAGATTGACAAAATTAATTTGTTTTGCCTTTGTTGTTCATCTTTGATTAGATCCTGGCTTGCCCAAATTGATATTTAGAATTTAGAAATTACTCTGTTTCATAAACTTTTCGTGATATTCTAGTTCCTGTCAAAACTTCCTTAGTTGGGCTAAAGTAATTAAAACCAGAAATAAACATGAAAATCACACTCCGGAAATCACTACAACTATTTCACAAATAAAAGGTTTTGTCTTTCGATCATTTTGCAACTGTTTTTTGTCTAAGATCATTTAAAGTTTTTCACTACGTCAGTTCGCACTTAATGACAATATTATTGATAACTTTTGTAACATACTTTTTAAATTTTTCTATGAATAGTTGCTAACTTGCTAGATGATAGATCCTAATTATTAAAAGCGTAAGAAGTTTGGTAGGAACGAATATGCAATTCGCTCGTATACAAAGAGTAATGTTTTACCATCTTTTCCACTGATAGTACGCGCTTTCAATAACTTGCACAATTATTAGTGGAAAGTATAGACTTAAAAGATGAAAAGAGACTAGATTATTCAACTTCCAAAGATTTTTCCTTCTTTATTAGTTGAGTATACCAAAAAGATATTTAGGAGACAGTTGAAATCAATTCAAATTAATTTAAATTTGTCTTATTTTACATTTATTAATTACTATTAAAATAAATACATAATATTAAATATAATATATATATATATATTAAATTATAAATATTAAATTGAATAAGATAATTTTAAATTAGCGCCTTCTTAATATTACTAGAGTATAATTGCCAAACTTAGTAGAAACTCGTAGGTATAGCAATATATAGATGGCGAAACCTTGTATTTACTTTACATCAATATATTGTAATAAACTTATGGTCTCCTTAAACCAAAAAGAAAGTACATGCATTTTAAAAGAGAAAATAAAAAATAAAGATAAACATTATCTATTAAAAAAGCGACACCGCACGAATTTTTTTTTTACGGTATTTTTAAATTCAATAATTAAAAACTAATTTATTATAAATATAAATTTTATTTAAAAATTTATTATTGACTAACAAATTTTTTTATATATAAACAAAATTTAAATTTTAATATTTATTTAAATAAATAAATGAACTATTACACCAACTCAAATTTATTAACATAGTATGAATTTGGAAGAATAATTTACTAATTTAGTAGTGTCAGGATTCTTTGTGAGTTCAATTTACCAAGAAATGTTCCACTATCATTAAAAGCATGCAAGCATGCAAAAAAGAAATGATTTTAATTGCTCATAGTGGCGACCTAGTGGCCAACAAATGCTGTATTAATATTAGTACTCGGAACTACAATTTGTCGTTCTTGCATTTCAGTGCGTACAAACAAACTATGGACATGGGTAACTTGGTATTGTAATATTATCCTTGGATTTCTTAGTAATTATCTATCAATATGCTATTATTCATAATTACTTTTTATATTTATATACTGTATTGTGCAGTCAAAATTTTGTCTTATTTCAACTTTAGTATTATTAAAAGTTAAAACCTTCATCCTTATCACCCTTGTCAAGAAAATGAGAATCCACGCACACTGTATATATAGAGTTAAGGTTTTTTCTTTTTCTTTTTTTTTTAAAGAAAAAACAAAAGATAAAAGAACAAGAAACAAAAACCATTATAATTTAAAATGATTGTTAAATTATATTGAATACTTTTTTATTAAATTAATATTTATTTATTTAAAGAGGGGAAGCTTTTAAAAATCTAAATTAAAACAATGCTTATTATGGTGGTCATCCACTACATATAATTAATGCTGAAAGATGACGTGTGGTTTACATAATTTTTTTATATTTCTGAACGTTTTACACAAAATAGGTTTTCAGGAATGTAAAAAAAAAATCCACAAACTACACCTCAAAGGAGTGTTATTTGGATTTGCACCACATACATTTGTGGCTTCTTATCTTTTTTTTTTTTTCTTTTTCTTTTCAATTTCACAATGTCTACATTCTTTATAATAAATACCATTTTAACATTAATATTTTTTTGAGTAAAATATATTTTTTCCTTAAAATTTATTAAAAGTTTAAAAAATTATCCTAAATTTTATTGTTTCAATTTCATCTAAAAATTTTTTAATTTACATCAAATATATCTTTAACGGCTAATTTTTTAAAAAATTTATAACCAATTCAGCAACAATTTCATAGGAATAACTTTTAACACAAACAAACCAGACATAATTATCATGCATTATTATTGAATTAGTTCTAAATTTTTTGAAAATTTAACTATCAGAGATATATTTGATGCAAATAAAAAATTTTAAGAATAAAATTAAAACAAAATAAAACTTAAAAATATTTTTAAAATTTTTGACAATTTAAAGAAAAACATATACTTTAGCTTATTTTTTAATAACTAAACATACGGTTTCTTTATTTTATTAACTAAAAATAATTTAAGTACATAATTAATTAATAATAACTATATTTTAATATGGATATGAAGAGTATTTAGTATATGAATAATTTTTTTTTTCAATATGACCAAGGACCAAACCTGTGTAATTTTGTTAGCAAATTTATAAATATGCTAATATTTTAAAAATTTATAAATAAATTTATTAATATGATTTTTTAAATTTTATTTATGGTTTAATTAATATGAATACCTATGTGATTTTTTAGCCAATTCATAAATATGCTTATATTTTAAAAATTTGTAATTAAATTTTTATATTTTATTAAAATTTTTAATTATATATTTACTATTATAAAAAAGTCGGAAGAACAAACTATTTCTAATTATTTACTTGTACAGACTAAATTCAAAAAATGTAAATAATTAGGTTTTTATTAATTAAAATTTTAAAATATATTTTAATATATCAGTGTGTTTTTAAAATAAAAAAAAACTCAATTTTTTTTTGTTTTTAAGTTAAAAAGAAGCCCAAATAATTGTTCTTACTGAAACAATTGGAAACAATTACTTAATAGACATAAATTAATTAATAAATTATTAAAAATCTAGAAATAATACTTAATTTAATATAAAAATAAAATAAAAAACAATTATTATGAAAATAATAAAATAAATTTTATATAATTATTAATCAATGATCCAACAATTAAACTAAGGATCAACAGTATTCTAACTGGCTTAATCACGAGCTTGATTCTTCTAAATATGTTAGAAACATAAATTGATTACTTTATATTTTCTTGTTGACGTCAGTTTCTAAAACTTTTTAGAATGGGAAAAAATATAGAGGAATAACGCTTTTTTTGAACCTCCTAAACCCGTGGCTTTCGCCTCCCACCTCAGCAAACTATGAGCCATCACACAGAGAATTCCTCTCTCACACTCAACAACTCCTCCCATCTTATTCATAACACGACGTAACGTAGCTACAAAATCTAAACAATCCCGCTATGTTTCTAATAGCATTTTTTGTCAATTTCTGTGAATTTTTGTTTATAATTATGTTTAATGAAAGTATCTTTGTGAATATGTCTAATAAAAATGTCTTTTTTATAGCTATGTCTAATAAAAATGTCTTTATAAATATATTTTCTAAATGTATCTCCTTATACATATGTTTAAAATATAATAATTAATTATTATTAATAATAAATTGACAGATAATATATTAATACTCTATAATTTTTCAAATCTAAATATGCCAATTCATGGTGCCATCATAGTGCCTGCCAATATAAGACACCAATCAAAGGGCTTGATACTTTTGTAATAATAATAATAATATTCTAAATTTTTTTCTAAAATTTTTTTTCAATAAATTATAGCTCAAATAATATAGTCTCTCCATATTTGACTAAGGAGTTGCGAGTTCCTATATTCAGTAAAAAAAAATTCTAAAAATTTTTTATTTTGGACAAATTAACTTATTTAAAAAAATGATAAATTAGTCTTTAATTGTTGAAATATTAGATAAATTATTTAATAGGAAAAATAAAAAAGATTAAAAAAATTCTATTGCAATTTTTTGTGGCCTGAACCCCCCGAAAAACATTATAAAAAAGTTAACTTTTTTTAAACTTACACTGATATTATTTGATTTTAATATATATATATATATATATTACTTAGAAAAGAAGGAAAAAACTGTTTTTTTTTTTAAAAGAAAACTTATAATGGTATTATTTGATTTGAACGTTTATGGAATAATGTTTTGTAAAGATGATGTATACATGAACAGAAATTGTGGAAAAAAGAAGGAGAATTAAGATTTGAATTCGTGTATCATGCTGTGATGATGCACGTAAACACGCCATCCGCCTCCTTCTCCTTTTCTATTCTACTTGCATGCATTTTGCTTTTCTTTTCTTTTTCCTTACTTTCTGTGAGTGAAGTGTCATGGACACTATTCTCTTTCTTTCCATTCATATTTCACATTATTTTCTTTGGTTTTCTTTGGCATAGGAGTGATAATGAGTAAGATAAAATAAAATTTAAGTTTCGTTTAAATTTTATTTGTATGTATAAAATTTTTTTAAAATATTATTTTATTATATTTATAGGTTTAAAAATTTTTTTATCTGAATTCTTATCTACAAAAATAACTCTTTATCTATTTTAATTTGTCTGTTCTACCCAATTCGTTAAAAAGACCTAATAAATTTATTTTAAAATATAAACAACATGCATCTAAATTTATAGTATTTGACAAATATAATATTAATTAAATATTATTTTTATATATTTAACAACATTCATGCCTGGTTTGGTGGTTCAAAACTTAAGCAAAAAAGAAACCTCAGTCTGAATCTCTTTCCTTCACTAAGCGAGTTGAATACCTGGTTGTGTGCAAGTAGTGCTGTCAAGCCTATCTTTGTAGATAGGACTATTGTTGATATATAGTGTCCTAATTTTCAATTATTCCCTTTCTTGTTAATCAAGTATCCATTTTTTTTAATAAATGATTGTGTAGCCAAAAAACTAATAAAAAAACAAAACCAATTAAATTAACCTCCAATCCAAAATATAAAAATCATTTAGGATGTTTTGGGAAAAACCTCTTGAATTGACAAAAAAAAAAAAAGACTTTTTTCACCAAAATTACTATTTACATTTTTTTGAACGAAAGAGAACCACTTGTTTTGTCCTAAAAAAATAGAAGAAAAATATGAGTCAATTCATTTTTTATATTAAAACGAGATTAAAAAAAAAAACTACAAAGTAGAAATAAGGGTCAATTCACTTATTCGACAAACTTCCATTAAATGAATCAAACTTTAAGTTTAGAAGTTTATAAAGTGTTTATATAAGATTGGGTTCGAATATTTAATCAGCTAATTTAAACAGGTCCAAATAATAATTTATGGATAAGTGGATAGAAAACTGATAGAATTTGAGCAAGCTTAAGTTCTAGATGTGAGAAGGAAAGAAGCATAAAAATAACATATAATATAAGTTAAAACTAGTTACAAAATTAGTTAACAGTTAATTTAGGTGAGTCTGTTATAATTAGTTATATGATGAGGCTGAGCCACTAACATAAATAGATAGTTATATCACAAGATTAAGATTCTGTTTTCTTTCTCTTACTCTGTTCACAAAATAAGAGATGAATATTGATGAGTGTTGATGGTTAATTGTGTAAATTCACCAATCAACTTACACACAGTGTTACACGCATATCTTATATACCACGAGTTAGTTATAGGATCATCACAACTTGCATTGCTGCATGGTATAGAACTACCTGTCTTAACTGAATTCTGGTAAAACAGAATTTCTAGACAGAATTTCTAGCTTTTGTGATAAGTAACAGCTTTATCTGCTTAAAACTCCGTTAAAGACATACGTGAAACATCAATCTAAACTTTAAATTTTAAAATAAATAAAAAAAATTCTACTGGACACACAACAATAGATGAAGCTAAATACTCTTAAATAATAGGTGATAATATATAGGATTGTTTAGATATGACTTCCATTATATTTTGTGATAAATTTTCTCTTCTAAAAATTTAATATATATCAAATAAAGACACATAAATAGTTAAAGATTTCAGCCATGAGCCATCCAACTTGTTTTGGTGACTCGCTGAATAGCTGCTTAGAAACAAATGATCAATAGAGTAGTGGCAGAGAATATTTTTCTTCTTTTTACTAATGGTTTTGAGCTCGAATTTTAAATACAAATAATGTAGTGAGTCAATCTTTTTTCAGCTAACATCAGTAAATTGTTTAAAATTATTTTATGATATAATATGATTAATATCAGAACTTTTATAACAGGTCTAGGTTTCAATAATCTTTATTATCTTTTAAAAAAATAATATAAAACAAATAAAAAAATATCTATACAAAAAATTTAAGCAAACCTGTTTTAGGTTTTTATTTGAGTAAATATATTAAAAATATAATTATTTATATATTTTTTTATTAACTTAAATTTTTAAGAGAAGTAATTTTATAATAATTACATGCATACATATCTTTTTATTCATAAATGATAACATCGGGAATGTAGTACATTCTCTGATGATCTTTAATTAATCGCTAATCTTCATGTGAAGGCAATGAATTCGCAAGATTCAACGTAAGAAATATATATATATATACGAATGAATAAAGCTATCATTCTGATAAGTAGTCGATTATTCGATGAACACTAGTAAAGGTTCGTTTTTTGGTTAGTTTTATATATTTCTAATTAACAACTCTAACATGTATCCTAAATATGCACGTTAGTCTAATCTTAGTCACTCAAGTGTAAGCATGGTACATCACTCATGCATGAATGCTAATAAAATTCTCGGATCTCCTTTTTTCTTGAACTAACGATCCGAAGTCAGTGGCTTAATTAATGCGAACTATATACTAGGTTGTTAAAGGTGAGGAGTTTTAATTTTGTTCATAATATCTTAAATGTATTTTAATTATGTTTTTCAATATCGATGCCATTGACAAAGATAATAACGTGATAATAATAAAAGTATAGAAAATTAATTCAATGCGTCAATTCTGTGGTAAGAATAGTATGGCTTTTCTGTGGTATCATGGGACGCTCAACTATTAGGGGGTTAAATGATTATATGTTGATATAAACTTCGCTTTCGTTGCCTTAATGATTAAAGGTAGGTTACTCTTATTAGAATCTAGAAATATTAGAATATAAAATCCAAACAAAGGAATTTCTCACCATTTCTATATACTTTGATATGTAATTTATTTATATAACTTAATTAATACTTATGTTATTGTATAATAGTATTCCATCAATATTTTGTGTATGTTTATTTCATTCTTTTCTCTTCTTTACGTAGAATATAAGTAATTCATTAGTTTATTTAGGTCACCCTGACGTTATGATTTTCGTATTTTGCATCTGAGTTTTTCTCTTGCTAATTGCTATAATCTTCTCGTGACACGTGTTCACTTTGCAATGCAGATTTTGAGGAAATCAATGTTTAATTTAAGAAAATATATTAAAAAAATAATGTTACATTATTATCAAAATTTATATTTTTTATTAATATTTAGCCAATAAAATACTTTATACCTAATGTTTATTCAAAATTTTTATGATTTAATTCAATAAAAATACATTCTTATATTTTTTAGAGTAAAACATTTTTCTACTCCATAAATTAATTTTGGCCATTTAATTTGGTATGATATAGAAAATAAAAGAACTAGAAAAGGATAAAATAGAAATAAATATTATGTTAGAAAAAGTAAAAATAAAAAATAAAAAATCAAAGAATAAATAAGAATCATGGCCAAAATCTATCACTCCTAACTAATTATTGTTATTATTTCTTCTCGTCATGTTGTGAGATGTTTCTAAGTAGCATCTCTTCTCCACGCTAATAGGGATCACATATATTTTATTATTTTTGTTATAAGTTCCACAGTCTGTTATAAATTATGATTTTTATAGTATTTATGAGTGTGACATATTTTTTTTAAAAAAAAAGAGAAAGTATAGAAACTAATTTTTAGTTAATTAATATTAAATAATTAATTTTATAATTTAAAATTTAAATAGAATTTATAATTTAGAATTTAAAATTTAACATATTTTAAAAAAGTTAATTAATGTTGAGAAAAAAAGTTGGTTACTAACTATCATTACTCTTTTCTTAAAATTAAATTTTTAGAATGAATTAATTAATCTAAGTCAGTTATAATAATATAGTTTCAGAACTTAATTAGTTGACTAGTTGAACCACCCATGCATATCGCGAGAAGTTAAGCCTAAAATTTGTCTTTTGATTTGTTGTCAATACATTGTTGAATACAGAAAATAAATGTACACGAAACGTACGTCGGTGTTTATAATGTGTGTACTGTGTAATAAGTGAACAGTAACTGAAGGAAACAAAGTTTATGCGCTTTCACATATGGAAAATCAAAGAAGCTTCCTCATTTAGATGCCGGATTTCAAGAAAATCAAATAATTAATATTGATTAATTAATACTACGCCATCTTGGTTTGGCAGTAATTGAAATGGGTTTTGTGGGTAATTAGTGAAGCTATCAGGGACACACACTACTGGGGACGGTTCTTGCATCACCAATATTTGTCCCATCTTTTATGTTTGCCTACCCATCTTTTTGACATTGTGATTGTCGTAAATTGTTCCAAATTATATATATATTTCTGAAAATTTTAAGCTAATAGAAAAAAATATATAAATATTTATATTTTTAGTATGTTTTTTCACGCAAAAATCTATCTTGAATTTATATGAATTTTTTTGCATATAATTTTTTTTTAATTTGCCTCGAACTACTTTTCATTTTTTGAAAAATAATTAATAAGAATCAAACTCTAAATCTATTGGCTATAAAAGCTTTAATATCATGTCAAAATATTATTTTTTTAAAAGCTTAAATTAATATGAGAAGACATATAAATGATTATATCTCTGATATATATTTATATATAAAAATATTATTTTTATACTAAAATTAGTTACTAAATCAGTCACCGTGTATTTCTATATAAATACATGTATAATTTAATTTATTTTTAATATATATTTTTATATTTTAATATGTATTTTATATTAGTAACTAATTTTTATTATTGATTTTGGTATACATTTAACATGGTTGTTAATATTAATATGAATATCAAAAATGTTATTTGTACACTGAAATTAACCACCAAAATCAGTCATATGTATTATATACAAACACATATATTTTAAAAAATATTTGATAAAAAAATTATTAACCAAAAATGCCAAAATTTATTATTTTTTTTATTTTATTTAATACATTCTACAATAAATAAATATTAAATAAGATCAGTTTAGACTTTTTTTTATTTTTCTAGCATTATCATATATTTTTAACTTATTATATATTTTATATTAGTAGCTGATCTTAATATATATATATATATATATATATAAGTGAAAACTACATTTGTAGACCCATGTTTTATTTTTCTCGCATAAGAGACAAAGGAATTAAATAAGCTATTGAACCAACTATTATGGGATGTGTTACAAATTATTATAACATGTAGACACATCTATCTGGGGAGATATACATATCTGAGGAAGGCATTATGGTAAACAAATATAAATGAAAATGACATAATATTTTATTATTATGCTCCTTAAATATTTCTCTGTTACTTTTTGACCACTCAAAGTAATCTTGGGTACTTGACACTTCACTCAAATAGTTGCTCTATAAATAGATCCTTCATCACTGTTAAATTAGTAAAAAGCTTCTGTTTCCTGCATGGTATATGTAATATTTTATTATTAAATATCATAACATGCTTATTATTATTGTTCTCTATTTTGTTTGGTATAAAATAAATACTGAATCACCTCTAACACAAAATTTTGGCAGATAGTAGCTATAGAGAGATCGATTTGAAGCAATCTTCTCTATTAGCACGCATCTGAAGCATCCACTTTTCTGGATTATATCGCATTAAGATTCTAGGAACAAGAGACACATTATATGGACGATAATAATAGTAATGCCATTATTACTTCAAACAATAAGTGGAAACTTCCTCTCTCAGTTTTCTTCAAAGATGCAAGGTATGTACTTGTATATCTTATAAGCTTTGATTTTCTTTATTCATGCAATAAGTTCACTAATTAATACATTATGATGGATCTTAATTATTGCATTGATGGGAGTGTATGTAGGCTTATTTTCAAGATGGATTCTCTTGCAAAGGAGATTCTGGGGATTGCATTTCCCTCTGCACTTGCTGTTGCTGCTGATCCCATTGCTTCTCTCATAGACACAGCATTCATTGGCCACTTAGGTATCTACAACAACACCTTTTGATGCAACTTTACTTTAGATGATATCAATGCCGGTTCATGATTTGAACTTTGAACTTGCATTCACACTTTATTCCTTTTTGACAGAAACACAAACACCCTTTATTGATAGTTGGAGAAAATAAATTGATTATAGTTTCGTATACTCTGCAAAATTAGATTGGCTTGTGAAATTGATGTATAATACACAAAAACACAATTCTCTATACTATCATTAATCTGTGTAATTATTAAGAAAAGGTATTTCCATTGCTTGTTTGTTATTTGTAGGACCGGTGGAACTTGCTGCAGCAGGAGTTTCTATAGCTTTGTTCAACCAAGCTTCAAGGATCACCATTTTCCCTTTGGTTAGTATCACAACTTCCTTTGTGGCTGAGGAAGACACCATTGAGAAAATCAATAACAACAAAGCTGCAGCCATGGATACCATGAAGGCCAAGTCCAATGAAATCATGCCTGATGATGATGAGGATGACATAGAAAAAGGTGCTCCCAATGAGAATGCTGACGAGGTTCCAAGTGGTGATGCTGACTTGAATTCAGTTCCTAAGAACTTGGAAAATAATGGGGATGGTTGCACTTTAGAAAATGTCACAAATAATACTGGACATGGTACTTTCTTTACTCCCCCCTTCTTTATATTTTGGAATTTCAAATTTCTATCAACATATATAGATAAAAGAAGAAAGAGATCAGAGAGAGAGAGAGCAGAGATGTGAGATTCATACACATTTCTATCACACCTATTATCGAACTATCTTCCTAACAGACTTAACAGATAAGAGAGAGAAAAAAAGAGTTATAACTGTCTAACTGCCTTAACTACTTCTAGCTGAGTCAGCTTCTTCTAGAATCTTCTCTGCAGCTTTACTGCATTCACCAACCTTCTATTACTTGCTATACCAATAATTTTATAAAAGTGCTATTTGTATACTATGTATTTGTAATACATGTGTAATTTAATTCATTTCAATAAGTATTTTGTATTTCAAAATATATTATACATTAATGACTGATTTTAATATATAGATAATTTTTAGTATAGGATATTAAACACAAGAGAAGAGTAACAATAATGTAATTTCTCTATTCTTACAGAAGTGTAGCTAAAAGGAGAAAGTGAGAGAGAGATTAGTTATTATTTTTCAGTTTGTTTTACTTAAATTATATACAGCCATATATGATATATATGTGAGAGTATAAATAACATTTTTACTAGAAAACGAATAGGAAAAAGGAAGATGTGATAAGAAATTATATATATACTTTACGGATAAAGAACGCATCTTGTCCTTATTGTTTGTGAATTTGTTTAAAAATATTTTTAACGTTTAATTTTTTCTACAACCTATATTTTATGTATAAATGCCAGTGATAATCACTAACGTTTTGAATTTCCAGATAACAATACTACAAATGCAAGGAAGTCTACCTCGGTTAGCGGTGGTAGAAGTAAGAAAAGCAAGAGTGTTTCAAAAAGTGGAAGAAAGAAAAGACACATTGCTTCAGCATCAACAGCTCTTCTTTTTGGAACAGTTCTTGGACTCCTTCAAGCTGCAACTCTTGTATTTGCAGCCAAACCTTTATTAGGTGCTATGGGAGTCAAATCTGTAAGTGTCTTTCACATTTTAATTGGTAAATGCTATGGCACCTAAAAGATGATGTCTATTTACTAAAAAAGATTAAAA
Source organism: Arachis hypogaea (assembly GCF_003086295.3). NCBI lineage: Eukaryota > Viridiplantae > Streptophyta > Magnoliopsida > Fabales > Fabaceae > Arachis > Arachis hypogaea. Next base: position 114,795,860 of record NC_092053.1, read on the forward strand.
ATAATATTTAATTTAAAATATATAATAATAAATAATTTTAAAAAAATTAAAACTTACTATAAAAAGTAAGTTAAGTAAAATTTAGACATCAATTCATAGACACTATAGAATTGGTCATTGATACATGCAATTAGTCAACGCATTTGACTTGTTTTCTTAAAACTTTTAAAATATTATTTTTAAATAATAAATTAAATTAAAAATAACTTTTAATATAAACAACCAATAACAAATATATTTAGTAAAATAATTTTTAAAATTTAAAAATAATGTAATAGATATTAATGAAAGAATTAAATTTAGAAATGAATTAATTATAATATATGAGATTATATTAGACTTATAAATTTTGATAGACACAAGTCATCTTTAAAAAATTTTATCTTAGATACTTTTAAAAGCACTTCTATGCAAATATAAGCACATGATTTTTTTGATCTATCAAATACAAAACAAGAAACTTCTGCTTTTGAAAAGCACAAACATCTCTTCAAAAAATTTTATCAAACCAAGTCTAAATTTTAAACTACTAACAAATTTATACTTATATTCTTTTGTTGATATTTTCAAATTCTATTAATACCATATATTTATTAATTGGCAGACAAAGACACGTTTAAAATATCTTTAAATAAAAATATTAGATCTTGTCCATTGAATAAATTATCATACATTAAATTTTTAACATCTGACATAAATTAAAAGTATTATCTTTATTAAAAAGTATTGCTATATTTTTGAAATTGTTGCTTTAACTTTGATACCAATCTTTTAATTTGTTTAAAATTTAAATTTTTAACAAAAATTTTATTAAAAGATTGTTTTATCTTTTTATTAATTATTTTTTTATTTCATTATTATTTTGATATTTTTTATTTTGTAAATTTAATAATTTTTAAGAGTTAAATTTTTATTTATAATTTATTTATTTTATTTTTTAAGATCTGTATTTTAATCTACTAATTTTTATTGTTAATTGTTCTATTTTTAGTCTAATAATTATTATTTTATTTTTAAATTCCTTGACTAAATTTATTGTAAAATTGAGATTTTGGAAAAAGATCATTTTGTATTGATTTAAGAAATTCAGTGTCGTTTACATTAAGGAGACCACTTTAATAAAGACACTAAAATTATATTTTTTTTTAAAAACGTTTACATGTGTCATGTTATTATTGGACATTTTTATTAAACTAGTTAATAATTTATTTTTAATAAACCAGAATAAAATCGGTTTATTATAGTAATAATAATAAACTCAATTATTTATATTATAATTATTAGATCCAATTTGATCCGATCGAGTTACACAATTTAAACCGAATATCTTTAAACTTTTTGATAAAAAGACAAATATATCCCTGATTTTGTTTTATGGAGATTTAAATCTCTAAAAAAATGAGTTTATTGTTATTGTTATAAAAAAATCGGTTTTATTCTTATTTGTTAAGAAATTTAAAATAACCGGTTCATTAATACGTCCAATAATAATATGAAATGTAAGCGTCTTTACAAAAAGACGTTTTAAGCATTTTTATGGGAGGCATCTCTTAAATTAATATTAATTAGAATTACTAATTTTGGTCTATTAATTTAGATAATTTAATTATTTTTTATATCTTTTAATTTACTTGTTATTTATAGTTTACGCTTTTATTATTAACCTATATTTTTTTATAATATCCTTTTTAACTTTGTCCAAATAAAAAACTTTAGAAAAAAAAGTTTGCCATCTTTATATGATTGGTGGCCTTAATAATTTGGGTTTTGAGAATCTTTTAATTAATAAAAAAAAATCTAAGTAATTATATATGAATGTAAAAGCATCTCCAATGCTAGTCGGTTTCAGTTTAATTTTATTTTGGGTCATATAAAATATTATTTTTGTATTTATATAACTATATGTCATAAATAGTAATTTGAGATTAAATGTGAGATTTTATTGTTCCAATATTTAGTTTTAATTCATTTCAAATTTTATATAAAGTGACAAAATTTAATTGATTTTAAAAAAAATAAAATCCTTTTTCTAATGTGAGACCGATTCTTTTCATTTATATTTTTTAATATAAAACGAAATTTGGAACCATTTCACATAATGTATACGTGAAATTTAAAACTCTAAAAATACTCCAGTGAAATTATTCAAAATATAAAATATTTCATACTATATAGCGAGTGTCTTTAAATATCATTAAGACTAACACATATTAGACACAAAAATATTTCACTTAGTTGGTGTGTATGTTCTTCCTAGTATGTATTTAATTAATCTCTTTATTATTTGTAATTTATGCAGGGGTCTCCTATGCTAGGCTATGCAATGAAGTACTTGAGACTGAGAGCCTTAGGTGCTCCAGCAGTGCTTCTATCTTTGGCCATGCAAGGAATCTTCAGAGGTTTCAAAGACACAACAACTCCGTTATATGTCATTCGTAGGTTCAAATGATCCATTATATTGTTTTAAGACAATAATTAGTTTATTTTTCAAGATAAAATTGACTCTGCCTAATTAAACATGTTATTATCTTTTACTTTTCATTTAATAATGAAATTTAATTTCACTTACATATATAAGCTTTTGTTATTGAATTTAGTTTCGGGATATGCACTGAATATAGCGATGGATCCAGTACTAATATTTTACTGCAAATTGGGGATCAGAGGTGCAGCCATTTCACATGTCCTTTCCCAGTAAGAAGTCTTAAAGATTTTGTAATTTGAAAAGACTTACTAGTTATTTGCACAACTTTAACTTATGAAAATAATGTTGATCATCCCTTTAGGTACATAATGGCATTTGCTCTCTTGATGATATTAATGAGAAAAGTGCACCTTATGCCTCCAAGCATGAAGGATCTCCAGATTTTTAGGTTTCTCAAAAATGGTATGGGAACAAATCTCACTCTTTTTTCTGGTTTACTTAAAAAAAAATAAAATTAATGGTCCTTTAATCTTCAAAGGGTATCATATTTTAGAAAAATGTCGAGACTCGCATACTGTTGTTGTCTTTCAGTGAAGTTAATTTATTGAGAATTATTAGATAATTTGATAAGTTAGATTAAATTGTCATTTAACGATTCTCAACGATTAATTTTACATAAGAACAACTGCATGTGAGGGCCACATGAATAAGGCATATGATCAAATTATTAACTAAAGAGAATTGAGTTCAGTTAGACAGATTCAGATACTATATTATATAACTACTTTTTTGAAAAATTTAAAATAATAAAAAAAATGTAAATGATTATATCTCTAATGTCATAATAGTAATTGGATATATTTAAGTTGTACATATCAAACTAGAAAAATTGAGTTATTTATTATCTCATGTTCATTGAATTATTATAGGAGGTCTACTATTGGCAAGAGTAATAGCAGTGACATTCTGTGTGACATTGGCTGCATCATTGGCAGCAAGATTAGGCCCAATTCCAATGGCTGCATTCCAAACTTGTCTTCAGGTCTGGTTGACATCTTCCCTTCTAGCTGATGGTTTAGCTGTTGCTGTACAGGTACTGCTAATATACCATACATTATTATTATTTACTTATTATAGGAACTTAAAGCACATATATATTTACAGAAAATTGAAACGAGTATCTAATAATAAGTTTGGTTGGGTGACAGGCAATTCTAGCATGTGCGTTTGCTGAGAAAAATTTCGATAAAGTAACTGCTGCTGCAACAAGGACACTTCAAATGAGTTTTATTTTAGGAGTGGCCCTCTCTCTTGTTGTTGGCGTTGGATTGTACTTTGGAGCTGGTGTCTTCTCCAAAAGTCTTCTTGTTATCCATCTCATCAGAGTTGGCATCCCGGTACATACATACAACATATATCAAATTTAATTTATGTTTCCAATAGTCTTCATTCTCCTTTTCATTTATCAACGGATTTGGTAATGCTTCGTTACATGATTTTGTGGCTAATTTCATTATATTATTACCCCAACAGTTTGTTGCTGCCACACAACCAATCAATTCATTAGCCTTTGTATTTGATGGTGTGAACTATGGTGCTTCCGATTTTGCTTATTCTGCATACTCCTTGGTAAGTTATTAGTTCACATAATGAAATGCCTTTATTTATTCCTATTTTCATAGGGTGTTAGATCTCTATCTAAACATGTTAATTTGCTATAATATTCTCTGTTTTTCAGGTTTTGGTTTCACTAGCAAGTATTGCCACATTGTTCCTCCTCTCCAGGGCCAATGGTTTTGTTGGCATATGGATTGCATTGGCAATATACATGGGTCTTCGCATGTTTGCCGGTATTTGGAGGTAACAATCTTTTTTCCTTACTAATTAATAAAAGAGTAACGCTAAGAAACTAATTTTTTTTGGCTAATATTAAATCATTTTTGTTAATTATTTTATTTATTTTAAATTATACACAAATTATATAATTAACTAATATTTACTAATTAAAAGTTTATTCTCTATACTTTCTCATTTCTATTTTAAAAACAATAATCAAACTCATTCCCAGAAAAGCCAAATTTTACTTTAAAGATTTTATGATTCCATGTTCCAAATTTTGTTTACCAATATGTTAAATGCCTTATATGCAGGATGGGAACCGGAACAGGGCCTTGGCGTTTTCTGAGAGGCAATTACTAATAACTTGTCTAGGTAACATAGGAAATAAATTCCAAGCTGTGTTATTCAGCTCATGTTTTGTATCATTGTATGTTCATCCTTTAGGATTGAGTGTCTCCTTCTTTTTTCTATTTTTAGGACATGAATCCTTCTCATTTCTCAATTCTCTTATGATCATAATCTTATATATGCTTCTTGTAGTGCCCTGTTTACATGTGTTAGTTCTTTGTTTTCATTTTCATTTTGTCTCTCTTGTATTTTTGCTTTACATACTGAGATGTACCCTAGCTATAGTCTTTGTGATTTTCTGGTATGTAGGAGATTCTTAATCCTATTGCCAGTTATATGTATACTCCTGAGTGCTTATATATATACATGTGAGAAATAATAATAATAATAATAAATGACTTTTCAATAATTTTGAACTCAATTTCTTTCCCGATCTCTAATTATTTTATTAGTTTCTTTCTTCTCGTAAAATTTCAAGAGTGGTAAGACTTTAAATATTTTAATATAGCACAAAATGAGATAAATTAAAGGGTTGGATGGTTAGTGGTTTTCATTTTATCACCTTAGTCAAAGTTGATGGCTTTGTAAAATCAAAGAGTTGGCACAAAAAAAAATTGGCACAAATACAACTACGTAAAACTGGTTCTACAATACAAAATTTGACCTATAAAAGGGGCTTCCTAATGCATGAGTTAATGCCATCAAATGAAATTTTGGATTTTTCACGTTAAATTGGGGATGTTATTTTATTGCTGACACACACAGTATGTATTTTATTGTTCATTATGCAGATACTATTTACTATATAATACTATTTACCTATGATTAATATTCACCTGTACAAAATTATAATTTCTACAATTTTGTTCACTGTATTTATTGGTGATACTTTACATCAATTTTGGTGTGCTTCTGCTCGCGCTTATAGGGTTTAATACATTAGGAGTGTGCCGACTCTAATTATCCCTAATAAGTGGTATCAGAACCACTTGGATTCAGGATAAAATTGAGTGTGTTCTATGTAACACCTTCACTATTAGAATGTCATGTTTCTAGCTGCACCACTCTAATAACAAGAAATATTACGATGATTTCATATACTTAATAATAAAATAAGAGTTTTTGACTCAAAATTGTATTGCTATTTTTTTTTTTAATAAAAACGGAAATACTTTTTATCTGAAAATAAACAAGCATATACATACATACAAAAGTTCTTACATAAGTATCTTATAAATATAATATACTTACAAAACATACAATTTCTATCCCTTACAAAATATAATATTGATGGTGAGGGATAAATAAATAATAATTAAAACAACAACATCGAATAAGCAAAATGCAATAAAACTCTTCGTGAGCCTCGTCATCCGTCTCCTGAAAAGATAAAGCTATAGGGGGTGAGAACTTAACCACACGGTCTCACCACGGAGTTTCAGAATTGTCATAAGAAAATATTTAAAGAGAAATCTATTTTCAAACTCAGTGATTATCGATGTCTTATGAATCGTTTAAAAACCGACGGTTTAACCACTCAAAAATTCAAAGCCTTTTTAAAAGAAATTAGTTCAGTATTTGAAAATCCAAAACTCACTTTTCTTATAAAAGAATCTTAAAAGTTTCCTAACAGTATGAATGACCAACCTATTCCAAACATAGGTTCATTAAGCCTATGCTAAACCAGCTTGATATTTCATACTTTACTAAACCTCAATCAGAAACCAATCACGCAATAAACCAACACTATCATCAATTCAAAACCAAAATTCAATCTCAAAAGTACCACACCAGAACAAACACAGGCAAAACAGACAAGGTAAACACAGGTATAGATAGCAGTTACAGCAAGTAGCTCAGATAGCAGTTAAAGACAGTTAAGCAGCTAGACACTATCATTCGCACTCGCAAGCTTCACATTTTGTGTAAACCCCGTTAAATTTGGATAGAGCTCATTGAAACGAGAATTTTAACACCAATTTCGAAGAAATCGGCTCAAGATTGGACCGAACGGACCAAACTGATTGAACCGAGCCCAAACCGGACCGTGGACCCAACCGGGCCAACCTTTAAATGGACCCACGCTTCTTCTTCTCTTCATTTTAGCTGAAGCAAGTCGAAAGCATTCAGCTCCAGGGAAGAGAAAAGAGCGCCGAACCCTTACGGCAACCTTCCACTCGCCGTAACTTCTCCGTCCGAGCTCCGATTGCCGCAGCGTTTATGGCCACGCGTCCATCGCATTGAGCTCTACACTTCTACCGGAACAATTTCATTGGTAACTTGTTTAATCATACTCAGACTCCTCTTCCCCCAAATTTTCGAAAATTGAGTAGGAATGTTGAATTTCTTTTATTTCTGATGTTTTAGGATCCAATTAGCTTGAGGAAAACGTTCACTCTTGCTTATGTGAAGCTTGGGTAAGGTGAGGAAACCATAATTCTATTTTAATTTCACTGAATTTGAGCTTTGAGTATTAAATTGGGTATATATGTGTTATGAATGTGTATTAGGTTGTGAATAAATAATTGGAGCTTGAAATTGTGAATATTGGAACTTGGAGGAAGCTGAGCCTAGAGTTTATTGAGTTTTGAGGGGCTGCCTTGGTTTTAATTAAATTGTTTTAAATGAAAATTGAGTCCATGAAGTTTATGCCATTTCAAGAACGGAAGAAAAATAATTTAAAACGATTGAGTTATGCCCGTCGAAAATTTTGTTGTGGAATATGTAACTTATATGTAACAATGCAGGAAGCTTTTTATGATTCTGCAGCTCTGCTATAGAATTCTGGTTTTTTTAAGAGAACGTACGTCCACGCGAACGCGTGGCACACGCGTACACGTGCATGGGAGTTTGGCGATGTGTACCTGACTGATGCCATGCGCACACGTAAGGGGTTAGTAAGCATGTCCACGCGTAAGCATGACCCACTCGTACGCGTGACCCACGTACACGCGTGACACGAAGTTTTCACCGATGCGTACGCATGACAAAGGGACGTGCGCGTGAGTTGCAGCTTCACACTCCCACGCGCACGCGTGAGCCACGCGTACATGTGACTCCTGTTTCAGCAAACATGATTTTCAATGTTTTAAACTGTATTTCAAACCTCTAAATCTCTATTTCCATTCCTTTAGTCATGAGTAGTAGTATTACACTTGATAATCAGATGAAGTTAGGAAATGAGAATGACTTGGAGGTGAAGTAAAGCTGAAAACTGATGAATTGATTATGAAATGTTACGGATGATCATGTGTGATACTTGGCTTGATAATCAAATGAATGATCATGTATGACAGCTGGCTTGAATGATTAAATGATCTGAGATATGAGATTTCCTGGATAAAGTATCGTGGCTTGCCACCACGTGTACCAGGTTGAAAACTCGATGCTCTGTTGACCCTACAACGTAAGGGTGACCGGGAACTTATAAATTCCCGGGAATGTTAACCCCCATTGAGCAATAATTATTATTTGAAAAAAAAAGCTATGCATAGACGCTTAGGAATGCACGTCGAGGGACAGTCTAAGGTTTTCGTACTTGTCGGGTTGGCTGGATAACCGACAGATGAGCCTCATCAGCCAAAGGACAAGCATGCATCATATGCATACTACTTGAATTACTTTCTTGTGCATTAACTGGATGTGCCTAAATGTATTTGCCATGCTAAATGTATATTTCTTACCTGCAGTAGTTGTAACCTTCTTGTGCTTGTCTTTATCTGTTTATTTGTCTGTGAAATGCTGACGGAGATGGAGGTATGGAGGAATGGTAGTATGGAACTTGGATTTAAGGTTAAGTTAAGTTAGGTTTAGATGCTCTTAGAAAACCACCTTTTATGGCTTCTGTTTAATACTTTAAGCTCTATAATCTGAGTGTCGGCGTTCTAGGATAGCCTCTAGCATTCCCAGGACCTTATATATTATGTGTGTGGCACCTTTACCATACTGAGAACCTTCGGTTCTCATTCCATACTATGTTGTTGTTTTTCAGATGCAGGTCGAGAGGCATCTCATTAGGCGTCCAGATACCTGAAGCGAAGTGGTTACTGAGTTATTTTGTTGTACAGTGATGTATATGTACTTAGCTTTCTCTCCGCATAACTTATTCTTTTTGATCCTCTTAGAGGTTTATGGAGAGGTAGGATTTTGTTTATGTACATTTGAGTTTTGGATATGTTTATATATATGTGTAAATATTCTCCGGCCAGCCTTGACTTCGCGGGCTGAGTTAGGAGCTTGTTATTTTATTTCTTTGGCACTCTATTTCCGACTTTATAATCTTATGTTTGATGGTTATAACTTTCTTAGCACGCAAGTTAACTCGTTTCTTGAGCGTTGCGCTTTTATTTCGCGATTTTTATTTTTCCTATTCTTCAAGGCTCCTAGTATATTACAATCTTTCTGCTATTACATGTACACATTTTATTTTAGAGGTCGTAATACCACACCACCTCTGTTTTACGACTTAAGTGTAAAGCTCAGCGTGGTAGGGTGTTACATTATGGTATCAGAGCAGTTCATTCCTATAGAGCCTGAAAGACAGACTGATTATGATTTTGTGCATTCTCTGTATATGTGTTTATGTGCTATTAGGATATCTGATTGATATATATGGCATAAACGTTTGTGAGCATGCATTTGGAACGTAAAGCATTAGACTTGCGATATTGAGACTGATCAACTTAATATCACTTGTTTGGTGTGTATAAAGACCAGATGTCGACTCGCAAACGCGGTCGTGGGCGAGGTAGAGGTTGGATAGGCTCCGTTACTCCTGGCCTGGCAGGGAATGATCCAGTAGATTTTATGGCTGCCCTGGGAAATATGGCTGCAGCTATGCAGGCGACAGCTGAGGCACTAGGTAATCAGATAAACTAGGGTAATCACGGGAATAATAATAATGAGGACGGTCCTATGACACTTGCTACATTTTTGAAAGTCCACCCTTCGACCTTCAGGGGAACCTCAAATCCCACTGATGCAGATAATTGGATTCAGGCTATGGAACGGGAATTACAGGCTCACCAGGTTCCTGAGGAGCAATGGGTTGAATTTGGAACTTATCAATTACAAGGTGAGGCTCAGTATTGGTGGCAGGGAACCCGACGTATCCTACAGCCTAATGGTGCTGCGATTCCTTAGGAGGTCTTTCGAACAGAATTCTATAAAAAATACTTTCCTAATTCAGCCAAAAATGCCAAGGAACTTGAATTGATGCAGTTAAAGTAGGGACAGATGACTGTTACTGAGTATACTAGCAGGTTTGAGGAGTTATGTCACTTTTCTCGTATTTGCCAAGGTGTGCCTGAAGATTTTGCTGAATGAAAGTGTATTAAATATGAAGGAGGTCTTCGAAGCGATATTCTGAGCTTCGTTGCCCCAATAGAGATTAGAGTGTTTTCTGAATTGGTAAATAAGAGTAGGGTGGCTGAGGAATGTGTGAGAAAGGTGGCAGCAGAGAAAGGAAGTTTGAGGGTGCCTTTTCATAGGCCTTCAGGGAGAAACTTTGCTCCGAGAGGTAGGAATTTCAAGCGTGGAGGCTTTATTCCGCAGCAGAGTCAAGGCCAGGGTAATTATAGAAGGCCGAATACTAATGTTAATCAAGGAAGAAGGTTTGGAAAGCAACCACAGTAAGATCTGAACTATTAGAGGTGTGGAAAGTATCATCCTAGAGTACCGTGTAGATCAGGACTTGGGGTATGCTATTTTTGTGACAGCCCGGGCATATGGCCAATAATTGTCCAGAGAAGAAGAAGTATGAGACTGGTTGAGTATAGCACCAGGGAGAGTGTATACCACTTCTGCAGCAGGTGCTGAGGGATCTGAGACACTAATTAGAGGTAACTGTGAAATGGCTGGTAAAATCTTAAATGCTTTATTTGATTCAGGAGCAACTCATTCATTTATTGCATTTGAAAAGGATAATGAGTTAGGATTGAGAATGGTGGTTTTAGGTTATGATTTTAAAGTGCATAATGCTACTCATGAAACTATGGTGACCAGGTTAGGATGTCCACAAGTTCCGTTTCGAATACAACAGCGTAAGTTTGTGCATGATTTGATTTGTTTGCCAATGACTGGTCTTGATCTCATTTTGAGATTGGATTGGTTATCCAAGAATCGTATTTTGCTTGATTGTTGTGAGAAGTCAGTACAGTTTATGCCGGAAGGGTCAGAAGCACCGGTTGTGGTGAATAGTTACTATTTGAATTCTATGATAGTAAATTGTTCTGTAACTGAATGTTAAGGTATTATGTTATTAACTGCGGGAGTGTCAGGTGATGACCAGAGTTTAGAGCAGACTTCGGTTGTATGTGAATTTCCAGACATATTTCCAAATGATATTAATGAATTTTCACCTAACCGAGAGGTTGACTTCGCAATTGAGTTGGTGCTTGGAGCCGGTCCGATTTCGATTACTCCTTACAGAATGTCACCTTTAGAGATGGCTGAACTGAAAGCTCAGCTGGAAGATCTATTGGGTAAGCACTTCATTCGACCAAGTGTTTCTCCGTGGGGAGCGCCAGTGTTACTGGTAAAGAAGAAGGATGAGAGTATGCGCTTGTGCGTCAATTATCGGCAACAGAATAAGATCACCGTGAAGAATAAATATCCACTGCCTAGAATCAATGACTTGATGGATCAATTACAGGGTGCCGGTGTGTTTTCTAAGATTGATTTGTGATTTGGGTATCATCAGATAAGGGTTAGAGATGAAGATACTCCGAAAACTGCTTTCAAGATACGTTATGGTCATTGAGAGTACACGGTGATGTCTTTTGGATTGACTAATGCTCCAGCAGTATTTATGGATTATATGAACAGGATTTTCCGGTAGTACCTGGACAAGTTTGTCATTATCGTCATTGATAATATTCTTGTTTACTCTAAGGCTGAGGAGGAGCATGCCGATCACTTGCGAACTGTGCTGCAAATTCTGAGAGACAGGAAGTTATATGCTAAGTTATCTAAATGTGAGTTCTGGAAGAGTGAGGTGAAGTTTCTTGATCACGTAGTGAGCAAGCAGGGAATAGTTGTGGATCCTGCTAAGGTGGGAGCAGTAATGAAATGGGAGCGACCAACTTCAGTGACAGAGATTAGGAGTTTCCTAGGCTTGGCAAGGTATTATCGGAGATTCATTAAGGGATTTTCACAGCTCGCCTTGCCTCTGACTAAGTTGACTACGAAGGATACGCCTTTTGTTTGGACTTCAGAATGTGAAGAGAGTTTTCAAGCACTGAAGCAAAGGTTGACCACTGCACCCGTGTTGGTATTGCCTGAGCCAAGTGAACCATTTAAAGTATACTTTGATGCATCATTAAAGGGTTTGGGGTGCATTTTGATGCAGCACCGGAATGTTGTAGCATATGCCTCACGGCAACTAAGGCCACATGAGATGAACTACCCGACTCACGATTTAGAACTTGTTGTTGTTGTGTTTGCTCTGAAAATTTGGAGGCACTATCTCTATGGCATTAAATTTCATGTTTTCTAATACCATAAGAGTTTGAAGTATCTCTTTGAACAGAAAGAGTTGAATATGCGTCAGAGGAGGTGGATGGAGCTTCTGAAAGATTATGATTTTGAATTGAATTACCATCCAGGAAAAGTGAATGTTGTGGCGGATGCCTTAAGTCGAAAATCGTTATATGCAGCTTGGATGATGCTACGGGAAGAAGAACTATTAAAGGCATTTCAAGGTTTGAACCTGAGAGTTAGGGAAGAATATGGAATTCTGTGTTTGAGTCAGTTGCAGATTTCAAGTGATTTTAAATCAGAACTTTTGAAGGCTCACCAAGATGGTGAAGCATTACATAATGTATTGCCAGCAATTGAACAAGTAAGACAGTGGAGAGTGTCAGAAGATAAGGATGGTTTATGGAGGTTTAAGAACCGGATTGTTGTGCCAGATGTCGGAGACCTGCGACGGAGTATTTTGGCGGAAGCTCATAAGAGTGGATTTTCAATTCATCCAGGAAGTACTAAAATGTATCAAGATCTGAAAGCGATGTTCTGGTGGCCAGGAATGAAGAATGATGTGGCATTGCATGTATCTAAATGTTTAACATGTCAAAAGGTTAAGATTGAACATCAGAGACTATCAGGAACCCTTCAGCCTTTGGAGATTCCACAATGGAAATGGGTGAGTATCGCAATGGATTTTGTAATAGGTTTACCTAGAACCCGGTCTGGTTGTGACGCTATTTGGATAGTTGTGGATCAACTGACAAAATCAGCTCACTTTCTTCCCATTCAAATAAGTTTCACAATGAAAGAATTGGCTCGAATGTATATCAAAGAGATTGTCAGGTTGCATGGCGTGCCTTCTACCATTATATCTGACAGGGATCCTCGTTTTACATCAAGGTTATGGGGAGCCTTTCAGCGTGCATTTGGGACTCAATTGAGTTTGAGTACCGCATATCATCCTCAAACAGATGGTCAGTCAAAGAGAACTATTCAGACCTTGGAAGATATGCTAAGGGCTTGTGTTTTGGACCAGCCAGCAAGCTGGGATCGGTATATGCCATTAATGGAGTTTGCTTATAACAATAGCTACCATGCGAGAATTTGAATGGCTCCATATGAGGCTCTGTATGGCAGGAAATGTCAATCTCTGCTATGTTGATATGAAACTGGAGAAAGAAGTTTATTAGGGCCTGAGCTGATAGCTGAGACTACTGAGCAGATAAAGAAAATTTGTAGCGGAATGCTTATAGCCCAAAGCCATCAGAAAAGTTATGTTGATGAAAGGCGAAAGCCTTTGGAGTTTGAAGAAGGGGAGCACATCTTTCTGAAGGTTACACCAACTACTGGAGTAGGAAAAGCTATTAAGACTAAGAAACTGAATCCCCGTTATATTGGACCGTTTGAGATCCTGAAAAGAATTGGGCCAGTGGCTTATATAATAGCCTTACTGCCATATCTTTCGAACTTGCACGATGTGTTTCATGTATCACAGCTTCGGAAGTATACTCCTGACGTGAGTCATGTTCTGGAAGCAGAACCAATCCAAGTAAGAGAAGATCTAACACTTCCAGTAATTCCGGTGAGAATTGATGACACTAGTATTAAACGATTGGGTGGGAAGGAAGTATCATTGGTAAAGGTAGCTTGGAGTTGAGCTGGTATCGAGGAACACACTTGGAAACTCGAATTAGATATGTGAAAGGACTATCCACATCTCTTTTCAGGTAACTACATTTGAATTTTGAGGGCAAAATTCTTTGTTAGGTGGGTAGGATGTAAACCCTGTTAAATTAGTAAATAATTAGTCGATAAATTAGTTTTAATAAAGAATATTAGAAATGCAAAAATAATATTAAATTAGGATAGAGCTCATCGAATCGAGAATTTTGACACCAATTTCGAAGAAATCGGCTCAAGATTGGACCGAACGGGCCGAACCGGTTGAACTAGGCCTAAACCGGGCCGTGAACCCAACCGGGCCAACCTTTAAATCGACCCACGCTTCTTCTTCTCTTCATTTTAGCTGAAGCAAGTCGAAATCATTCAGCTCCAGGGAAGAGAAAAGAGCGCCGAACCCTTACAGCAACCTTCCAATCGCCGTAACTTCTCCGTCCAAGCTCCGATCGCCGCACTGTTTGTGGCCACGTGTCTACCGCGTCGACCTCTACATTTCTACCGGAACAATTTCATTGGTAACTTGTTTAATTACACTCAGCCTCCTCTTGCCCCAAATTTTCGAAAATTGAGTAGGAGTGTTGAATTTCTTTGATTTCTGATGTTTTAGGATCCAATTAGCTTGAGAAAAACGTTTACTCTTGCTTATGTGAAGCTTGGGTAAGGTGAGGAAACCATAATTCCATTTTAATTTCACTGAATTTGAGTTTTGAGTATTAAATTGGGTATATATGTGTTATGAATGTGTATTAGGTTGTGAATAAATAATTGGAGCTTGAAATTGTGAATATTGGAACTTGGAGGAAGCTGAGCCTAGAGTTTATTGAGATTTGAGGGGCTGCCTTGGTTTTAATTAAATTGCTTTGGTCGCTACATGGAAATCGGCCAAGGTATGGTTTAGGTTTCTTGTATTTAATATGTAATGTTCTGTGAAAACTTAGGCTAGATGACTATAGGATAAGTTGGAATGCAGGTGTATATTTAATGTTTAGTATCTTGATAATGGATATATTTGATTTGGCTTGTAGGTTAATTGAGGATTTGATGAATTATTGTGGTTGATGCTTGTTGATTGGTTAGTAGTGTTTGATGGATTTTATGAAAAATGAATGTGTATTGTTATTGATTCAAGTAATAGATTGTTGTGGTGGTTGTTCGATGATAAAGAAGAATTTGTTGGGTTAAGAATTATAGGTATGATAATGAATGGGAGTTGAAATTTTGAATGAAATGAGGTTTTGAGGTTTTTTGCACTTTGGTTTTGGACTGAATTTCGGCGGGATATAACTTGGCTTCCGGAATTCCAAATTAATTTCAACTTATTTTAAATAAAAATTGGGTCCATGAAGTTTATACCGTTTCAAGAACGGAAGAAAAATGATTTAAAACAATCGAGTTATGCCCGTCGGAAAATTTGATGTGGAATATGTAACTTATATGTAACAATGCAGGAAGCTTTTTATGATTCTGCATCTCTGCTACTGAAATCTGGGATTTTTAAGAGAACGTACGTCCACGCGTACGCGTAGCCCACGCGTACACGTGGCATGGGAGTTTGGCAATGCGTACGCGATTGATGCCATGCGCACGCATAAGGGGTTGGTAAGCATGTCACGCGCACACGTGACATGAAGTTTTCACCCATGCGCACGGGTGAGCCACGCGTACGCGTGGCCCCTGTTTCAGCAAACATAATTTTTAACGTTTTAAACTGTATTTCAAACCTCTAAATCTCTATTTCCATTCCTTTAGTCATGAGTAGTAGTATTACACCTGATAATCAGATGAAGTTAGGAAATGGGGATGACTTGGAGGTGAAGTAAAGCTAAAAAGTAATGAATTGATTATGAAATGTTACGAATGATCATGTGTGATACTTAGCTTGATAATCAAATGAATGATCATGTATGACACTTGGCTTGAATAATTAAATTATCTGAGATACGAGATTCCCTGGATAAAGTATCGTGGCTTGCCACCACGTGTACCAGGTTGAAAACTCGATACTCTGTTGACCCTACGACGTAAGGGTGACCGGGCACTTATAAATTCCCGGGAATGTTAACCCCCATTGAGCAATATTGATTATTTGAAAAAAAGCTATGCATAGACTCTTGGGGATGCACGTTGAGGGACAGTCTAAGGTTTTCGGACTTGTCGGGTTGGCTGGATAATCGACAGATGAGCCTCATCAGCCATAGGAAAGGCATGCATCATATGCATACTACTTGAATTACTTGCTTGTGCATTAACTGGATGTGCCTAAATGTATTTGTCATGCTAAATGTATATTTGTTACCTGCAGTATTTGTAACCTTCTTGTGCTTGCCTTTATCTGTTTATTTGTCTGTGAAATGCTGACGGAGATGGAGGTATGGAGGAATGGTAGTATGGAACTTGGATTTAAGGTTAAGTTAATTTAGGTTTAGATGCTATTAGAAAATCACCTTTTATGGCTTCTGTTTAATACTTTAAGCTCTATAATCTGAGTGTCGGCGTTCTAGGATAGCCTCTGGCATTCCCAGGACCTTATATATTATGTGTGTGGCACCTTTACCATACTGAGAACCTTCGGTTCTCATTCCATACTATTTTGTTGTTTTTCAGATGCAGGTCGAGAGGCATCTCATTAGGCGTCCAGATACCTGAAGCGAAGTGGTTACTGGGTTATTTTGTTGTACAGTGATGTATATGTACTTAGCTTTCTCTCCGTATAACTTATTCTTTTTTATCCTCTTAGAGGTTTATGGAGAGGTAGGATTTTGTTTATGTACATTTGGGTTTTGGATATGTTTATATATATGTGTAAATATTCTCCGGCCAGCCTTGACTTCGTGGACTGAGTTAGGAGCTTGTTATTTTGTATCTTTGGCACTCTATTTTCTACTTTTATAATATTATGTTTGATGGTTATAGCTTTTTTAGCACGCAAGTTAACTCGTTTCTTAAGCGTTGCGCTTTTATTTTGCGATTTTTATTTTTCCTATTCTTCAAGGCTCCTATTATATTACAATCTTTCTGCTATTACATCTGCACATTTTATTTTAGAGGTCGTAATACCACTCCACCTCTATTTTACGACTTAAGCCTAAAGCTCAGCATGGTAGGGTGTTACATTTTGCGTCTGCAAAATGTGTTCTAAAGAACTAACATATCACTTGCTATACCTAAAGGTAACACGTGACATTAAAACAAATCTCGAGTTTATTCAGAAGGATACAAGACCTTAGAAAAGAAGGATAAGTGACAAGGACAGCACTCACAAGGATTTGAATAACTGTTGAGATCACAAGTAAACAAGGTTATACAAGAAATGAAGAATGTTGGGACAAAAATCAAATCACAAGTTTAAGAAAGGATCTCAAATTAAAGAAATTCAACAGGAACAATAAGAAGAAAACAGTGCAGTAGTTTGAAACAAGATTAAGCCAGGTCAAAGAAGTATGAGATCGTAGGAGAATAATAACTAAAGCTAATGATAATGCTCACAAAGTTTTAAAATTATGATTAGAAACGCCTTCGAATACATTGTTCGGATGCTTGAAATGATCTCATCATACTACAGTCTTCTGGTTACTTTTGTCTCATAAAAACTCTTGTTGTTTATTTTTGGACTCACTTTTATTTTATCTCGAATGACTGTAACCTGTTTAACAACTGCCACTTTTAATTTTACTTCTTTAGATGTTTGGACTTTGCATTAACCATTTGTTGCAGGTTTGATATTCATTGCATTTCCTCTGTCCTCCTTGATGACAAAAGAGGGAGTAGTAGTAGCATGCTTGTTTTTTATGCACCTATATTATTCTATTTTTGCTATTGTTATTCATGCTGCTCTATTCTGTTCAAGTTTGTTTTGGGCTGGATATTTGGCTATTTTGGTACAATTCCTTGGTTCCGTTTCATGAGATGTTAAAATTGTTTGAAAATCTTACTAATTGCTTCATCCATGGACAATATATCATACATAGTATATTATTTCTCTCTATAAGAATATGCAAATAGGAAAGAAGAGAAGAGCACTGATGGGTGGAAAAATGCCGGTCAAGAATTCCTGAAATATATTTTTTTAAAACAGCGTTGCAAGTACAGTCTTAACCGACAAAATTTTCACTATCAATTTAAATTGTGTCACAATTGATAATAAATAACCGGGAGTAGAATCTCGGATCGTTTCCCAAAGAGTTGACACAAGATGCAAATTATTGGTTAGGAATTTTCTGAATAATTTCTGAATTTGAGAACGGAAAAATAAATGACTAAAAATTAAAGCAATGAATGAATAACAAGAGGTGATATGTATTTAAAATAAAAGGCCTTGGTTAGGGGAGAGAATTGGAGTTTCTATCCTTGTTGTCTTTTCCAAGTATAATAGTAAAGATTCATTGCTCCCACTTAGTTTTCCTCTAATAATTAAAGGAAAGTCAAGTGGTTGTCACTAACTCTGACTCACAAGTCCTAGTCACTCCCTGGAGAAGGACTAGAGTTGGTGAAAATCGAGTTAGCCAGCAATTCCCAATTATAGATTAATACTTGAGTATCACAACTCAAGGGTTTCCAATTAATCAATCTCTAAGCCAAGTTGGAAGGTCTACTTCATTAACATGAATGCCATTTTCATAAACACATAATAGGAGTAAATAAAAGACGTGATAATTATGAAAAATTAATTAAATCAAAATTGGCACGAACAATAATTAACACGAATCAAACAAGCAATAAAAATAAATATAAAAATACTTCAATGCATTAATAAGATTCAAAAGTGACAAGATCCAAACGTGAATAAAAAGTAATCAAATGGAAAAGAGTAATAGAGAAATTAGAAAAGAAAATTATAAAAGAATTGACTCCAATTGAAGGTAGCAATAGCTCTCCCAAGATCCAATTCGAAGGTGAACTAAGAATACTAAAATCTTAGAGAGAAGTAGGAGTTTCTCTCACTACAATTCAATTTTAATCCAAACTAAGTGAAAAGTGAAGTGTCCTTAGTCTCAGCTCCATCCCTGCCTCTAGTATGTGTTTTTGGGCTTGGATCTGGGTCCAAATTAGCCCAGAAATTTCCCCCAGTGAGTTCTGTTAAGTGCAGCACGTGACGCTCTGTCACGCGTACGCGTCGCTGAACGACGCTCTTGGTCACGCGCACGCGTCAGTCATGCGTGCGCATCGCTCCTCGCTTCTCAAATCTTCAATATCTTGTGCTCCTTCCACTTTAACATGCTTCATCTTCATCCTTTAAGCCATCTATTCCCTGTAAACCTGAAAACACTTAACAAACACATCACGGCATCGAATGGTAATAAAGGAGAATTAAAAATTAACAATTGTAAGGCTTAGGAAACATGTTTTCAATCATAGCACAAAATTAGGAAGGGAACTTAAAAATATGCAATTTACATGAATAAGTGTGAGAATAGTTGACAAAACCCACTCAATTCAGTCTAAAATATATTATAAAATAGTGGTATATCAAGCACCAATCAAGGGGAGCAATTCTTGAAAAAGAAAGGGGGAGCAATACAAAAGCAAGTAACATCACTCAAAGGGAAGTTCTTTAACTTTATTCAAATTCAATTCCTTTGATCAATGTTACAATTATGTTTGTCATCAAAGGAGAGATTGTTGAGTTAAGAAATTAACTAACTTAATTGATGATGACAAACATTTTTTTATTGGGTTAAACACCCAATTAGTTTTGATTGTGTTTGATTAGTATTGCAGGCTAAAGAAATAATGATGCAGCAGCCCAATAGGATGAAAAATCAAACCAGTAACTAGGTGGGCTCTAAAACATAAAGTCCAAAGTAATTGAACAAAGAAATCACTTGGGCTAAATAGAGAGAAACCAACCCAAGTCCGAGTTGCTCACCCAAGCTGATCCCTCAAAGTTAGTACACTCCAAAGCCAACGTTCACTTTTTCCTTCAGTCAGACTCAGGGAAAGGAAAGAGATAGCTTCGTTCCTTGCTCATTTCATCAAAGAAGAAAGATAGAGAAAGATTAAGCTAAAAGGCAGAGGTCTAATCACCTAAATCAAACTATTTCAAGCTAAGTCAGAAGCTAAAGGTGATTATTTCCATTTGCATGCAATTTACTTTCTTCACTCCTTCTCCAACTCTCTGCTACGCCAATTTGGGATAAATAGAGAAAGTAATTCTTGATATTCACTTCTGTGAATCAACGGCCAAAATTATTTCTTGGGGACAAAGTTGTAGCTCAAGGGTTCAGATCTGGGTTTACCATTGAACAACTTTTTCATTGCTTACCTAAGGCCTTCGATCTAGCAAAAAGGCTCAAATTCAAAATTTCTAATTTACGAATTAATTAAAAATGATGAAATGGTAAGTTGGTGAAACACACAGCTCGAGGAGTTGACTTGGAAGAGAGCACCTCAGCAACTTGGAAGGAGATACAAAAGAAAAATCTTCATCTTTCTGAAGACAAAGAGAGAGACCCAGAGTTTTGAGTTTTTGTTCTGAGGAACTAATCTGTGAAGAGTTCAACATGTTGGACAGTGTTTTTTAGAGAAAGAAGCATTCTGCCAATGTGAAGAACTTAATCAGTGTTAGCACAATCCGGTTAATCTAATAGCAACAGAGGCTGTTGAAGTATCAATCTTCTTCATGTTTTACAGATTGTAATTTTATTTTAATGTATATCTTTTTGTAATTTCTTGAGTGGTAAAAATCTGAAAGAGAGAGAGAGCTCAAGAAAAACCCAAAGAGTGACAAAAGGTTGAGTGATACACTTGATTAAAAAATCTAGAGAGATTTCAGAGTTCTTTTGGTTGTTACAAATGTCTTGTGTCTTGTACCTGTGAGGTATCCCTTTCTAAGTTGGGTTAGCACTTAGGGTGGAGAGTTAGGTATTAGCATAACCAAGTCAAGTTAGGATAGAACTCGAGAGGAAAAGGATTGTGTCAATCCTGTGAAATTGGTGTATGTAATACTTTAACTATAGTGGAAATTCCACCACTGTTGTGGTACAGACTGGATGTAGGTTGCATTGCACAAGGCAACTGAACCAGGATACATGCTAGTGTCATTCTTCTTCTCTTTTTCTAAGTTCTATTTTCTGATATTTATGAGACAAAACAAAATTGTCTCATAAAGTTTCCGCTGCACAATTCAAACAGATTCAAAGTGAAAGTCAGTAATTAAAGGCTTATTTCATTAAAGTAAAAGAAGGTCATAGATTCAACCCCCTTCTCTAAGCCTTCTACAACCTTCAAAGGGAGAAGGAGATCCGAGAGGGAGAGCGTTGCCGCCAGTGGAAGGAAGGAGGAGTTTCTGCCTCGCCACCACCGTCAAGCTCGCGCCGCCACTGCGCCACGCTCTGCTGCCAAGCTTGTCTCGCTGTCGCGTCTGTGCCGCCAGCTTTGTCGCCCGTCATTGTCGCGCAAGGAAGAGAGAAGGGGAGACGAGTTCGTGAGGGAGA
Organism: Arachis hypogaea; assembly: GCF_003086295.3. Lineage (NCBI taxonomy): Eukaryota > Viridiplantae > Streptophyta > Magnoliopsida > Fabales > Fabaceae > Arachis > Arachis hypogaea. The sequence goes on from NC_092053.1 coordinate 114,817,052, forward strand.
AGAGGAAGCTGCGCCGCCTAGCCGCCGTTGGAGTCACCGGAAAGAGGAGCCCGATGCGAGAGGAGCAGCGCGCAAAGGAGAAGGAGAGAGGTCCGAGGCTGAGCTGGTCCCTATCACCACTGTTCTGCCCAGCTGCCGTCGCCAGAGCTCCACGCTGCCTCTGCTGCCCGAGAACCCGCTGCCGTCATCGAAAAACTCTGCTGGTAAGATTTTTAAGTTTGGTTTCTATTTTTTTGGATTTCGGAAAGATTGTTGATGCTGCGTGATTGTTACAGTCGCCGTCACCGGGGTTTTTGCTCGCCGCTGTCACTTGAGATGATTGTCGGAGCTACTGCCGGGTCGATTCGGAGTCGCGGCTGCTTCATTTTTTATTTCAGTAAGTAATTATATTTCAAAAACCCTTGTGTTAGTATTCTGTTGTGTTTGGTTAATGAATCTGAGGTTTGGTAATGTAGGGTCGAGTTCTGGTGGTTACATGTCGCTTTTACATTACTGAGGTTGTGGTTGCTGTTGATTTTAGGTTGAGAGAAAAGGTTATGTTGGCGCGTTTGGGTTATAGTTTCAACAAATTGAGGTAGGGATTTTTCTAAAAAGCTTATTTTATATTTTGGAATTGTTATAAATGGATATCGATGTGAGAAATACACTTTTTAGTGATTGTATAAGTCTTATGTATTGTATGGCTGTTTTGGATGAATATGATTATATGTTTGATTAGATTATTGTTTGGTTTTGATAAATGGACCTTTCTTTAAAGTTTTGGAAATGTGTTTGATCAGTTGATAATGATTTGATTTTGAATCGATTTTCTTGAGATATGAAAATGATATGAATGGTTGGATTTAGTTTGCTTTTGAATTGATTTTGGTTTTGGACCCGTTGAAAAGGGTTGGAGAATGGTTTGGTTGGGACCCGAAAAGGGTGGCATGACGAGTAAAAAAATGCCGGTTAAGAAATTCTAGTAAAAACTGCATTGTGAGTACAGTCTTAACCGACGAAATTCCCACTATTAATTTAGAAGATGTCACAATTAAGGAATAAATAACTGGGAGTAGAATTCCCATGTCGTTTCCCAAAGAGTTGACACAGCAGTGTAATTTATTGATCAGGAATTTTCTGAGAAATTTTTAAGGTTGAGAACGGGAAAATAAATACTAAAAATTCAAGCAATGAATAATAACAAGAGGTGTTATGTATTTGAATTAAAAGGCCTTGGCTGGGAGGAGGTTAATTGGAGTTTCTATCCTTGTTGACTTTCCCAAGCATAATAGTAAAAGGTTGTTGCTTCCACTCAGTTATCCTCATGCAGTTGCAAAGAAAGGTTAAGTGGTTACGCTAACTCTAATTCACAAGTCCTAATCCCTTCCTAGGGAAGGATTGGAGTTAGTGACAAGTGAGTTAGCCAGCAATTTCCAATTACAAATTAATACTTGAGTTTTCCAACTCAAGGGGTTCCAATTAATCAACTTCCAAGCCAAGTTGAGAGTTTTAAATCATAACATGAATGCCATTTTTAATCAACATGGAATAAAAATAATTATAAGACATGGTAATTAAATTAAATTAATGAAAGACAATTTTGAAGTTGATAATTAATTAAAGGAAATTAAACATGAAATGAAATTAAATGTAAAAATTGTTCATTGCATTAACAAATTCCAAAATCAACAATATCCATATATGACCACGAACAAATTAAATGGAAAACAAAAGAGTAGAGTAATAGGAAAGCAAACTATAGTGATGGAGACTTCAATCGAAGGTAGTAACTCTCTCAATATTCAATCCAAAAGCATAAACTAAAATCTAAGAATGCGAAGAACCCTCGAAGAAGTAGTGTTTTTTTCTCTAGAATTTAAAAACAAAAACTAAAACTAATTGAATGTGAATGTCTGTTGAGTCTCTGCTTGCCCCCTGGATCTAGTCTATATTTTTGGGCCGAAAACTGGGTCCAAAACCAGCCCAAAATTGCCCCCTACAAGTTCTGATTAATGCAGCACGTCGCTCTGTCACGCGTACGCATCGGTCACGCATACGCGTCGCTGGTCTTCTGTGCTTGTCACGCGTATGCGTCAGTCACGCGTACGCGTCAGTCACGCGTACGCGTCAGTCACGCGTACGCGTCACCGTGAAATGCTCCAAGTCACGCACACACGTGAGCCATACGTGCGCGTCGATCCTCGCTGGTCAGCTCCTTTGTTTCTTGTGTTCCTTCCACTTTTGCATGCTTCTTTTCCATCCTCTAAGCCATTCCTGCCCTATAAAGCCTAAAAATACTTAACACATAGATCACGGCATCGAATGGTATAAAGGAGAATTAAAAATTGACAATTTAAAGGCTTAGGAAGCAAGTTTTCAATTATAGAACAAAATTAGGAAGGATTTGTAAAACCATGCAATTTGTATGAATAAGTGTGCGAAGAACTGATAAAAACCACTCAATTTAGCACAAGATAAACCATAAAATAGTGGTTTATCATGGCAAAGTCCAAGTTTTAGGGGAGGTGCTATCGAAATTTCTATAAAAATCTAAGACTTTGTTTGAAAGGTTATTTAGAAAGGTTTGGATTTGAGAAATTGTATTATTTGATTTATTAAGAAAATAGTTATGTTTTCGAATTTAATTTATTTAAGAAAATTATATGTCTTGAGTTCGATTTAATTAGAAAAGAATTACTTTACGATTTTAAATCACTGAAGAAAAGTATTATGTTCTAATATCGATTTTAAATATAAACAAGGGCTTATGTTTTAGTTGGACTTATGGATTTCGTTCAGAGGAGCCTTTAGTGATTTTAAAGGAAATTGGATGTTGATTGAATAACTTCGTTTGCGACGTTTTAGACAAAGTTAAAGAATTGGTTTTAAGAATGAAACTGAGATTGAATTTGGTTTTGATTTGATTTAGGAACCATATTTGGTTGACTTAATATAGGAAGCAATGATTTTTACGGATTTGTGATGAATTTAAGAAATTGAAATTTGGTGGGTTCCCTCTTATAATCTTGAGACTTTGTCGCGATGATTAATTTATAACCCCTGATTTAAAATAGTTACACGACTGATTTTAAGAGTGAATGATTTTTGAGTGTTTTCAAAGAGATTTCCAATTTGGTTTGACTTTGAAGTTGCTGACGTTTTCGGAGATTGTTACCAAAAAAATGGGTTTTGATTTTAAAGAAAATTGATTTGAGAAATTGGAAACTGATGATAATTTTGAGTATGTGGTTGTGAAATGCATTGTTCACCGTCCTAGGGGCTGTGGCAGTCTCCTGCCTACGTTTGGATGTGAGGGCTGTGGCAGTCTCCCGCTCACGCGACATGCATTGATTTGGAAAGTCGCTATGCACCTTTGGCAAGGGCTGTGGCAGTCTCTCGCTTGTCGAGGTAGCGGTACCGGCATAGGGGTCGAGGCAGTCTCCCGCCTACGTTGAGATGTGAGGGCTGTGGCAGTCTCCCGCTCACATAACTTTTCTGCTGCCAGAGTGAACTCGGGCACTATAACCCGAAAGAATGTGCCGGGCACTATAACTCGCGGGGTGCAAGAGAAAGAAAGAGTGAGCAGGGCATTATATCCCTGGTCGTGGTAGAAAGGCAACATCCCGGGGATGTGTCGGGTTGGCATTTTGAACCGACAAGTGATATCACGAACCAATAAGATAGACATTCATCATATGCATCTATGTGACATTGTTTGGGTGTGCATATCGTAATTGGTTTGCCTATGTGAATAATTATGTTTAACTGCTAATTGCTATACTTGATGTAACCGTTTTGTTTGTGTTTGAATCTCTCTACTTGTGTTTGTAACTGAAATTGGTTGGATTGTGGTGAATTGGATGTTGTTTGAGTTGTTTGGGGCTGAGGCTATGATTAATTATATGATGGACCGGAGGCCGTGATTGGTATGAGTTTTTGGTTTAGTAAAGTTTGAAAAATCAAACTGGTTTAGTATAAACTTAATGAACCTATACTTGAAACAGCGTGGTCATTCATACTATCTAGGAAAACTTTTAATATTTGATACAAAAGGTTTTGGGTTTTGAAGAATAAACGGATTTCTCTTTTAAAAAGGACTTCGAATTTTTGAATGTAAACCTTTGGTCTTTGAAACAATACATAAGGCGAACAACAGTCACTGTACTCTGAAAACAGATTTATATTACGTATTTTATTATAGCAATTCTGTAACCCTATAGTGAGAACCAGCGAGAACGATGTTCTCACTCCCCTACAGGTATTGTATTATTTTAGATATTATAATTTTTCCTCGCCTTTATCTTTACACATTCTGTGAGAGGGATAGGATTTGTATTATGTAATGCTTGTAAGTCAATATTATATATGTATATATATTCTTTGTTGGTGTTATATATAGTTTGTAAGTATGTATTTATGTTTTCAACTAAAAGTCTTTTGGAAGGTTATACGATTTTAAGTTTCAAATAGACTTCTATCTTAGTATTAAATATATTTAGAGTTGTCGTAATATTCGAGCTATTAGAATGACGTAGTCGGAAGCGTGACATTCTAATAGTGAGGGTGTTACAGTGAAGATGTGTCATCACGGGAATATTCCCTTAGATCATTATCTTAAAAGAAAAAAGTGGCTAGGTCATTTAACCCGTTCATCCTAGAAACTCGATATCCTCATAGAAAAAGCATACCAAATACTTTGGGAAAAACTAGATGGTGAGTTGTCTGATCTCGTTTTTTTTTTAGTCGTCTATGGTATTTTTTTTAGTCCAACACGTCAACGACTAATAAACTATGGATCTGAGCTCTATTTAAGAGTTTTTCGTTGGCTAATAATTGCTGCATATATAAGATGAAATTCGAACCCCAACAATTATTTAAGGGGACAAGTAAATTGACTACTTGACCAATTTTTTTTTTTCGTCGGTGGATTAAACAACCCCCAATTTTAGGTACCCCAATGGATTGGACAACCCCCAATCCTAGGTACACAATACACACCCACACACTCCTCACATACTTACCAATTTTTTCTTCTCGGTTGCAGCTGGTAGAACTCGAACCCGAGACTTTTAATATGGGGAGGGGACGGAATGCCGTGTGAGCTATGGCTCATTGGCAACTACTTGACCAACTTAAGTTGGTTGAGGTGCCCATGGTGTTATTGGACAAATCCACAACTATGATCCATGAACTTCAAAGCCCAAAAACAAATTGAGTGAAAACCAAGCCTAAAAAATTAGAAGGTGGGGGAAGGAAATATTCAATGTCACCCCCGGATGTAAGTTAGAAGACCGTTATGAAAAAATCTCAATAAAATTTTACCATCTAGTTTAAAGACCAATTAATCCGACATACTAGCTTAAGAACTTCAATTCTTCTTTTGGAACTCTAATCAATCTATACTCACTAAAAGAATGGTTTATTTTAGTGATTAGTTACTATCTAGAATATGTGAAAACAACAAAGTTTGAAAAGAACTAATCAAGTCCTATATCCTTCAAATCCTAAGGAGCTAGCTTCTACGAAAACCCCATCAGCCCCTTTGACGGTTATATTTCGTTTCCTTCTCTTTCTTCCTATGGCTTTTTCATGGAAATAACAAAAATAACATTTTTTTATTCAACAATACTACAGAATCAATACAATTTATTATTTTTATCAAAAAATTAATTAACAATATTTAAAAATTATTACTAAAAGTATGGTTTAGACTACAAATATGAGACTACTGACTAAAAATTTTGGTCAATTTTAGACTACTGGTTAAAATTGCTAATCCTTAAAATTTTTTTATTATTTTTAACAAACGTATTAACTCTATTTTGGCTCACTTTATACACCAGTGTAAGTCGGGAGCGGATCCTTTTTAATGGAAAAAAAATTGGATAATGTCAATTGTTTAATTAAACCCTTTATTATTTTTTTATATTTATTTTTGATCCCACTTATAAAATTAATGATGAGAGATTACACTTTATTCCCTCAAATATTACAAAAATTGAGAGGATCAATTTTTGTGTAAGTCTAATATAGTTATTGTAAATTTAATTTATTTTGTAAACTTCTAATGCTCATTATTAGCTGTAGCTACAACTTGCAAATTTAATATCTTAAATTTTGTGATGTGAAGCGGGTAGTATATACTTCTTAAAATAACATTTTCACTTTGAATTCGACTTTTCCAGAGCCTTGGTGATCTTTCAATGCCTGAAGTGTCTGCATGCTCCTGTAATATGATATAATAACAAATAAATAAAAATGCTGAATTAATCTATAACAAGTTTTGTTTTGGATTGGATTCTAATAACAAAAAATTATAAATTAATTTCTGATCTTTTAAATTATTACAAAAATTATTTTTTATAATTTAATAAAATTTAATATTCTAAATTTATTAATTTTTTAAAAATAACTAAGAACTAATTATTTGTCATTTTTAAAAGATAAAATATTATGACTAATTTGTCCGATCCTTATTATTAAAAATTAATTGTCTATTATTTCAAAATATTAAAAACTAGTTTATCAAATATTATAATATAGACTAGTTTTTTCTGCTGATAAATAATTATTAGATAACAATTTGAAATATTACTCTAATATCTCTCTATATATATACAGGATATATGGCTTCTGAGTTTCCGTAATCACTACAATAATCACATCAGTCTATATCTAGGTCGTTGTTATCTATGCTTTATATTTATTTCTTTCCTTTTTTGATGGTACATCATGGTGATCTTTCAATGTTAAAGGGGGTCACATAATATTTGTATATATATATACCCCCCCAAAAACACATACCAAGATTGTTTATAACATGAACATGGAGGAGAGTGGCCGTTTGAATTCTTACAGGAGCAAATGGAAAATGCCCGTCTTTGTTTTCTTCAAAGATGCGAGGTATCTAAACTTTACCAAACATGTTTTCATGGCTTTATATTACTGTTGTGATTGCATTGTATGTTATGCAGGAATCACATAATAGAAGTATGTATAACAGTTACAATATAATTGCCATTATGCTACTGATTTTGTGGCATATAACGTTGTGTATTATTTTGTCTACCTTCTATACATAAACGATGCAACACATATGTTAATGTTTATTTGACGAAATAATTCTACAACTATCCTACATAGATATTAAAAAAAATATTTGCTTTGGTACGATGATAAATTCATATGTACCGATATGTTTAAAATATAGACAAACAATAATAAATTATGTGAAATTTATTTTTCATGTTAACATCAGATTTTTTTAAATATATATATATATATATATCACTAATTTTACTAAAATATCCTTATAATTTAATAAAAATAAAAATTATTTTTTATTTAATTTTTTAAAAAACTTAAATACCCTTTTTTATTGTTAGATAAAAATTACTGTTTTAGATTAATCAAATTGTTTAATTTTACCATTTCAAAATTTAAATAATCTAAAAAGCAAAAACAAAAGCAGATTTAACAAAATTATTTATCTCTCCATAAACCCTAATCAATCATCCATACCAAAAAAATTAAACAAATCTAAAAAATACTAAAAAAAACTTTGTTTTTTGATTTGCTGGGTTTCTCACCCAACCTTCATATCTCTTGATCCTCTTCTCTGTGTTTGTATCTCCCTCTCTTCTATTTAATCTCGCCTCTTCTCTTCGGTAAAGAAGACAAAGCTTTCTCTTCCACGGCGCCCTGCTAAGGTCACCGCAGCTTTCGCGCGCGCCTCAGTCAACCGAGGAGAATGTCGTCGCGTCAGAGAGCGCGCCATCTTGTGCATTCCAGAGAGCGTCGCCATCTTACTGGTTCCAGAGAGTGTCACCATCTTTCTCATTGTCTTTCTCGTTCTTCATCACCGTCGTTAGCCTCTCCTTTCTGCTAACATCCTCTCTGTAATTTCTGTGATTTTAATTATTATAGCATTGTTATGATTTTTGTAATTAATGTAATTTGGTTTGATTTCTGTGATTTTATATTAGTTGTTAATTTTGACAAAATAAAAAACTTAAGCATCAATTTGAGAGATTGTTGTTGAAATTTTTGGAGTTGCTATTTTGCCTGAAATTAGGGTCTCATTAGGAAAAGTATTAATGGATTGTGTATTGGCTCTTATTCCACTTATTTCAATGGTAACTGAATATTTAGATGAGCTTATTTTACTTTTTTAAAAAGAAAAAAAAAATCATGTTTTTTAATTAATAGATATGATAAGAAATTTTGATTAAAAAAAATATTGATTGTAAGAGTTCTTTAAACTATCTAATCCTTTTTTCTTTTTTTAATCAAAATTTCTTTTCATCGTATCTATTAATTAAAAAACATGATTCTTTTTTCTTTTTTTTTTCTTCTTTTTAAAAAAGTAAAATAAATTCATCTAAATATTCAGTTACTATTGAAATAACTGGAATAGGAGCTAATACACAATCCATTAATATTTCTCCTAATGAGGCCCCAATTTCAAGCAAAATAGCAATTCCAAAAGCTCCAGCAACAATCTCTCAAATTGATGTTTAAGTTTTTTATTTTGTCAAAATTAACAACAACTAATATAAAATTACAGAAATCAAACCAAATTACATTAATTACAAAAATTACAACAATGCTATAATAATTAAAGAGGAGTACTAGGGGCCAGCAATTTTTGGTATTTATAGCCATCAAATAGCCATTAATGATGATTTCAATGGTGTGAGATTTCATCCAATGGCTCACTTTTTCTTCCTGGTTACATGCTGGCCAGAATTTGGAAAAGTTGCTGACCCCCTAGACTTTTCCATAATTAAAATCACAGAAATCACAGAGATCATAGAGAGGATGTTATTGGAAGGAAGAGGCTGACGACGGTGATGAAGAACGAGAAAGACGGCGACGCTCTTTGGAACTAAGAAGACGGCAACACTCTCTGGAACCCACAAGAGGGCGACGCTCCCTGACGCGTGACGCGAGAACGTTTTCCTCGGCTGGGTGAGGTGCGCACGAAAACTGCGGTGACCTTGGTAGGGTGCCGTGGAGGAAGCTTTGTCTTCTTTACAGGGGAGAAGAGGCGAGATTGAAGAGAAGAGAGAGAGATACAAACACAGAAAAGAGAATCTAAAGATATGAAGGTTGGGTGAGAAACCCAGCAAATCAAAGAACAAAGTGACTTTTTTTTTAGTCTTTTTTAGATTTGTTTAATTTTTTGGTATGAATGATTAATTAGGATTTATGGAGAGACAAATAATTTTGTTAAATGTGTTTTTGTTTTTAGTTTTTAGATTATTTAAATTTTAAAACGGTAAAATTAAATAATTCAATTAATCTAAAACAGCAATTTTTGTCTAACATATAAAAAAGGGTATTTAAGTCTTTTAAAAAATTAAATAAAAAAATAATTTTTATTTTTATTATATTATAAGAATATTTTAATAAAATTAGTGATATGATATATATTTAAAAAAAAAAATCTGATGTTGACATGGAAAATAAATTTCACATAAATTATTGTTATTTGTCCATATTTTAAATGTATCGATACGTATGAATTTATCATTGTATTAAAGCAAACACCTTAAAAAAATCAGTTATCATATAGAAATATATATGTGATGTTTAATAAAAGTATTTGATTATTGTAGTGACTAATTATTTTATTAGAAATATATATATATATATATATATGCAAATACCTTAATAGTTTTAGATTTGTATGAAATATTTTTATAACTTTAACAATAATATTACTCTTTAAGTCTTATATATATTATATATTTTGCATATTCTTATTTCTCCGAAACTCTTTTGTGCATGTAGACTTGTTTTTAAGAATGATTCGCTGGCGAAGGAGATACTAAAGATTGCAATACCAGCTGCATTAGCTGTTGCTGCCGATCCCGTTGCCTCTCTCATAGACACAGCTTTCATTGGCCACTTAGGTATCTCACTTTCTTTATAATAACACAAATGATAATTTATTTAATTTGCACCTTTTTCTTTTATTATATACTTTTGTCTTATGATATAAAAAATAAATTTTTATCTTTTTTCATTTTTTATTAATTATTTTTAATACTAAAAATAAAAAGTGTACAAAAAAATATATAAAGATAGTGAATATAACACTATATTCCTCTTATTATAATATAATAATTCCCTTATATATAGTTTGATCATCGATCTTTATATGGCATAGTCAGCCAATGAATAATTGTTTCTTGCCTACATCTTAACCATTTTTAGTTAAAGCCTTAGGTATCAGTGAGTTGAGAGAAGCTAGAGAATTAAGAAGATTATGATATCAGATGAATTGCGAGAGAAAATGAGATTATTATGTTATTTTTTGATTGTGATACTGAGCTAAGCATTATTAGTAGTCTTAAGTTTTATTATTGTAGAATAATCAACAAATTTTTCCTGCAGAATAATCGATTTTTATAAGTATAGTCGAAATTTGTATTGACAAAAAATTTAGTTAGTAGTACTTTTCTACTTTTATTTGTATTTTGATTAAAATGTAAATATTGTTTTATCATATTAGGATAAAATATGTTTTTTTTAATATTTATAATTTTTTTAAAAAATATTTTTAACATTTAATTTTATTTCTAATATTTTCAATTTATTTAATTTTTAATGTTTTCAATTTTTGTTAAAATTATTCTTGATATTTTTAATTTTTCTCCAAATATTTTAGATGAAGTTAAGCGTTTAAGAATAATTTTGACATAAATAAAAAATATTAGTGATAAAATTAAATAAAATTAAACGTTAAAAATATTTTTAAAAAAATATTAAAATATAGGACAAAAAATATGTTTTATACCATTACATTGTTATGAAATTTGATTATGTATGAATCATATTCGATTATATTACTTAAATGAAATGTAATTATTATATGAATCCTCATATATTATATGTGTGAAAATAGTAATATTTAACAATTAAACAATTGTGGGAAATGATTAGGGCCGGTGGATCAAGGTGCTGCTGGAGTTGCGATTGCATTGTTCAACCTATCTTCAAAGATTACAGTGGTCCCCCTCGTGAGCATTACAACTTCCTTCGTGGCAGAAGAAGATACTATTCAGAAAACCAATCAAAATGAGACCAAACTGACCTATGAATTAGTCACCAAAAATAATGACCATTTGCATCATCAAGATATGCAAGTGTGTGAACGTACACAAGATGGAAGAATGAAGAGTCCCATGCCAACACCGGAGAATAATGTTCATAGGGATGGTGCTTTGACTGAAGAGACCAATAATGGAAACGGTGCATTCTGATCCCTTTCTCCTTTTTTTTTACAACTCAGATCGTGAGAGGTTCTTTTAATAGATTTTAGAAAACAGCCAATAGTAAAAGAAAAAGAGAAACTTACCCGTTTGTTTGGGTGAGCTTCTAAAAAAAATAATTTTATGTTTGAATATCTCATCCAAAAAAATTTTTTTATCTATCAATTATGTTTGGGTATAACAATATAAAAGTATTTTTTTGTTTATTTATTACATGAAAAAAATCTTTTTTTAAGGAAAAAATATCTTTTAAAAAAAGATGTAAATTATAGCTTCTCAAAAAAATATTTTTTGATTTTTCTAGTATTTTTACTTTTACTACTAGAAATTTGCCAAACACACTAAAAAATAAAAAAATATTTTTTCATTAAAAAAAATATTTTTTTATCAAAATAATTGCGCCCAAACAAATACTAAATTTGTTTTCAATCAATACTATTGTGATGAAGTCATTTCTCTAAAAATTTAAATTAATAAAATATAAAATATAAATAATTATATCTCTAACAACTACATATATTACATTAAACACTTACATCATTGAAATATATACGTATTGTGAATCTACGTTATGTATAATTACAATGACTAAAAGATTTTAACAACTCTTAAATAATAGAACTAACAAAAAAAAATATTGAGACTACTTTAATAAAGACACTAAAAATATCCTTTTTTAAAGATGTTTATATGTATTATTTTATTATTGGACATCTTTATTAAACTGGTTAATAATTTATTTTTTAATAAACCAAAATAAAATCGATTTATTATAGCAACAATAATAAACCCAATTATCTGCATTATAATTATTAGACCCGATTTGATATGATCGAATTACACAATCTAAATCGAATATCTTTAAATTTTTTTATAAAAAGACAAATATATCTCGGACTTTTTATTTTGCAGACATTTGAATCCCTAAAAATTTAAAAATACAATTAGATCCCCAAAAATAAATTGAATTTATTGTTATTGTTATAAAAAAATCAGTTTTATTCTAATTTGTTAAGAAATTCAAAAATAACCGATTCATTAATACGTTCAATAATAATGCGACACCTAAGTGACTTTACAAAACATCTTTATGGAAGCATCCCAAAAAATATAGCTAAACACAAATCAAAGAAGGTAAATTGTGTATAGTGAAAAAATAGAGTTTTGAGAGAAAAAGTGGTAATTTACAGCAGAAGTAATTGAACAAAAATGTTGTTGACTATCGAAAGCTTACTCTAACCAACTCTTCTAGTAAAGATTCGTGAAGAAAAGCATCTTTAACTAACTATAACTAACAAATTAAAATTCTGTTAGAACTAGCCATTAGTGTTAGTCATTATCAAGCAATTTTGCTCTCCTTCCTCAATACCCCCTCAAACTAAAGTTGTTGTATAGATATTATCTCAGTATGGGCTGCACATATGGATCGATATTCTGCCTCTATGCTACTCCTACTAACCTTGGTTTGCTTATTACTCTTCCAAAATATGATATTATTATCCAAATAAATACGAAAACCAGTAATTGACTTCCTATCTTCAAGATCCCCTCTCCTCAATCTGCATTTACAAAGGAAAGAATCCTAAAATTAGTGGCTTTGGAAAACACAATTCCATGACTTACTGTACCCTATAAGTATCTCAAGATCTTCTTCACACTTTTCCAATGTTGCAATGTCTGGCCTTATTATTGTCAAATACTGAAGAGCTCCTACTGTAGATTTATATTTAGTAGTATTCTCAAATAGTTCAAAATCGCTCAAGTAAAGTTTAGAATCTGAGGACATAGGTGTTGGTAATGGTTTAGAGTTCTCCTTTCCATATTTCTCTAGCATATTTGGCTTGTGAAATCATCAACTCCCTGTGTAGAAGATATGCTTTCTCCAATCCCAGAAAGTAACTAAATCTGCCAAGATCTTTTAAAAAAAAGGTTGTTCAACTGTGATATTAAAATTTCAATGACTTTGGAATCATTCTCTGTAACTATAATATCATGTACATACAATAAGAGATAGGTAATATTAGTTTAAGTATGTCTTACAAATAATGATACATTTGATTTAGTATTTTTAAATCCAAACTTGTATAGTGTTGTTGCCAGTGTCTTGAACCAAGCTCGAGGAACTTGTTTCAAGCCATATATGGCTTTATTAAGTTTACAAACAAGTGTTATTGGAGCACTCATATCTTTGTGCTTGAAGTTTATAGACATTCTCTTCAAATTTTTCATTCAAAAAGGCATTGTCGAAGTCGAATTGTCTTAATGGCCAACCTAAGGGTATAGCAATGATGAGAATCACCTTTACTGTGGTTGATCTGATCACTGGAGAGTAGATTTGTTCATAGTGTACTCCTTCTTTTTGATGAAATTCCTTGCCAACTAGCCTTGCTTTATATCTCAGAATATCACCTTGTTGATTTCTTTTGATGGCAAACACCCATTTACTCCCTATAATTGTTTCATTTACTAGTGCTTTTGTGAGAGTTCATATTCCACATATGTTCAGTACTTGCATCTTAATATTCATTGTCTCTTTTTAGTGTGAATAGTTGAGTGCTTATTTGACATTTGATGGTATGTTGTTGATAAGGTCAGGAGTTTGAATCACTAATGCTTTTGATTTGATGTGGCTAGATTTGGCTCTTGTAATCATAGAGCGTGTGTTTAATGGTGTGATGGGGGGAGGCATACCGCCATGCCACTTATAGGTATAGGAGTTTCTGTGTGCTGGTGATGATGAAGAGTTTCTTGTTTTGATTGTGTATTAGAAGGTGTAGTAGTGGCACTCCTATAAGGTCTTAAAAAAGGAAAGTGTGCACATTCAAACACTTTAAAGAGATTAAAGTTGATGAAATAAAACCTCATGGACTTTTATTATCAACAATACTTGTTGGAAGTCTATTGATTATTATAAGACATCCTCCCAGAATTTCATAGGGAGAGAGACTGTTGCTAAAAGGGATAGATCCATTTCAGTAATAGGATTTTGACCCTCTAAGGTTTGAATTTTACCTTAAAGAGACTGGTGTTAGGTGATGGCTTGCACCAGAATCTGCAAGCCATGAGGCTTCACTGACGAATGAAGATGGGGAAGTTAGATAGGCAGTTGAATGATGAAAATTGGCTGGAGGTGGTGGAGGTTGAGCATTGATATATGGGGTTTGTTTTGCTGAAAAATTATTACCAGAATTTAGGTTGAAAGATTGGTCAAACCTATGGTAACAGTTCCACACCACGTGGCCTAACCTCCCACGAAGTTGACATTGCATTCTTGAATTATTGTTGTTGTTAAATCCAAATCTTCCACCTCCTATAATGTTTCTTCCACGTCCTCGTCTATAAGTATTGCTACGGTTGAAATCAAAATTTAGTGAAGAATTCTACATATAATGAGCTACATGCATACCAGATTCTGACTTCTTGAAGTGCTCTAGCATTTCTTCGTAAGAAAGCAAGAAAGCTTCAATCTCTACAATTCTAAAGGGTCCCTTTTCTGCTGTCACGGAAGAGATGTAAACTGCATATTCTTCATTAAGTTCTTCAATGACGGCTTGAAGATGATCATCCTCAAATACTTCATATCCTACAGAAAATAATGAATCCACAATTTTGCAAATCTTGGACAAAAACTCAGCAGCTGAACTAGTCTTCTTGCAAGATCTTAATTGACTTTTGAGACTTTGTATACTTGCAGATAGTCATCAATCCTTTCCCAAACTTCATGAAATCTAGAGAGGTGAATGACTTTGTTTTTTATTCAATTGGTCTTGGAATCAACAAGCCATGTGGTGAGTGCTCGATCTCTTTAGCACTAGTTCTTGAATTCTTCTATTTCTGTAATAGTTTTCCTGGTAGCATCAGATGTGAATTGCTCAAGAATTTTTTAGAGATCTAGATGACTTTTAAGACCAAGATTTTCGATGGTGAGAATTGCAATAATGTATCTCCATGTGGAGTAGTTTTCTTCATTGAGTTTTTCTGCGATTGGGAGAATAATTTCTTTATAGAATCCGAGAGGGTAATCTCCATCATGAAGAAGAAGCAGAGATGTAGGCTCTAGATACTATAAAGGAACTAACAAGAAAGACTATAGCTAAACACAAACCAAATAAAGTAGAGAAACAGAATTTTGAGAGAAAGAGTGGTAGAAAAAGAGTGGTAACTTGCAGCAGAAGTAATTGAACAAAAATGTTATTGATTATCAGAAGAATAGTACATTTATAATGCTGAGTAGCAACTACATATAAGCTTACTGTAACCAACTCTTCTAGTAAAGACTCATCAAACAAAGCATCTTTAACTAACTGACAAACTAGAATTCTGTTAGAACTAGCAGTTAGTGTTAACGTCTTTGTCAAATAATTTTGTTCTCCTTTCTAATATTAAAAAATATTATTTATATCTTAATACTATTTTATTTTAATTTTAAATTAAAAATTGTTGTTGAATAAAAAAATATTACTTTTATTTTAAAAAATTATATAATCACAATAACTATCATAACCATAAACACCATAATATATATATATATATATATATATATATATATATATATATATATATATATATTGTTAAATACAAAGAAGAGAGAATGTATGAAGGTGAATGCTATAGTGGCTATCACTTTATACCTAAGTTACTAAAAAAAGTAAATAAATAATACTTAATAAATTTTACATGATTTATTTTTTATTTTAAACATTTTATTTTTTACTTTAAAAGGGAAGTTAGACAATTTAGGCACTATAACAAAGGCACCATAGAATTCACCATGTATGAAACTAAATATTTTCTCTTATTTTTTTTAAATATCTGTTTCAAAAACTAATTATATGACATTGGTTATGTTTTATAATAACCTTAATTTAATTTTGTTAATTCCATATATCTGTTTATTTGAGGTAATTTTAATTACTCATAAAATTTTGAGTATTAGCAAAATTAAAGTAATTTATTAATTTTAAATATATATGTTTCTGTTTTCGACAATTATTTGAAGAGAGAGAGAAACATTTATCTTTTCCGGTATGATTTTAATTTCAGTTTTGTATATATGTTCATCATGCTAGCTAGTATGAGAAGTTTTCATGAGTGCTAATTAAATTCCTTTTATCAGAAGAATATACAAATATATGTGAGAAAAATATGTTGAAAACGGTTGAAAGAAAGAAGCTACAACTTGGTTCAGCATCAACATCACTGCTGTTTGCCACAATCCTTGGCATCATTCAAGCTGCAGTTCTTATATTTGCAGACAAACCCCTATTAGGTGCAATGGGTCTCAAACATGTGAGTATTAATTATTAATTATTAATGATTAATTATTAATTATTGTTTAATAATAATTCCTCGTACTTTAATATGTGTAGGGTTCTCCTATGCTAGACCCTGCCGTAAAGTACTTGAGATTGAGATCGTTAGGTGCACCTGCAATGCTTCTCTCACTAGCCATGCAAGGAATCTTTCGAGGATTCAAGGACACAAAAACTCCTTTATATGTCATTCGTAAGTTGAAATGAAGCTTTGTAATGTAATCAAGCATATTTTGGTTTCAAGGAGTAATGTTTCATTTTTAAATCAAATAATAAAAATCAATTATCAAAATTAATTATTATATATTTTTTATTGCAACATATTCCCTCCTTTTTTTTCTACTTGTTCACATTTCTCTCTCTTCCTCTTTATACAAACGAGTCTAACCCCCTTTTATATGTATGAGTTCACATATTTATCTTTATTTTCATTTCATTTGGTTCAGTTTTCGGATATGCATTGAATATCAGTTTAGACCCACTACTCATTTTTCATTGCAATTTGGGTCTCACGGGTGCAGCCATTTCACATGTCGTCTCCCAGTAAGTTATATATTATTTTCGTTCTATTTAATAATTATTCATAATTTGACTAAAGAAAAAAATAAAAACAAATATTTGAAAACAATTTTACTAATTTTTTCTTTAATTTTATTCCTTAATATTTATAAAAAACTATGTGCTCCCAAAAAAATTAATTATCTTAAATATATAGTAGAGGATTATTTCATTTTCTTAGACAGAGAAAAAGTTATGTGAGATCCTTATTTTAAAAATAATCCATATAAAATTAAAGAATTGATATTTATAATATTTTTAATATATTAAGCATATAAATTAATATACAATTTCAAACAGAGAAACTGAACGATAAAAATGAATAATAGAACACATATATAGTAATATTCTAATAAAGTTCATTAAAAAAATAAAATAAAACTAATCAAGTTTATTATTGTTCGTACAATAACTTCAACTTTTCATAAATGGTGGCTGTTTTAGGTTCTTCATGGCATTGATTCTATGGATGATATTAATCAGAAAAATGGTACTTCTACCACCAGGCTTTAAGAATTTGCAGATCTTCAGGTTTCTGAAAAATGGTAGGGTGGTGAACATACTAACCTAGTCCTAATTAAGGGTGTGCTTGAAATTAAATATTTTTTCATTTGATTTGAAATGATTTAAAATCAATTAAATTAAAAATTAATTATTTTGTTTAAAATCAATAGTATAAAGCAGGAATTTTATGGCATAATAGGTACGATTTAATGAAATTCATTCTTTTAGATCAATGAAAAATAAAAATATAATTGTTTTGCTCATAGTCTGGCCATATGCAATTATATATATAATTTCTTTAATTGTAAGTGTATTAAAATTAAATTTAGATGTCAAATTTAAACTATAATTATAAGAGTAATGTTAGAGAATCAACATTATAGCAGTCAATTTTAGTTTTTGTTAAATAAATTTACTATAGAGACTATTAAAAATAATTTTTGCTGAGTTTGAATTTTTGATATTTTTATTTTTAATAATTTTTTTGGATTGTGTTAAATGTTACTTGCAATGATGGATCCAAATTTTATTTGAGTAAAAATGTATGTTTAAATTATGATAGGAGGGATGTTATTGGCGAAAGTAATAGCGGCATCGTTCTGTGCCACGCTGGCATCGTCATTGGCAGCAAGATTAGGGGCAATTCCAATGGCGGCATTCCAAACTTGCCTCCAAGTGTGGCTCACTTCTTCCCTTATTGCTGACGGTTTAGCTGTTGCCGTACAGGTCAAATAATTATCTTCTTTTTCTTTTAATAAATGATGATGATGAGTATTAATGACTAACTAGATAATTAAATTTCACAGGCAATTCTAGCATGTTCCTTTGCTGAGAAAGACTATGAGAAAGTAATTGCTGCTGCAGCAAGGACGCTACAAATGGGGTTTGTTTTGGGAGTTGCTCTCTCTCTTCTTGTCGGCATTGGAATGTACTTTGGAGCTGGACTTTTCTCCAAAACTATCCCTGTTTTGCACATAATCAGAATAGGCCTTCCGGTATATATATTATCAAAACTATATTTTCTTATGAGAAAGTCTTGGAGCAACAACTTTAATTAAAATTTGATCAATACTTAATAAATAAAAAAAATGAATAATTTTATATTATTAAATATAATTTTACATTATTAAAAATACTAATAATAACTAATTAATGGTATTGCACTCCTCTTTTTTTATTTACCCTTTTTTCATATTAAGCTCACTCATTTTCTTTTATTATTATTAGCAAGTTATTTAGATCTCAAACCATAATTTACACAATAATAAAATATATTAGTAAATTAATCAATTTAATTTTAATACGGTGTTAGTATAAAATAATTTTATATAGGTATTTAATCACTAATTTTAAAACTACATTAATTACGAATCATTTAAAAGAATGGATGATAACTAGGCAAAATATTTTAAATTAATAGTGCATTAAAATTAAACTTTAAAATTAATTTAGTGTATAAAAAAGTTAGTAAATTCATATATCACGCGCAGTTCATTATTTATCTTATAATCTGAATTCATTGATTCAATAATAATGTTTCCCATGTTATTGTGTCTAATTGCAAACAACACTACCAGTTTGTTGCTGCTACACAACCAATCAATTCATTGGCCTTTGTATTTGATGGTGTGAACTATGGTGCTTCTGATTTTGCTTATTCTGCATACTCCTTGGTAATAATAAGTTCACTTGCCTTTTCTTTTTGTTTTACCATTTTCATACTACTTTTGATTCATAATATCTATCACTATAGTAAAATATTTTGGTTTAATAAATTTGTCATTTAAATATTTTAATAGGTGGAAACTCAGGTGCAGTCGACTTCACGTAAAGTTGATAGTTGAAAGTCGTTAGATAAAAATTTAGTCAAATCAGTCAAATCATCTAACGACTCTCAGCTATCAACCTCACGTGAAGTCGACTGTACCTGAGTTTCTCCTATTTTAATAATACATTTATTAAAGTAACTTCCATCAAGTCATTATTTATTCGGCCTTCACCTAGTTAAACACAGTAAATAATAAAATATTTGTATTATATAAATTTTGTAATCGATTATTAATTTTAGATTTTTTAATTGGTGTACCAATGATCAAAATAACATCATACGTAAACCGATGTATATATATATGCGTGATTAATCCAAACTATTATTTTGCCATTCTCTTTGTTTAGGTCATGGTGGGATTTGCAACTGTTGCTTCATTACTTATTCTCTCAAAGAGCAAAGGTTTCGTGGGAATTTGGATTGCTCTTACCATCTTCATGAGTCTTCGCATGTTTGCTGGTTTTTGGAGGTAAAATCTTCCCCATGTTAGGCAATCTATGTATATGCAATTAAGCATGATATATCATATAATACTTTTAGTTCTTTCAGAAGAAAATTCAAGCAGTCACCAAAAACAAAAAAAGAAGAAAATTCAAGCACTAATATAGAACCGATCAGAAACTATAAATGTATGTTATCAAGTACTAAACCTATCACATCAAGTGGTTATTGCTTCGGTTACTTAAATAATGTTATAAACTCAGATGGGGTTAGACATTAGTCGTTGTCTCTCAATCGACGAATACATAAGTATTTATGCCTAGTGAACTAAAACCAAAAAATAAAATCTATCTATAATGCATAACAAAAAATGAAAGACCAAAATAGTGCTTTTTTTTGGGTGTCCAACCAAAATAGTGCTTGACACATAATATTTCATATCATTACCACATGATTCTAATAGTAAGATTAGTAATCTTCATTCAATTAACTAATTTTAGAAGTGGGGACAAAATAATATAGTAAGATAATAAAAAATATTAATATTTATATTTAGATATTTAAATTTTAGAGTATATTAAGTCAAGTTTTTAATAACTAAATGTACTTAATACATTTAAAAGTATATTAATTAAGAATATTTTTTTATTTTAATATTTTGGTAATATTACATGAGTAATACATTTATTATTAATATTAGCGCCTGATCAAGCATCTAATATCCGTAAATTTACATTTTTATTGATTATTTTTTATATGATACAAAAAAGAATAATAACGCAATAGCTAACAAATTTATAAAAAGTATAACTCGAATGAACTAATTTAGAATTTTTATTATTTTTTATTTTGGTGTTTGAATTTTTACTAAAATTATGTGAGAGGGACAAAAAATTTGTGAGAAAAATAAAAATTCAAATCAAACAACTGCAATTCTTTTTATATATAGGTATAGATAAAATAATATCTTTTTTTATTAAAAAAATATTCAAATAATTTTTCGATATTTAATTGTAAAGTTGACATTTTATAATATTATAGTAAAAGATTTTTTGACAAGATAATATTAAATGTATAAAAAAAATAAAATTAAACAAAACAATAAAAAGTAAATAAATTATATATATTATAAAAAATATTAAATACTAATGGTCTCATTTATATTTAAAAAGTTATTCTTGATTTTAGGCAATTCACTGAATTAAATAAAGTGGGCATCAATATTACCATAATACACATTTTGGGCTTTTTTACTTATATGCGCATGTAAAATACATTTATTCCCAAAATACGCACGGTTTGGAACTCCTCCTCAAATACGCACTGCCAACTAGTAAGGGACAAACACGAAATAGAAATAGGGGGCATATTAGGGATGGTGGCCGCGAAATGGCTCATGGCGTCTGACACAAATCATTCTAATTACGTCAGCCACGAAATAGAGCATTTCAGCTATGGCACACACGAAATAGTCCACTTCTTATGTGACGAGCACGAATTGTATATATAAGTAGTATACCCAAAATAAATGTATCATGTTGCATTGATTGTTTTACTTTTTTTAAATAAGTTGCACAACAAAGACACAAGTTTAGTGAATATTCAATTTACTTTCTAATTATTCTTTCTTATACACACCCACATCCTAACTAAAATAAAATGATAATTTTTTCTAATTACAAAAAGTGCAAGATGGATCAGCCATTGATGATTTATTTTCATGATTAAGAGTTGAATTGTAATTTATTTTGTTTAAGATAAAAAATATAAAAACTAAATTAAGCATTTACTTTTATTTGTTATTATTGTTAACAATGGATATAGTGTTTTTACCAAAGACAAAAATTAAATTATAAAATAACTCTAAGATTTTCACATATTAATAATATAAATTGTAATCATAACATCTTTTTTAAGCTATTTTTTAAAATTATTTTGTATAGAATAAAATATATTTTTTAATTATTTTGTATGGAATAAAATATTTTTTTTATTTTTAAATTATTATTGACTATGTAGAGTATTTTATTTAAAATTTGAGTACATGCATGTATTTACCTAAGTTATTAGAACATTACAAATTTTTATAGTACTCCTAACATTTTTTTAAGCCATTTTTTTTAAATTATTTTGCATAGGATAAAATATTTTTTGTAGTATAATTTAAAAAAATTTATTAAAAAAATTTATTAAAAATATTCATGAGCTATTAAAAATGGACAGAAAAGTATTGTATGGAATTCGAATTGATAGCTCATTAATATTTTAAAAAAGTCTCGTAATTAAATATTTTGTTAGCTTTTTTTTAACGTATGAAATAAAATATATATTTTTTTAATTTTTAAATTATTAATATTTTTTAATAAATTTTTCAATAAAATTTTTTTAATAAATTATTAATTTTTTAACAGCATAATTCGAATTATACCATGAATTACTGTGTGTAATTCGAATTATACCATGAATTATTTTTTCCCTTGATTTATTTCTGTTTTTTGCCCTAAAATTAATATTAAAAATTATTAGATAATAATTTAGCTATTTGCCAAAAATGAAATTTATAATTTATAATCATATAAAAAAATTAATTATTACGATACATTATGCATTATTCACATACACATTTTGTGTATGAGACACCTCTTTCTTGTTGAGAAAGGCTGTACTCACTCTTTCTTCTCACCATTTTCATATATATCTATCTATCTCTATCACTCTTTTTCTTTCTCTATATATAAATAGGTAAAGAGAGTCACAGGTTTTTTTTGTGAGTGCATTTTTTTTATTTCTGTCGTGACATTTGGGCCATTTCGTGTGTGCCATAGCTGAGGTGCTCCATTTCGTGGCTGACGCAATTGAAATGGTTTGTGTCAGACGCCAGGAGCCATTTCGCGGCCACCATCCTTGATATGCCTCCTATTTTCATTTCGTGTTTGCTCCTTACGAGTTGGCAGTGCGTATTTGAGGAGAAATTTCAAACCGTGCGTATTTTGGGAATAAATGTATTTTACATGCGCATATAGGTAAAAAAGCCCACATTTTGCAAAGTGGATACCAAAATGCATTTTTTCATAAACTATGTAAACCGCAACAGGGATATTGCGGTTTACAAATGAACGTAATCCGCTACAGGGGTGTCGCGGATTACGTTGAAAGGAAAACATCACATAATCTGCGGTAGGGGTGTCGCGATTTATGTGTGTTTTCCATACGTGCATAAACCACTACAGGGGTCTAGCGGTTTATGCTTTAGTGTGGACTTAGTTCATTTTTCATGGAGGATGAGTTGTTGGATGAAAGTTTAGTTTGCAATTTTTATGCAACATAGGTTCCTGTTTTGATTTAATTGGAATTACTCTTGAACTCATAGAATTACCAACAAAATTAGAACACATTAACTCAAAAGAATCACGAGTTCATAGAGAATCGCTAACAATAACAACATCACCGTAAAATGAACGGCAAGTACAACTTTACTTAACAGTAAGTACAACTAAAACAGGATAAGAACACAAGTAAGGAAAGAAAAATGTAAGCTAATCATGACGACCTAATGACACTTATGCGTCGGCACTGGGGGCGGATCCTCGCTGAGGGCAAGTCCTGCGAGTGTGTTCTATCTGTCTGTCAAATAGAGTAACCGTGAAGCACCTCGTATCTTTCGAGTGGCGCTCTATCTCCTTGACTAGTGCCTGGCAAAACCGTTGGCCTGATCCCAACTGCGCCTCTGCTATCTATCCTCAGACGACAAAAAGCTCTGCTAACCTCCCATATGTGGATTTGACAAGTGCAGTAACCGGAAGATTCTGTGTCCCCTTTAGTATAGAGTTAACACACTCGAATATGTTTGTCGTCATGTGGCCGAACCGTCTACCCCCATCCTGGTGTTGGGTCCACTCATCGTACTCCAGTCGGTTGGTCCAATCACACATGGCCAGATTCTCAGTCCTCATAATATCAAACCAATAGTCAAACTCGGCCTCAGTCTTGGCATACGCCGTATTCACGAGCATCCGCCTTGCATCCTGACCTTTGAAACTGAGAGCAAAATTAGCTGCAACGTGTCGAATGCAATACGCTTGATATGCATGAGGCAGTTTCCAACCACTGTCTAGTACCTCCAGTGCACCCTTAATGCCGTTGTGTCTGTCAGAGATCACCAGAATCCCTTCCTGTGGGATCACATGTTGACACAAGTGGGATAAGAAAAAAGCCCACGACTCAGCATTCTCCCCCTCAACAAGTGCAAACGCAACTGTCAATATATTTGAGTTTCCATCTTGCGCAATAGCCTGCAGCAAAGTCCTGCCATACTTCCCATACAGATGCGTACCGTCAATGCTGATTAGTGGCTTGCAATGTTTAAAAGCCTCAATGCATGGAGGAAATCTCCAGAAAAATCGATGAAAATACTCTGTAGACTCATCAATCTCACCACCTACACGCACTGGAGAAGTCTTCAACAAAGCAACAGTTTCGTCCATCGTTGCTTGCATCCCAAGGATCCACCGGGGCAACTCTGCATACGACTCTTCCCAATCCCCGTAAATCTGGGCGACTGCCTTCTGCTTTGCCTTCCATACTTTCCTATAACTAGGCCTAAATCCGTAGGTTGACCTAGTAGTTTCTTGCAACACCTTTATGGTAATCGCTGCATCCGTCCTAACCAACAGATAGATCCTCGCACAAATTACGTGGTAATCGAGCTGTCGGTGGTCGCTCGAAATCGAAGTGGCCAGGCAAGTGTGGGCTCCGTTATACCTTCTAACCTCCCAGTTACCCTTGCACTGCCAAAGTGCCACACGAATCATCCAGGCGCAGCCGTTTTCAAACTTCTTGCATCTCCCAACATACTTCAGATGATCAGATTTCATAACACTCATCACAACTTCCTCCTTAGTCTGGAAGAATTGGCCAATCTGAAATTTCCCAGAAGTATTGACGTCGCGTAATCCTTGGTAACCGAAGGTGTGTGCATCATTCGGTTGTTGACATGCTGCTTCCAGGTTCAGCGTCGAGGAATGCAGGGGTTGTTGGTGGGACCCAGAACTGGATGGCCCCTGAGGTGCAGGTGGGGCCACTGGAGCCTCCTCCTCACTATCCCCTGATATGTGATCGGGCTCATCATCCGAATCATCTTCCCGCATCGCGTCCTCAACATGATCTGGCTCACCACCACCAACAAGACCAGTAATCAAACCAGGTGAATTAGCTGCCGGTGCTAGAACAAGTGAAGGTGCAGCTAGGAGACAACCAGGTGCAACGACAAGCATCGAAGTAGAAGCACCCCCCACCATCATCGACTGAGGATTTGGCGCTGACGCCTTGGAATTGTCCATACGGTCTTCCAATTTGGAAAACAACTCGTGTATTCTCACCTCCGAAAGACTCCACCGACAATGAAACAAGACCCCCATGTCTTCATCCGACCCTATGACAAATGTTTCATACTGCACACCACTTGACACAACCGCCATCGGAATCTTGTAGAACACCTTCTTCACCAGCTTGGCCCCACACAACCCTGCTTTCTGCAATATGTTCCTCTTCAGATCCGACAAAGTATCAGTCAAACGGATAAAAAAGCTCAGCAGTTCTTTATCAGTGAACTTAACACCATGCCTATTACTTTTTTTATTTTACCATAGCAGTGGACTAGAACCATCAAGCTCTCCTCACTATCCATTTGTGAAAGTGTGAAAATAACTCTCCTCAAATGACCCACTTCCTATCCTGCTTGGTATTTATAGGCAAAACAGACTAAAGCATAAACCGCTAGACCCCTGTAGCGGTTTATGCACGTCTGGAAAACACACATAAACCGCCACACCCCTACCGCGAATTATGTGATGTTTTCCTTCCAACGTAATCCGCAACACCCCTGTAACGGATTACGTTCATTTGTAAACCGCGATACCCCTATTGTGGTTTACATCGTTTATGAAAAAAATGTATTTTGGTATCCACTTTGCAAAATGTGTATTATGGTAATATGGATGTCCACTTTATTTAATTCAGTGAATTGCCCTTGATTTTAGGTAATTAAATAATTATATTATTATTAGTTATTATTATTATTTGTTTTAAATTTATATAATACAATAATTGTTATCAATGTATTAATATCTAATAACATAAATGTTTCTTACACATTATTTTTTTTTTTAAGTGTGGAGGCAAAAAAAATTATTATATTGGGGACAATTATCTACACATATATACTTATTATCTATTTGCAAAGTTCATTAACAATCAAGCTCGTTCACATAAATTGAGATTGGCTCACATCTGGACTCGCTAACAATAGATGAACTGATAAAATATTGTAAAAATTATTAACACTCTTCTTGATTGCTCCAAGAAAAATTTGAAATTAAAGTTGAACTTGGAAAAGAATTTCAAATTACTAATACTTATGAGTATTTTGAAGAAAAAGATTTTATGATGCTATTTTCCAGTGTTGGTTTACAAGTGTTAAAATACATATATGCAGGATGGGAACAGGAACAGGACCTTGGCGTTTTCTTAGACTCCACTGATGTTATATGCATTGCAAATTTCATTTGGTGTATGCTCTGTATCACTGTTTCACCTTATAGGATCATTTTGGTTCTTGTTTCAAGATTTGATCACTTATTACTTTACTCAGATCATCTTAATTATGGGTGTATTTAATTTATATTGAATCATTCAAGTTAAAAATCATTTTAGCGTCATTTTATTTGATTAATAAAGAATTATCACAAAAAATATATATAATGGTGGTTTATATTTGTAAAGGGAAGTGCAGAAACAGAGAAAAGAGAGATAGCAGAAGAGCAATGAGTTGTATCTCAAGAAAGCGTTAGTCAGTTGTATTACGTGATAATTTGTAAATCAATACACTTGTCTCCCTTTCTTAATCCATTTAATAAACACAAACTGGATTACAGAGCTAAATTGTATCTTTTTCTTGGATAAGGGATATAAGTGTCTCTCTTCAAATGGAAAAGTGTATTTAAGGAGGCATGTATGAAAGAAAGTTTCCTTATAAATTGTTGTTTCGTGATAACATGAATACTAACTTTCCTATCTCGACGAAGAATGATATGGTGCATATTTGAATACTTCTCCATCTCAGCTAGCTCCTTCTATTCTTATCCTGTATCCTCCCTGGTTCAGGGATTGAAATTGAACTCCCTGCATATAGCAGCATCCACTACTTCTACACCTGATCTTGATTGTTTGTTTCATGTCCCTAACACTTTTCACAAGCCGTTAAATGTCCCCATTGGACAAAAGCCATGGAACCCCAAGGCCGGATTAGCAGCAAAAGTGTTTCATCAAAAAGAGGCATTTGACTTTGATCATCAAACCTTTAGTCTTGTTGTCAAACCACAAAAAAATTAGAATAGTGATTACAATTGCTCTTAATAGAGGGTGAAAATTATGTCTAATTTGATTTTGACAATGCCTTTTAAAATGGTGAGTTGCATGAAAAGGTATGTATATATGGAGCAAACCACAAGGTTTCATACAGCAGGCTCCCAGGACTTGGTTCTTAACTCTTTCTTCTACTTTACATATTTTTTGTTTTAAGAATACTAAATCAGATCCATTTCTATTCATACGAAGAACAACTGACTCAATCATTTTTCTATTAGCCTATGCGGATTACATTTTGATTACAGGTAGACTGAACTTACTTACACAGGAAAAATATGTTACACACCTATTAACTAAAACGAATATGTTGCAGGAAAATCCTGTTCCAACACCAATGGTTTCTTCTACAAAACTACATTATAAATGATGTTGAGCCATTTGATGACCCTAAATTCTATAGGTCCATTGCAGGGGCATTGCAATATCTTACACTAACTCGACCTGATATTACATATTCAATGCACAAAGTTTGTCAATATATGAACTGTCCCACTGTCAACCATTGGAGAGCAATCAAGAAAATCTTGAGATATGTAAAAGCTACCATGTATCAAGGCTTGGTTTTTTTTCAGAAGATTTTAGGTTGTTGGCATTTGCAAATGCTGATTAGGAGCAGACGTTGATGACATACAGAAAATCAATTACAGGATATTGTGTGTATCTTGGATCAAATTTGGGAGCATGGAAAAGTAATAAGAAATAGGCAGGGAGTAGGTGGAGAACTGAGGCAAAGTATAGAACACTTGCAACAGCTCAAGCAAAGTTGGTATGGATCCAAAATCTTCTCCCTCTACGCACTCCACCAACTATCTATTGCGACAACCAAGCAGATTGCTTACTTGCAGAAAATCCAGTTCTTCGCAGTAGGTCAGCACATTTCGAGCTGGATTTGCATTTCATAAGGAAGCATGTTAGCAAGAAGAAGTTATAGAGAAAAGAGAGATAGCACATAGCAGAACAACAGTGACTTGTATCTCAAGGAAGAAGATAGTCTGTTGTATACCATTCAAGGTTAGAATGTAGTTAGTGAGTCGTAATCTGTTAGCCAGTGAAGGTAGTAGGTAGTTAGAGTTGTGACTATAAATAGGAGAATGTATGTGATAATTTGTAATCAATACACTTGTGTTCTCATTCTTTCTCATCTCTCTTGGTGTTCAAGTTCATTATCTGCTTCTTGTGTTCTTCATTCAAGAACCATATTCATCAAACCTCCAATATCTCTTGATTCATAATCGATACTCACAAACTTCAACAATATTATATAAGGCTTTATATTTTTATTCAGACATATATATATAAGGTTTGATATATATATGAAATTTAATTTTGATATACATGTAAAGTAGTTTTATACGTGCATCTAATTATGTAACACTGCGTTAGAAAAAATAATTACTTTTTTATGTTGATAGCATGAATAATTATTTAAAAAAATGGATGTGATTGGACGATTGTGTTATACTGTCAGTATATTAAAATTTACAGACACATCTAAGTATTATTGTCATCCAAGTTCAACCAAGTAGATTCAACACTAACAAAAACCACTCTCACAAAAAGAGCGTGGTTATACGCACAGGTATTTATTATTGTCGTCGTCTTCTTCTTCCTCCTCCTCCTTCTCCTTCTTTTCCTCCTCCTTCTTCTTTTTCGCGTTACTTCTTCTTCGCGTGTTTTCTCCTCATCGTCATTCTTTTGTTGTTGTTGTTGTTGCATTTTTTTTCTTTTCTTCCTTCTCTCCTTAGTAATTTTGCAGTATTATGTGTTTTGAATTGTACAGAACAAGACCAAATGCACATTAATTCACTTAGAAATGAACCAAAAATTAAATTTCGAATGAATCGAAATTGCTTAATGATGATGATACACAAACAAACTCGTTTCAAAACAAGCACATACCAAGTGAACCTTATTTAAATCCAGAATGAACCGAAATGACTTAATGATTGCGTTCGAAAACAAGCACACAAACAAAATTGAATGATTATAAATTCACACAAAAATGAACCAAAATTACATCCAAAATGAACAGAAAATTAAATTTCGAATGAACCGAAATTACTTAATGATGACGATACACAAACAAACTCGTTTCAAAACAAGCACAGATCAAGTGCACCTTATTTAAATCCAGAATGAACTGAAATTACTTAATGATTGCGTTCGAAAACAAGCACACAAACAAAATTGAATCATAAACAAGAACACATCCAAATCCATCAAGTGATTTTGCAGCATTATGCGTTTCTTCTTTATTTGATTTTTTCGTGTTTTTATTATTGTTAAAAGGGTAAAACAAGAAGAATTATGATAAGGAAAAACAAGAAGGAGAAGATGAACAAGACAAGAAGAAGAAGAACATGATGAGGAGTTTTCTATTCTTGTTTCTTTTTTTGTTTGATTTTTTTTCTTGGTTTTATTTTGTGAAAAAATAGTAAAGCTAATTTTAGAAAATATATAAATAAATAACAACTAAATAAAATGAAAGGTAATAAACAATCTTAGTTTATAACCTTAGAATTTTAATGGTTGAAAAAGAGAAGAATTATATACCTCTAATTAATGGATGGTTCATATTGAAGAGACTCACCTATAAATTGAGTTTTTCTTTAATTCATTTCAATCAAGTCATCCAAATAGAATAATATAATATTTCTTTGAGTAGTTTTCTCCTATATATGATAGAGAGAAGTGTGTTCTTCTTTTGTCAAGAGAGAGTGTTATTGTAGTCTCCTTGTGATAGAGAGAAGTTGTAATTCTCAAAGAAAGTTATTCAATTGTTTCCATATTTTATACAAATTTCTAATTTTTTATCTCTATATTTTGCTGTGTCATTTGTCTGGTACCTAACAGTGGTATTAGAGCCAAAGGTCGCTGATTAATATATTTTTTTTTCCGCTGCGAGTTACCGTCTAAAAAAATGGCAGCAAAATATGAAATTCCAAAATTCAGTGGGAGTAATTTTTCCATATGAAAATTGAAGATAAAAGCCATTATGAGAAAAGACAATTGCGTGACAGCAATTGAAGGTAGACCCACTGGAATTACAGATGAAAAATGGAAGGAGATGGACAACAATGCTGTTGCAAACTTACACTTGGCACTAGCTGATTCAGTTTTATCAAGTGTAGCAGAGAAAAAGACAGCAAAGGAAATTTGGGATGCTCTCACCAAATTATATGAAGTCAAGTCACTTCACAACAAGATATTCTTGAAGAGAAGACTTTATACTCTTCGAATGAGTGAGTCCACATCGGCAACGGATTACATCAACAATCTAAATACGTTATTTTTCCAACTTTCATCGTTGGAATATACCATAGCGAAAAATGAACGTGCAGAGCTCTTACTTCAAAGTCTACTAGATTCATATGATCAACTTATCATTAACTTAACTAATAATATTTTGACTGAGTATCTTTCTTTTGATGACATGGCTGCTGCGGTTCTTGAAGAAGAATCTAGGCACAAGAATAAGGAAGATAGATTAGAAAGCTCAAAACAAGCAGAGGCTTTGTTGATGACAAGAGGGAGATCAATGGAGCGTGGTTTCAGTGGGAGTCAAAGTAGACCAAAGTCACAAAGTAAGAAGCAGGTCAAATGCTACAATTGTGGTAAGAGAGGGCACTTCAAGAAAGATTGTTGGAATAAGAAGAGTATAGAGAAGGTTCCAGAAGGATCAAGTTCTCAAGGATGTGTTGCAAGTACCTCTGATGATGGAGAAATCCTGTATGGCGAAGCAACAATTGGTTCTAAAGGCAGTAAACAGCTTACTGATGTTTAGATTGTTGATTCAGGAGCAACATGGCACATGACTCCTCATCGTGATTGGTTTTGTACATATGAACCTGTCTTGGAAGGATCTGTGTTTATGGGAAACGATCATGCCTTAGAAATTGTTGGAATGGGTACTGTCAAAATAAAAATGTTTGATGGTTCTATTCGTTCACTTCAAGGGGTAAGACACGTGAAAGGCTTGAAGAAGAATTTGTTGTCGATTGGGCAATTGGATGAACTTGGTTGTAAGACCCATATTGAAGGTGGGATCTTAAAAGTTGTTAAATGAGCTCTTGTGGTAATAAAAGCAGAAAAGATTATAGCAAATCTATACATGTTTGTGGGAGATACTTTGCAAGAGGCAGAGGCATCAGTTGCTTCAACAAGCCAAGAAGAAATGACGATGATATGACATTGCAAACTAGGCCACATGTCAGAAAGAGGCTTGAAGATTCTTGTAGAACGTAATCTCATTCCCGGGCTCAAATCGGTAAACTTACCGTTTTGTAAGCACTGTGTTACAAGCAAACAACATAGATTGACGTTTGGTAGATCAACTGCACATATTGGAGTTGATTCATTCTGATGTGTGGGAATCGCCGGAGATGTCCCTAGGAGGAGCAAAATATCTTGTATCATTTATTGATGATTACTCTAGGAGGCTATGGGTGTACCCGATCAAGAAAAAGTCAGATGTGTTTGCGATGTTCAAAGAGTTCAAAGCAAAGTTAGAACTTGAATCTGGAAAGAAGATCAAGTGTTTAAGGACAGATAATGGAGGAGAATATGTTGATGGTGATTTTCTAACATTTTGCAAGCAAGCAGGTATTCAACGACAATTCACAATTGCATATACGCCTCAGCAAAATGGTGTAGCAGAGCGAATGAATAGGAATCTCCTAGAAAGAGCACGAGCTATGTTGCAAACTGTAGGTTTAGCCAAGTCTTTTTGGGCAGAAGCTGTTAAAACCGCCTGTTATGTGATAAATCGGTCACCATCAACTGCAATTGGGTTAAAGACACCAATGGAGATGTGGCAAGGTAAGCCACCTAATTATTCTTCTTTACATATATTTGGTTGTCCTGTGTACGTGATGTACAATTCCTAAGAAAGAACAAAGCTAGACCCAAAGTCTAGAAAATGTATATTCTGGGGTTATGCTGACGAAGTTAAGGGGTATCGCCTGTGGGATCCCACTGCCCGCAAGGTAGTTGTCAGTAGAGATGTGATATTTACAGAAGATGAATTGCAAAAAGAACAAGAAAATGACAGCACTGTTAAAGAGATAACCACTGTTTCAAATAGATGAAAAATGCAGAGAAGGTGATTTTTCTGAAGCAGAACCACAGCACGAAGAACAAGAAGCAGAGGCCAATGACATAGAAGTTCGTCGATCCACTCGACAAAGAAGAATACCATCATGACACTCAAATTATATTTTGACAAACCATGATGCATATTGTCTTTTGACAGAAGATGGAGAACCAACAACTTTTATGGAGGCTATGCGCAATCCAGACGCTTCTATGTGGATGACAGCAATGCAAGAAGAAATTGAGGCATTACATAGGAACCATACCTGGAAACTTGTTGAACTTCCAGCAGGTCGGAAAGCCATTGGTAGCAAATGGGTTTACAAGATCAAACGAGATAGTAATGATCAGGTGGAACGATATCGTGCAAGATTGTTGTCAAGGGATATGCTCAGAAAGAAGGTATTGACTTTAATGAAATATTTTCTCCAGTGGTGAGACTAACTACTATTAGAGTAGTTTTGGCTATGTGTGCTGCATTTGATTTACATCTAGAGCAATTAGATGTAAAGACTGCTTTTCTTCATGGAGAACTTGAAGAAGAGATATATATGCTCCAACCAGAAGGTTTTTAAGAACAAGGAAAAGAAAACTTGGTTTGCAGGTTAACTAAATCTCTGTACGGTCTAAAGCAGGCGCCAAGGTGTTGGTACAAGAGATTTGATTCTTTCATTATTAGCCTTGGATACAACAGACTTAGTTCAGATCATTGTATTTATTACAAGAGGTCTGGTGATAATGATTTCATCATTCTACTGTTGTATGTGGATGACATGTTGGTGGTAGGTCCCAACAAAGATCAAATCCAAGAATTGAAGGCACAGTTGGCTAGGGAGTTTGATATGAAAGACTTGGGACCAGCAAACAAGATTTTAGGGATGCAAATTCACCGAGACAAAAAAGATAGGAAGATTTGGCTATCGCAAAAGAATTATTTGAAGAAAATCTTGCAACGCTTCAATATGCAAGAATGTAAGCCAATTTCAACCCCACTTCCTATGAATTTCAAATTATCCTCAAGTATGTGCCCTAGTAGTGAAGTAGAGAGGATGGAAATGTCTCGAGTACTGTATGCATCAACAGTGGGAAGCCTTATGTATGCCATGATCTGTACAAGGCCAGATATTGCTCAAGCAGTTGCGGTGGTAAGTCGATTTATGGCAGATCCGAGTAAAGAGTATTGGAATGTTGTTAAGAGGATCTTGAGATACATCAAAGGGACCTCGAATGTTGCATTATGTTTTGGAGGATCGGAATTCATTCTCAATGGATATGTCGACTCAGATTTTGCAGGTGATCTTGATAAACGAAAATCTATTACAGGATATGTGTTCATGCTTGCAGGAGGATCTGTGAGCTGGCTATCTAAATTACAAACTGTTGTAGCTTTATCTACTACAGAAGCTGAATATATGGCAACTACACAAGCATGCAAGGAAGTTATTTGGATCCAAAGGTTGATAGAAAAACTCGGGCACAAACAACAGAAGATTTCTGTGTATTGTGACAGTCAGAGTGCCTTGCACATTGCAAGGAATCATGCCTTTCATTCAAGAACAAAACACATTGGAGTACAATATCACTTTATTCAGGAAGTAGTAGAAGAAGGAAGTGTTGATATGCAGAAGATTCACACGAAAGATAACCTAGCAGATGCCATGACAAAACCAATCAACACAGAAAAGTTTGAATGGTGTAGATCCTTATACGGCCTATGGAATACATGAGCAACATGAATTTTAAAAATTTATCAAAATTAGTTTTAAGTGGGAGATTGTGAAAAAATAGTAAAGCTAATTTTAGAAAATATATAAATAAATAATAACTAAATAAAATGAAAGGTAATAAACAATCTTAGTTTATAACCTTAGAATTTTAATGGTTGAAAAAGAGAAGAATTATATACCTCTAATTAACGGATGGTTCATATTAAAGAGACTCACCTATAAATTGAGTTTTTCTTTAATTCATTTCAATCAAGTCATCAAGATAGAATAACATAATATTTCTTTGAGTAGTTTTCTCCTATATATGATAGAGAGAAGTGTGTTCTCCTTTTGTCAAGAGAGGGTGTTATTGTAGTCTCCTTGTGATAGAGAGAAGTTGTAATTCTCAAAGAAAGTTATTCAATTGTTTCCATATTTTATACAAATTTCTAATTTTTCATCTCTATATTTTGCTGTGTCATTTGTCTGGTACCTAACATATTCCTCTCAAGAGAGGATATGAGGAAGAAGAGTTTCGAATTGTAAAGAACAACAAGACTAAATGCACCTTAATTCACTCAAAAATGAATCGAAATTACATCCAGAATGAATCGAAAATCAAATTCCAAATGAACCAAAATTACTTAATGATGACAATACACAAACAAACTCGTTTCAAAACAAGCACAGACCAAGTGTACCTTATTTAAATCCAGAATGAACCGAAATTACTTAATGATTGTGTTTGAAAACAAGTACACAAACAAAACTGAATGATCAGAAATTCACTCAAAACTAAAAATACATCCAGAATGAACCAAAAATCAAATTC
This sequence comes from Arachis hypogaea, assembly GCF_003086295.3. NCBI lineage: Eukaryota > Viridiplantae > Streptophyta > Magnoliopsida > Fabales > Fabaceae > Arachis > Arachis hypogaea. The sequence goes on from NC_092053.1 coordinate 114,852,007, forward strand.
TAAATGAACCGAAATTATTTAATGATGACGATACACAAACATGTGATATGTGAACTAGAAGAAAGTATTAGCAAAATAGGCAACTTACATCTACAGACCTTTTAAGTAATAAGCTAACCCTTTAAAACTTAAGTCACAACATGTGATTTCTAGTTGCATGATACTGCTAATTACGATTATATGAAACAATTCAAAAAACAGAACAAGGAAAATGGGCAAGTTTGAATTTATTTGGAAATAAATAAAAGTAAAATAGGAGTCAATTTGATCTTTTTAAAATATACACAAGAACCAATTATAAATGTACGCATATTACACATTTTTACTAGGCTAAGCAACCATAGTAACTACCAAAACTTTAAACAATTATACTAAATTTACATTATAATCGGCCACCAAAATAGAATATATATTAAAATATAAAATATACATTAAAAATAAATTAAACTATACGTATTTATACACAAATACACAATACCTGATTTTTGTGTGTAAATAGCATTTTTGAAATTTAAATTACGGAATTACCCCATGCAAGGCAAAAGATTACTAGAATAGTAGTTACTAAGGATCTATCCCAACAACTTTATATTGGGATGAAATCATGAAAATACGTTTGCCTATCATAATGAGCAACCGAATGTTGGTATTTTACAAGAAACAAACCAACCATGACCTAAAATATGACCCAAAAAAAACCATGACCTGATCTATTAATCTTGAGATACATTTTCTATACATTTTCTATACAATTTGGCTTCTAGTAAGCTTCACATGGATTATTAAGCAAGACACGTGGTGGTGTGATAGTGATAAGTATCATCCACTTGCGTTGCTGGGACATAAACTGCATCTTTGAGGGAGCTGTGCGTTCTGCCATAGAATACATAAACAACTAGCCCTATTGCGAGCCATATTGAAACACGTGCCCATGTGTCAGATCTGGAAGAAACAAACAGCGACCATGAATCAAAATAATGGACCATGACTTATTTGTTTGTCCATCTGCTACTTAGTTTTTAGTTCAGATTCAGTAGAAGCACACTTCCGTTATTAAAACAAGGAACGACAGAGCTTAGTTGATGTATTGTTAAACATGAGTGCGGCAATTAAAATCCCCACTTAATAAATATTGCCACTTTTCAAATTACTAGCATGCTATAATGAAATTTTCAGCATGCAGAATAATCTTTACATTTCTTTTTTAAGCACATAAAAGATTACCCAATAATGTAATACCAATAAAAATAAGGTGAAAACTCAGGTGCAATCGACTTCACGTGAAGTTGATAGCTGAGAACCGTTAGATGAAAATTTAGTCAAATCAATTAAATTATCTAACGACTCTCAATTATCAACTTCACATGAAGTCGACTGCACCTGAGTTTTCACCTAAAAATAATAACAAGTCAACAGCAATGACAACAGTGAGAGGTTTTTTTTTTTTCAATATGCTACTCTCTAAAGTTATGCCACTATTTCTAAAACTTTTTACAAAAATGACACTTTTTTCAAACTATTTATTCAGAAGCCATCATTTTGCCAGTGACACTATGTATTTTATTTTTTGGTGCTGACTAGGAGACACCTAAGCAGAACGTGTCTTCCATGTAGAGAACACTAAACAGGAAGCGCATCCAATAGCAAGTGCCTTCCACGGTGGCAAAACAATTGCATCTGAGTAAATAATTTGAAAAATGTGGCCTTTTGGTAAAAAATTTTAGAAATAGTAGCATATCAGAGGAAAAAGCTGACGATTGCCACATAGACACTCCTAGTCGGATTTTTCTGCATTGCCAATACGAAAACAATGTAGATTTTCTTGAAAATCTGGATTTCTAGTCATTCAAAAGCCGCTAATGGGAAATCCTATTAGAATTGACGAATACTTACCCAAGATTAACAAGTAGATAAGAATTGATGAGAATGCAAGCTATGGGAAGCAGTGGCACCAGTGGGCAAATGAAACCTGAAAATAGATTAAAAGAAGTGATCTTTTATACCCAAACCTAAAAGGAGATATATGGCAGTAGGAGGACAATAAAAATTAACTTCATATAAAAATATCAGCGTAAAGCTTGGTGTTATCGATACCCGAGTAACCACGGACAATCTATTCTATTCATAATTTGCAATTTTCTAATGTTATAGTAAATAGCGTGAAAACTAGTCACATTCGATAAAGACACATGCTCACAATAACTGCATAACATTATTATCATAAGATTATAATGTTGGGCCATACCTCCAGTGTGTCCAAAGTTGTGTCTTGCAACATCTTGATCTATGCAGGTTAGGAAGACTAAACCAGACAAAAGAAGAGAGCCACCAACCCCACACAATCCAAAGCGAACCGAACTGGTAAAAGCAAACACAGAATGCTGAGAAGTGAGAACATCAAGAAATATGTGAGGACAAGTCCACACAATCCAAATGCATACAAACTTCAATTAGCATCAAAATTTCAGAAAATTAGCTGCTCAGCTATTTTGATATCTAAACTTGAAAAATGAATGAATTAAAAATCTGCCAGTAAACCAACCTGAGAAGGGTTAAGTCCGAAGCAGCATATGTGAGGACAAGTATACCTAAGCATGTCAATGTTATTACCCACCCAACAACCTTTCGTCTATTACCCTCGTGTAAATCTGCACCCAAAAAGAATAAGGGCAAAAACAACATTGATTACAAATCTTGAGCAGCAAAATTTGCATTATGTATGAGAGGGAGATTGGTAATAGAGAAGAAAAGCATAACTCACAGCTGCCAATGGCAAGTTGCTTAGGAATAAGGGGATACTCAATTGATACATCCTCTTTCACAAGTAAAGGTTTTCGGTTCCCAGAAGTACCAACTGCCTCCTTATCTTTCCAACCTGTCTCCAAGCAGCTCCAAATGTATCCACCTGCCCCTGAATCAATTGGTTCTTGGAGAAAAGGGCGCAACGGAACCTCATCTGGAGGGATATATCTTAGTATCAACACCGATATTGCCACCATGGTGAATGCAAGAAGTGTGCCCACACTAACCTGCAAGAAAACAAGCCAAATACAGTTTAATACAACCGTACAAAGAACTAATATCCCTTTACATACAATAATTAATGGCGGTATTAGACAATTCCACACAGGCAATAAAAACTGCTCCAAAATTTATTTTTATTAAAGAAAGGAACAAATTGAATAAAGGTTGTCTGGACTAAAATGGAAGACAATGGCTTCATTGAATGGTTTTCATTCTTCTAGTCAAATTGTGTCTGACATCAAATAATATATGGAACAAAAAATCTATTCTGTATACCACAATAGCATAAGTTTTCAGATTGAGATGTTTTTTTTTTAATAATTTCCTAGCATATGATCCAATAATGGATCATGACTGTTGTGAAAGTAGACATACCATCCCTGCCAATTGAGAGACTTCCATGGAAAATGCCAAAATTGCAGCAATAAGGCCAGTAGCAATTGTGCTCTTAACAGGAACCTGACTGTGCTTATTTATGTCCGAAAAAAATGGTGGTAGCAGCCCATCCCTTGCCATAGCCATCAAGATTCTTGGCTGAGAAGCATTAAACAAAGCATATATAAATAATTAAATAGTTTTCCTGAAAACAAGACTATGATAAAAGCAGGGTAAAGACTGATACCTACATCTAGCAATCATAGAATAAAGCCGAAACTAGCATGAAAATAAATACACCTAATATATAAATGAATTCAGTAGACTACACTACTGCATAAACTTCAAGCATAGAAGATTGATGATATCAGAGTAATGGAATTACTGCCAGACTATAAGAATCCATTATAGGTTAAAGGCACCAAAGGGCATGCAGTAGGCCATTGGCTGGATTAAGAAAAGCCTCCAAATACTAGTTATGAGTTAAGGCGCACTACCTCTTGGTTGGGGCAAGCACCTTTTGACTTTATTTTTATTTTATTAAGTAGAGGTTCTTTGGGAGAAAGTCTTTTATGTTTTACAAGATTAGCTTATCAAAAAACTAGGTTTTTACAGTGGGAAAAAGTGCCACGGCACCCAAGCACCAATCAGTTACCTTCTAAAATAGTAAAAAAGGGGAAAACAAAGTGACCAACAACACTCTACATCCCGAAACAAAGAAAATGGAAGGAAAGCAAATCCATAATGCAACTCTACCACTTGAACAAATTGAGTAAATTCTTATTGGACTGAATATTTGAGATAAATGGTAGAAGGTATTAAGGCTTCCATACATCTAGCCTCAACATATTGTCAATTATAGCCCTAATTTACTTCTCTTCTTAACTTTAGTTATTTATATGTTGTTGTTAATTTAAACATTAAATTTATGCAAACTAGTTCATAACTCTTTAAGGTGTGCACATTTTGGTATCTCTAACCTCAAGGTGTTAAAAGTAGTCCTAGCATCTTAATGGCACTTTTTGCCTATAAATAACTTGCAAGAATCCCAAATTAACACCTACTTCATTCTAATTACAACTATCATTTAATTCTCCCTCTAAAACTCATTTCATTACAAGATAATAATGTATAATTGCACAATGTATCATTAGATGTAGAATTTCGTAACTGTTCCACACAGATTATATTGCATTCAACACCCAAGGACCAATGTTATAAATGACGTGAATGAATAATTTAATATTCACATTCAATGGTTGATATGCATCTTCAACCGCTTAGAAAATGATAAACTTTACCCGGAACATGCATCCAAGGCATGAACCCCTATAACCATGCAATATAGCAAGCGAAATTGCACAATCATTGGGGAAAGAATAAACTAAAGAATTTCATATTCTAATGCATAAATAGAGAAATAGAGATTCCAGTAGATTTACCTGGGGCAATATCCCACCCATCAATGATGCACATAGAGCTGTAAAAGCCCCGGCATTTATAATATAACTGCAAAAACAATTATGAAAAAAGATAACCACTTCATTTATTAGGCTGCCTAAATTTTATGAGGAATCCAACACACTGTAGGTAACTTAATTATTCACTTACGCTGCCCATTGCATTCCATGGCTAGCAAATGCAGAGGATATTGGGGTATCAGGATCAATAGCATAATAAGGTACTAAACCGACGATAACAATCGAGACCATCATATACAATCCACAACATAAAAACAATGAACCACCAATACCCAGTGGCAGATCACGTTGAGGATTTTTCACCTGTTAATCAAAGCAAGACATCATTAACAAGTAATAATTTCCTCAATTATGTACAAAGTTGAGGATCATATTTATAGGCGAGGAGAAAAAAAAGGGGTGCATCACATCATCATCTATACCTCTTCGGCAGTGCTGGCAACTGCATCAAAACCTATATAAGCAAAAAAGACAGTTGCAGAACCAGCAAGCATTCCATCTACCCCAAATGGAAAAGATCTATTAAAGAAAGAGCAAGAGACAAGTATTCAGTAACGAGAACAGAACAAACATACAAATGATAGAGCAGAACAAAGATGTATAGTACCCTGTAGGAACTTCATATCCAGGCCATCCAGATTTGAATCCTAGGTAACCACCAGCAATTATGACAAACATCAAAGCACACATGTTCACTGATGTGACTATACTTTGAACCATTATACTCTGCATTTTTTAACCATTCAAATAAAAAGGATCTTAAAACATATTTGGACGTCTGAATGGATTTAATAAAGCACAATAATAGTCGGATTCGCAACAAGGGAAACATGCAACAAGTTGCATGAACCTAAAGTCGGGAAATTCAAAAAACATATTAGAGAAGAAGATTCAAAAAGAAAAGTACCTCTTTAATCCCAACACACAAGTGCAGTAATAACAAATATCATAATTGCTGCACATGGGTCCACAACAATATTGATCCCAGCAATATGCTGACGCGATAAAAAGATGGGTAGATTGTCTTCACCTCCAAAAAGAGCAGCCTAACCAAAGAAATATTATTTTCTATCAATAATTGAGTAGCATAAGATAAATATATAATCTTACTCACATTTGAAACAAATAATCTTACTCTCATTACTTATTACATTACATAATCACATACATAACATATACAAGGAGATCATCCAACGGAATTCTGAAATTCAGAAAATAAAATGGGACACGGAAAAATAAGATTATTTTAGAGCCAAACACCAACAAAATTGTTTTGTTCACTGAATTACTAACAATAAAGAAATTAATTTCAAATAAAATGAGTAATAAATGATTGAACAAGAAAAACCACTAAAAAACATATTGAAAAAGAAAGAGCGGAAAGATTGAAGGAGAGGTGAATCAACCCTAAGAAATGCTACCCCCTCCCCCCAACCCTAATTTTTCTCTGAAAACAGAACCTAAATAGAAAAGTTTAACGAACATCATACCAAATTGGGTGTTATGCCCCGAGCAACAGCAGCTCCACCAATTGTATATTCTAATATCAAGGCCCAGCCAATCAACCAAGCAACTCTGCAAAGAATACAATATTTTCTATTCAATTATTCATCAAAGCACATCAAGTCTCAATTGAATACAACAACAACAACTAAGCCTTTTCCAATTAGGTGAGTTGGCTACATGAATCAAACACCATTGTGCCTTATCATGAATCATGTCTAGACTCAAGCTATTTATGCTTAAATCTCTTCTTATCAGCTCCTTCAAAGTCTCCTTAAGTCCCCGTCTACTCTAACTTTCTCTCAATTAAAATAATTTTTTTCTTTTTTTCAATAAAAGACCTATTACAGTAAACTGACATAGACCTCCAATTCAAAAAGAAGTTTTAATAAAAGACAAAAATTCCAAACCCAGGATTATACAGGATTATACACAGGCCACCTTTTCTCTTTCACACAGGATTATACAGACAGACGCTATTCCAAAACCCCAGTATCAATATCACCCTGACATCATAACTATTAAAGGAAACGGGGAAAAAGGGAATAACAAAATAAAGAATCAAGTAACAGAAGCACTTCAATCTCTATTTGTAATAAGCTGAGTCAATATCATTTCATAACTAGAAGTTCCATGGAAAGCAAAGCAAGGACTAGATTAAAAAGGTTTTCAAGCTAATAACAAGAGAAATAAATATGTAGAATCAAAAGAAATGTTGTTACCCTTCCCCAACACATATGTATGTGTAGTGATAGGCACTCCCAGCAGAAGGACAACGACTAGCTAGCTCCGCGTAGCAAAAAGCCGAAAGAGCAGCCGCGAATCCAGCTACCAGGAAAGAAATTGCCAGAGACGAACCGGAAAGCTCACGAGCAACTGTTCCAACCAGAACATATACACCAGCACCAATTGTTGCACCAACACCTAAACCCAAAATAAATAAATAAAACAACCTTACAGTATAGTTCAATTATAGATCCTAATGTTCAAAACCCGTGGCAACCACTATAACCATCCGTAACTAAGTCCAAACCTCCTTTAACTGACTCCAACAAACCTCCAAATTATTCTGCACGTATACCTATTGTAGTCTATAGTTTGTTACATTGTAATTACCCTAACTTCTAGTTTCATTTTGCCAAGTTTCTGAGTTTTCATTAGAGACATAAATTCAGTTCCAAGGGTTCATTTTTGTTTCTTTCAAAAATTGAAGATCACACAAGTAGGGAACCTCACTCAAATTGGATGGGGGAGGGTGGAACAACTTAAATTAAATTAAATTTTGAAAAAAATGGAAATGTTGAATTACCAATTGCCAAGAGTTGAGGAACAGATAGCTCCTTAGCAAGTTGAGGCTCAGAGGTGTTCTTGCGTGCAGAATCCACCTTCTTCTTCCTATTGAAGAACATCTTTGAACATTGACCTCCATTACTATTACCACCCTCTTGTGAATCAATCAAAATCCCCATCACTTACTCAACTCTATTCTTCTTTTGCTTCTCCTCTTTTCGGGTTTCTTTTCAAGCAGCAGAATTTTCTTTCCTTTTCTTTTTTTGGTAAAAAAGGTTTTGGTATTGTTATTTGTTGGGTGAAGCTGCCAAGCTGGTACACTGAGAACTGAACAGAGAGATAAAATGTGGCGTTATAAGGAAAAGGGGAAGAACGATGTATTGAGAGAGAGGGAGAGAGAGAGCGAGAGAACGAGAAATTCTCCCTTCCCCCCTTCCTACTTAGTGGATGGTGATGGACTGATGGTTATGCACTTACGCGTATGCTCCTCTCTCTCTCTTCCCATCCTTCAACCCATTTGCCATGTCGTTATATAATATAGCCTATATAGGTCCCGGTGGACTCGTGGCCTTTCAGTTTTCTATTTTTTTTAAATAAAAAAAAAAAAACGATCCCACAGAATTTTTATTAAGGAATTTTTTTAGAATAAACATTTAAATTAATCAACAAAAATTTTTAAATTAAACATTTTCGTTCCTTAATAAACTTTTATTCATTATAAGTTTTAGAGAATTATTCCGATCAGATAGATGGATCTTTTATTGTTTGAAGCAGATTAATTTGTTTTATAACAATATTTTTTAGAACCAATTATTTTATAATAAAATTTTGAAAAAAATTTAAAGACTAATAGAATTTATTATTTTTTATCTGTATTTTTAACTATCATTTTAATTTTTTTTAGTCTAATAATTTAATAACATATTTTTAGTCTATATTTTTAAATATTGTTGATTGATTACTGATAAAAAATAATAAATTTTATTGATCATATAGTTTTTTTCAAAAACAATTTAGATACATATTTGTCTAACACACACTAAAATCTTGATTGAAAGTGGCGGAAAAACTTATTTGATTATGAGAATAAATTTCAAAAACTTCTCAAAAACAAAAATTTTGCTGAGAACTAAAGTATTCCGAACTGGACATTATACTTCGGCCATTTTTCTCTAAAACTCAACCATGAAGTTATCAAGTGCACTATATTTAGTTAAAGAGCAAATAATGCGAAAATGGACTTATTCAAAATTAAGATAAAGTTTAACGAATATACAGAACAGTAAGTAGCAAAATATCAAGAACGGAATTAGGTCATGTAAATTGGATAAACGAACTTACTCAAAAAAAATATCATTATTCAATATAAAAAAATAGGTTGATAACAAAGTTTGGAGCTAAAAAAGAAGAAAAAGCTACTTTTTTTTTTTTTTATTTTACTATTCTCTTTATTATTGTGATACTGATTTGAGTGTCAAAATATTTTTTGCAGGTGTCTATCTTGTCGTATTCTACAGAAGCTAACGTATAATTCGTAAGGATTATCTGAAAGATGAAATTAGAACTCCGGAAGAATATTATATCTTAGTAAATTCATCGAGAACGAAATATATTTATTCTAAATTTTATTAGAAACTAATTTGAGTGTTCACCTTTTTCTTTAAATAAAACTTAGTTTAGTGAAATCTTTTAGATTATTTATATTTTTCAAAATTAAAAACACTCCATCTAAAAAATTATTTACTTTTATATTTACATCTCTTTTAATTTATTTAAATTTAAAAATTATTTTTTTAAATACAATTATTATTATTTTTATTTATTAAAATTTATTTTTAATTTAGTTATCAAATATAAGTGTTATATTTTTAAATTATTTTTAAAAAACCAATTTTAATAAACTATTTTTAAAAGATTAAAAAATTTTATCAAACCAACCTTCTTTTAAGTCATTTCTTATGCTATGTTTGTTTGAAGAGAAAATGGAAGGAAAGAAAAGGGAGGAAAGAAAAGAGGAAGGAAAATGATTATTTTCTATTGTTTGGTTATGAAGAGAAATTGGAGAGGAAAGAAAAGGGGTGGAAAAAACTGGTGGGACCTACCAATTTTTTTTCTCTCCAATGTTGAAAAGAAAAGAGAGGGAAAACTTATTTTTTCTCACCACTTCCAATATTATCCCTTCACTTTTTTTAATATATTTTATAATACAAGGGTAAAGTTGTCTTTTTATAACATTTCTTTCCTTCTTATTTTCCTTTCATCCAAACACATTTAAGGAAAATAAAAATCCACTTAATTTCTTTCCTTTCTTTTCTTTCCTTTCTATTTCTTTCTTTTCTATTTCTTTCCTTACAACCAAACATGGCCTTAGTGTCTTTTCTTTTCTAAAGCCTTTTATTTCCTTTGGCTCATAATTCACATATACACCATACACCCTAAAAATACTTGGTAAGAGATTATTTAAAAAAATTTTGAGTGTTTTTACTGAACAGCTTTTAATATTTTCAATCTATTAAATATATAAATTATGCTATGTATCTATTAAAATAAGTTATTAGTACAAAATATATGTTAAAATATAAATATATATTAAAAATAAATTAAATTACACATGTATTTATATATAAATATATTGGTAGTTAATTTTAGTGGCTGATTTTAATATACAAATAACATTTTTATAAATATATACAAAATTTAAAAGGAAATGAAAAGAAAATATCTGACTTGGAACGGTTTGCAGAGGCTGCCCATAAATAATGATTAGTAGCATATGATTCTTGGCTTGGAACGGTGGCTACGGCACTTGAATAGGATCTTTGAATTTTGTTGCAGGACAATAATATTATATATTATATATACTAACATAATGGTGATTTAACACTTCTTGATCCGCAGAGGGGTGAAAGGAATCAAAGGATCTACAAAGTGGTGATTTACAAGAAATTAAAAAGGAGACGGTGGGACACTTGTATTCCGAATCTTGTGGTGGAGAGATTTCTAAATTCTTTATTTTCCCTATCCCGTTGGCAGTGAGAAATTGCAAGAACATGCAAAATTCCAAAAAGTGCAATTACGCACGAGATTCTACGGGACCACTTAAAAATACTGATGAAAGCATGAACGTCAATTCCAAATAATAGGCACTTCAGTTCACATAGCAATATAGCATGCAATAATTTAGGATTTTTTTATTTTAATTATTTAAATATAATATTAAGAAAAATGTGTAATCGAAAGTGTATTAACGTATATGTAAATAATAGTGTCCTAAATCAAGTTAAACAACATCTCAGACAGTAATAAACCTAAAAAATTTTAAGAGTGAAAATAAAAATATCTATACTAAAATAAATATTATTGAGCATTGTTAATTATATTAAAAATATAATAGAAATATAAAATTAAAAAGAGTTAATAAATATTTTTATTCTTAAAATATTATTCGTTATATATAATTTATAAAATAATAATTTTTTTAAAAAAATTTGAACTTAAAACATCTTAATTAAATTATAAATAACTTATCATCCTAACTAATTTTACTTTTATTTACTTTCGTACACATCTAATAATAAAAAAGTGAATGAGTTGGCACGTTAGCACTTATTGATATAATAATATTTATAATTTAAAACTAAAATTATATATAAATATAAAAAAAATTAAACCTATATATAAAAAGTATGTTTATATAAAATAATAGAAACTTAATTTATAATTATTTTTATCTCTCTTTTTTTAAAATAATTAAAATTTTTATATATTTTTTAATTTAATTTTGATATACTGTGAGAATAAAAATTTTATGCATCTATTTAATTATGTATTGTAATTAAAAAAATAACTTTTTACATTCATCGTCACGTAAATAATTATCTAAAAGAACAAATATAATTAAATACTTATGTAAAAAAATATACATATTTTAATATATTAAAATTCACTTCTATGCTTTTAAAAAATTATTCTATTACTCATTATAATTTTTAAATATTAATTACCACCCATTGAATTAAAAAGTTTATTTGTTATAATATTTATGACATAAAATATTTTTTAATTTAAAATAGTTATTACAAACAAGATTATTTAAGAGATAAAATTAAAAAAAATTATATAATTTTAAAATAAAAAATATTAATTAATAAATAGATATTATTTTTTCTTATTTCAACTCATTTTTGAAGACAAAAAAAGATATTAATAATTTTACTTATATTTAAAAAACTGAAATTTAGTTTGGTAATTAACTAATTAATTAGTTTTAAAAATTATATTAATACTGCTCATTAATTTTTATATTGAGTTAATTTATTTATTTATCTTTTATTTTTATATTAAATTAAATTTAACAAAATAAATATTGTTATATATTAAATTTAATAAAAATTATTTTTAACATAAATCTTAAGACAAAATTTTGTAAACTTTTGTGCCAACAAAAAGTATAATTATATTGGGCAAAAAAAAAAAATATATATATATATATATATAGAGAGAGAATTATTACTTTTTTTTTTTAATTTAGTGGGGGCAAGTGCCCCCCTTCCTATATATATAGGTCCGTCTCTGATCTCAAGTACATTATATCTTAGATATGAAAAAATAAGGTGAAACACAACTCGAGTATTTTCGAGATATGCACTAAATGAAAAAGCAGGCACAATATCAGAGATGTGTTGGAAGGCTATATAAAATGTGTACCTGAGATTATTGTGTTCATTATTTATATATATATATATATATATATATATATATTTGAGTTTTGGATAATTTGAAAAGTATACATGGCTGGACGAGGAGATTACATCCAATCAAAAAATATTAACAGATTGAATGTAACCTAGCATGTGGCCGAATCACTAAACTTTGAGATTAGTTTGTATACCTGTTATTTTTTATAGTTAATTAGTTAATGTTGTTTGATTTATTTCGTTTTTAGTTGATATCACCTTGTATCTTAATTAGATGTTTAGTTTTTATTTGGATGAAATTTGTTGGATGAGTAGAACATTAGAATTTGTTTACGTATATGTGAAATAATTTTTACCTATGGAGTTAGTTCATTATGAAATGGTTGCATTTTTATTTGTTATTCTTAATTAAATAATTTATTCTCTTATGCATTAAATTAGTTAATGAGTCATGCATAAATTTAATTTAATTATATTCTTTAAATAAATAATGCATCCTCTTATGTATAGTAATATTTAGGGTTAAATACGATTTTGGTCTCTAACGTAGAGGCCAGAAATTTATTTCATCCTCAGCCTTTTTTTCGTTACAAAATAGTCCCAAAGATTTCAGTTTATTTTAAAATCGTCTTTTTTACCAAAAAAAATTTATTACCAAATTACCCCTCCTAAAAAAATTATAAAATAAAATAAAAAGAAAAAAAAAAAGAAAGAAAGGGAACGACGAGAAGGGAGAAAGAGAATCGGGGGGTGATGGAAGAAAGAGAATCGAGAAGAGAAGGTGGGTGGGGGAGGGAAGAAAGAGAATTCGGAAGGGAAGGTAGCACCGCCGCTCCCTGCGCCCTGCGCCATGTGCCCCGTGCCGTTGCGCCCCGCGCCCCGCTCCCCGCGTCACTGCTCCCGCCGCCTGATGATTTGGATTTTTGCCGGTATAGAAATTATCAAGTAATCAATCGTAGTATAGTCTAAACCGACACAAAATTCATCATCAAACAATTCTACAATCTATAATCGAGAGTATTAATCTCCCGAGTTGTTCTTCCCTAGGAATGCTACAAGGATGCATGCTATTGGTTAAGTGGTCTTTTGTGGCTTGAAGAGTGTGGCATAAAAGTGCTAATAAAAGAAAACAACAATCAATCAATATTAAAAGCCTTGGCCAAGGTTGAACATTGGAAGTTCTATCACTATAGTTTCCTTCAATGATGATAATAATTAAGTCTTGCTCCACTTAGTCAACCTCTAATTATAGAGGAAATTCAAGTGAGAATGACTAGCTTGAGTCACAAGTCCTAGCTTCACCCTAAGGGATTCTAGCTTTAGTGCACTCCAAACCAATTGCAATTCTTAATCCTCAATCAGCAATTGACATCCATTATTCAAGTGTCTCCAATGAATCAACCACTAGGCCAAGTGAGAGAATGCTACTCCATATCTAAACTTGGCATTTTCTCAAACATTTGGAAGGCAAGAATGAAAGACATAGTAGAATGGAGAAGAGACTTAGAATCAAAGTATTTCAATACAAGAAATTAACAACAATAAGAACAATGAACAACAATGAAAATGAGATCTCCAATGCATTAATAGAATCCAAAACAACAAAATCAAATCTAAGATCTATGGGAATTGAACAATTACAAACACTAGTTGAGATTAGAGAAGAGGATCTATAACATGAACAAAGTAAATTGAGAGTTGCAATGGATCTCACCAAAGAATGGTTGAAAATGGAGAAGAAATGAAGATGAACCCTAGAGAGAGGTTAGAGTCTCTCTCTCTAACAATGTAACTAACTAAAAATATCTAGAAAGTGTAAAATGAGCCTATGGATGTGAATGTGTGTCAATCCCCTTCAATCCTTGGTTCTTATATGCAGTTTGGCGCCAAAGTTGATTGCTAAAACCTTCCAAAATCGCCAGGCACGTGTTGCAATAACAGAATCACGTGCGGATTACGACGCGTGCGCGCACGGTACGCGTGCGCGTCCCTGGCTAATTCCGCAATGTGCGCGCGGGTGCCTTATGGGCGTGCGCGTGTTTGGCCGAGGTCAATTCTTTGGCTTTTGTGCTTCTCTCCACTTGTATGCTTCCTTTCTTGCTCCTTTGATCCATGCCTAGCCTATTTCAACCTGAGATTACTAGCAAACACATCAAGGCATCTTATGGAATCAATGATGAATTAAAATTATCAAATTAAAGGTTTAAAAAGCATGTTTTTACACTTAAGCACAACTACGGGAGAGATAACAAAACCATGCTAATTCATAGGCTAAATGCGAGAAAAGGTCATCAAAATACTCTAAATTCAATACAAGATAAACCCTAAAAATGGGGTTTATCAACCTCCCCACACTTAAACCTTAGCATGTCCTCATGCTAAAATAAGAAGGAAACAAGGGGTATGATCTTTATTTGATGCAACTAAACTATATGAGTCCTATCTAAATGCAACTACCTAAAGTGAGTGCAAATGCTTAGTTCAAACAAATCAATTCCCAAGAGACATGTATAGGCACAATAGCTAAGGCAATAGGAATTAAGTCCAAACCACAATTGTATTGAATTATCAAAAAGAGTTCAAACTTGCAAGAATATAAATAATATGAGTGAACACATGTAATTGAACTTTTGAACCCTCACCGGATGTGTATCCGCTCTATTCACTCAAGTGTTTAAGGGTTAATTCACTCAATTCTCTTCTAATCACGCTTTCCAAAATTTGATTTTCTTCTAACAATCAACACCTATTCAATGCATGCATACATTCATCATGAGGTCTTTCATTTAGGTTGTAATGGGGTTAGGGTCAAGGTAGGATCATTTATGGTTAAGTGGACTAGAGTTTAGATCTTTGATTAGTATAGACTTTTCCACCTATCTATATAATGACCTATACAAGTTCAAACTATTCTAACTACCCATTCTTCACTTTTTTCTTACATATTCATGCATCTTATTTCTTGATTCATAACACTTATGCATTGATTCCCTTTTGTTGAGCTTCACTTTGGGGCATTTTGTCCCCTTTTATTATTTTTCTTCTCTTTTCATTTTTCTATATTCCTTCTTTCTTTTTTTTTTCATTTTATTTTTCTCTTCTTTTTCTTTTCTTTTCTTTTCTTTTTATACTTTGTGCAAGGACATCAATTGCATAAGGTCCTATACATGAATATGTTCCCACTTCCTAAATATGAAAGTGTACTACCCTTTTTATCCCATCCAATGTTCCCAAGCCTCACCAACTTTGAATAATAATCACTCTCACTAGCCTAGGCTAATCAAAGATCCAAACAGGGACTTTTCATTGGTTTTCCGCCTTGGGCTTGTAATGTGCTAAAATGAGAATAAGTTGGTTAAGCATAGGCTCAAAATTGGCTAACAATGGGGAGTAAAAGGTAGGCTATTTGGGTAAGTGGGCTAATGAAATAATAGCCTCAATCATACAAATGCATGAATACAAGAAATAAATAGACATATAGAATCAAGCAAATCAAGGATCACAATCATAGAAAGAGACAATTGCACACAAGAATGGAAAATAAGTGGTTATAAAATGTAACCACATCAATAGGCTCAAGTCTCACAAGCTTGTGTTCTTAATTCAATACATACTTCATAAGGTATGAAATTCAAGCAAGTTGCACTAAAAGTTTCCTTCAATCAATTGGGTTGGTGCCCTATGTCCTATAATTAAAATTCTTGGAAAATCTCAATATTTGACTAAGCATTGTTGTGATTGAAAAATTCAAAAAGGGTGACTAAGTTTTAACAATTCCAAACATGGTTTCTAATCACAACTATAAGCTAAAAAGAGAAATATGAAAAAGTATGTAAAGAAAAATTCAACTAAAAGTATGGAATCTAGCATCTAAAGTATCTAAAATATCCAAAAGCATCCAAAACATCTAAAATCCAAAATAAGCAGTAGGGGTAAAATGCATCAAATATATACAAAAGGATAAGCAGTAGGGGTAAAATGCATCAAATATATACAAAAGGTGTGCAAAGTAAGATAACTAGGAAAGCGGCCAAAATGTTCATCGGTCCTCTAATGATGCTACCGGTGACCTCCCCACACTTAAGATCAAGCATCGTCCTCGATGCTAATCCTGAGGATCAGGGATAGGTACACCGATATGCTCTGGCTCTGGCTGTGGTACCGGCTGAGTCTCCTGTGTCTGAGGTGGTGCCTCCATATGTGCTGGCTCATCCGCATGAATACCCTCAGTATGTAAATCTGCATGCTCCTCCTCATGGGTCTCCTCATCGAAACCGGAAGACTTTGGTAGAGGGGGTAGCTCAAGGCCCTGGGCCACAAACATCTGGTCAATCCGATCCAGGCGACGCATGATCTGGCGCTTGCTGCGCTCCATGTACCGGAAGAGACGCTGAACTAGTAAGTAAATCGGCTGAGGTGCGGCTGCAGTAGATGCTCCTGCAGGGGCTGATGATGAAGAGGGTCCAGCTCCCTCAACTGCTGCTCTGGCTCGAGATCGGCGGCGGGAGGCAGGCTTCTCGTGCACCCAGGATCCCCACGGAATAGTAACTGGCTCCTTCTGAGGGAGCGGTGGAGGTGGTGATACATCATCCTGGTGCCACGGAACTCCGGCTCGCTAAATCATCTGAGTAACCATGACTGGGAAAGGAAAGATACCTCGGGTGTGGGCTTTCCACATGAACCGCCTGATCAGCTGGGGGTAATAAACCTCTTTCCCCTCCATCACACAGCTGATCAAGATCAATATAGCAACTGGGATCTCTGTGAAGTGAGTCGTAGGCATGACGTAATGAGCGAAGATCTGCTGCCAAGTCTTGGCCTCTCGGCTCAGATAACTAAAGTGCATCCCCTTGGGTGCTGTGTTATCGGCATCCATAACCCAAAGAGCATCCGGAGTGGCTACCACTGCTCTCAATGCCTCAAAATCAAAGGTCATGCAATGAAGGTCTATCTCGGCCTGTATATGTGCATCAGTGTCACTGGTCTTAGGCCGGCAAGTAAGGGCATCCTCAATGGCCTGCTCGGTGATAGGTACCTCAATCCCCCTAACAAGTACCGAGTCAAGGGTATGGCGGAAGAAATTGTAGTAGAATTCCTGCACCCAAGATCGGTTCACCCGGCTCAATTCCCTATCCAAAAAAGCCAAACCCATCCGGTTAATACGCTGGTGGATGATGTCGGTCAAATCCGATGGAATAACCAGCTTCTTCTCAGTATTCAGATTTTTTGAATTGTAGCTTGGGAATCTGAGTTCACAGTAGAGATTGGAAAATTTGACCGTATCCTGAGCCGGTAGTAATTGGTTTGCTTTATCTATGTCATTTAGAGGGTTTTGAGCATAGGCCAGCAGTGAGGCAACAATGGGGTCTGGTATTTTCTTCCTCTTTTTGGAAGATGATGCTTTCCCTTTTCTTTTGTCTGACATCCTGAAAAAGACAAATATGATAGCAATTAAACATGTAGCACATAGCAATTAATAGCAACTTCAAGATGTAAGATGAATGACAAGCAATCATGATGTGCATTGAAAACTTGGTGTGCAAATAAGCATAAGTGGAAACATAAACCAAGAAATCAATACATCCAACAATGTACACAATTCTTGAAGAATAGGCATATTCATCATCATAACTCAAAAGAATGGTTAATGAGTCGAGTAAAGAGAAATGAAGTGAGTAGGTTAAACAAGTTAGTGAGTAAGAGGTGAGATTGATAGTTAGTGTTATGATGAAAGAAAGCTTGCCTAACAAAAGGATTCACAAAATGCATACAAAGAGGTGTAATTATTGATGATGAAAATGAAATTGTAGCGGGGTGCAATGAATTGAAAGGAAACCATCAATGTTATGGTTACTAAAGTCAACAACTCTTATTCATTAAGCAATGAAATCATCATACCTTTGAAAGAATGGTTAAAGAGGGTTAAATGTGAGTAAAAGTTAACTAGTTAAAGAAATTAGTAAGTTAGAAAAAAAATGGATTAGTGGCATGATGATATTTAGGCTCAAAGAAAAGAGGAGTTGTGGCTAGACATAGAAATCATGTTCACAATGTTTAAAGCAAATCCCGGAAGTCGAAAGTAACGGAAATAGCCCAAATTTGCAATAGAGACTAAAATGAGAATAAATTTCTCGAAAATTAGGCAGCATCCCGGCTTAAAATTGGACGTTTTCGGATATCAAAATAGCACAAATAGCAAGAAAGCAACATCAATTAAGCACAGCCGTAGTGGTACAGCATTCAGGCAACAAGAAGTGCATAAAAAGCAGTCCAAAATCAGCATACAACATCCAAATAGACAAACAGCGAATATGCACAAACGGAGCACTTATTAGGCCTAGAATCCTCTATCCAGTCCTAGCTACCTAACCGCAATTATTTCTATCTATCCTAACATGCAACATTTCGATTCTGACTAACTAACAGAAATGAAAGATTAATAGAAAGCAGAGTTGGAGCAGGAACCTGGGAGCTGGGCAGAATAAAAAATGGGTGGCAGGGGGGTTGGTAGTGAGAGAGAGAGAGAGACTGGCCGTGTGATGGTGGTGGCCGGCGGAGGTTCACGGCGGCGTGTGTGAGAGACAGGGCAGTTGAGAGGGAGAGGGAGAGAAAGGCAGAGGGGGTGGGTGGCGATGGCGGCGCAGTCGCCGGCGGTGACAGAATTGCGACCGGTGGTTATGATGGTGGTTGGTGGAGTTGAAGGAAGGAGAAGATGGGAGTGAGAAGAGGGTGCGCGACTGCGCAGCGTCCCTGCGTCTAAGGTTTTCATATCTTCATATCGACGCGGGCGCGCACAATGCGCGACCGCGTGCATTGACGTATCTAGGAACCGACGCGGGTGTGTACGGTGCGCTAAGGCGTGGATGATGAAAAATAGGTAACGACGCGTGTGAGGAGTTGGGCTGGAGGCTTAAGGTTGGCCCAGATTAGGCCTAACTCTCTGAAAAATGGCCTGGAAGTTGCACTACTAGACCTGCGTGCACGCGACATGTGCGCGTCCGCGTACATTGGCAGCTTATCATAGAGCGCGCAAGCGTGATGTGTGCGCTCGCGTCCTTTCCTTCTCTTGCCATATGGGCGCGCACGCGGCATGTGCGCGTCCGTGCGAGATGAGTTAGGCTGGGGGCTCAAAGTTGGCTCAGATCCAGCGCAACTCTCTGGATATTGGCTCAGAAGTTGCAGCAGCAGATCGACGCGGACGCGGCAGGTGTGCGTCCGCGTGCACTTTCTTGTTCTCGTGATCGGCGCGCACGCACGTAGTGCGCGTCAGCGTTGGTTGTGTTGGGCTCAGGGCATAGTGTTTGCCCAAGAGAGGCCCAACTCTCTGGTATGGTGTATGGTGGTGCATCCGCTCATGGACGCGTGCGCACGCGTCCTCCCCCCCCCCCCTTTTTTTTTTTTTTTTTTTTTTTGGAAAATGCCTAAAAGCTCTAAATTGCCCAAAGACTCCCCATGATGCCTACAACTCCTTATTTAGTCAAAAACCACACACTTTCTAAAGTGCAAGTTGGTTTTGAGATTTATTCCATTTCTACTAAGCACAACATACATGTTAATATGCTAGCAACTAGTGTACACAAACAAGCTAATTATGAGATAAAAAAAACTACCTACAATAGTAACTCAAATCACTTATTAAACAAAATTAGAAGAGAGTGGAAAGAGTTTACCATGGTGGGGTGTCTCCCACCTAGCACTTTTAGTTTAAGTCCTTAAGTTGGACATTTGGTGGAGTCCTTGCTAGGGTGGTTTATGCTTGAATTCTTCTTTGAATCTCCACCAGTGTTTGCACTTCCGATAGCCTCCGGGATCCCAACTTAAACGTACAAGGCTTTCAAGGGGGCCTAAGCAAGTGACAAGGCCCCTAAGTAGAGATTGGTCCATGTATGTTCCGGGGTCCCATACTTTATTTGTTAACCCCTTTTCTTCTTGATCTTCATGCGTCCAATAGGGTGATAAACTTATTGAATTTTCCTTGTAACTCATACTCATCATCCTAATTCCATTGAATTTAGCTTCACTCCACTTTTGAAATTTAAAGTTTGATCCTCCATCCTTTATGCACCTTGATTCAAATTGTCCACCAACATCTAATCCTTTCTTACTCTCTAGCCCACAAAGAGTTCTAAGTTGACCATCCGTTTCTAACAACGCATATTGATATAGGCCAAGGAAATTAAAGGATGAGATGATTACCCACTCAATTTGTAATTGGGATGGCGACTTAGCAAGGAAGATATCCAATGGTCTTGACATTGTAGGTTCCACTTTCTTTGGCTCCTCCGTGATGATTTCCATCTTTTGATAGCTTTCTTTAAATTCTCCTTGTTTGCTAACTTCCTCCAAACCTTCTTCATTGATCAAGTCATGTGTTGGAGGTTGCGCACCCTCCTCAACATCGGTTTCACATTCAATGGGAGAAGCTTCAACAAGATCACCATTGTCACTTGATGTAGAGTTATTTTCGTTGATGGAACTTCCTTCTTGTTCAACCTCCTCTAGGTCTTCTTCCACTTCTTTATCTTCAACAATCTTTATTTCCTCCGCTTGTTGAAAAATACACTCCATTTCCTTGTGCTCAACTTGAGACTCTAAGGTCTCCCTCATACTTCCCTCTTTGGTTGCTTTTTCACAATCATCCGTGAACTCATTTTGCTTGTGATATGAATCCCAAGAGTCCATCTTTTGACGGATGGTTGCCTGAAGCCGATCCATTTCTTCCTTGAGAGGATCCTTTGATTCTTTTTCCTCTTCACTAACATAAGTAGGATCATATGGCTCTTAGATTGATGGACATGGATTTTTTTTCGTGGAGGGTTGTGGCGAAAGGGAGAAATCATGATATGGTTGGAAAGGAGGTTCATCAAAGCTTGGAGGTGGGAGGGCATTTTGGTTGTTGGTAGAAGGTGGGATTATACGGGACATAAATTATTGGAGAGTAGAGGTGAAACAAGTGAGTGCGGTTTGGAGCTCTTCTTGCTCTTGAAGAATGATACCAAGTGTATCATCCATAGGAACTTGGTGTGGAGGGTAAAGATGTTGGGGTGGTGGTGATTCATGTTCATAATTGTCACAAGGGTATGCATAAGGGGAATATGGATTAAGATTGCGTGGAGGCAATTGGTGGAAAAAGGATGTGGATTGAGAATATGGTGGTCGGAACGGTGGTGTTTGAGGGCTATGTTGAGAGTATGGTGCATAGAATGATGGTGATTGAGTAGCATCATCATGATGAGAACCATCATATTCATTGGAATGATATGCATTATGGGAAGGGTTACCATCATAGTAGCTTGAATGAGGAGGTTGCCATGATGATTGCTCATATGGATGTGGCTCCCTTCTCAAAAATTCATCTCTCCCATAATGTGAGCCATCATTCAAGTTTTCATCACCTACAACATAGTCATAACCATATCCAAAACCACAAGGACGAGAATTCATAGTGACAAATAAGAACAAAACAAATATGGTCCTAAAACTAATAAAAAAAATTAACAAACAAACGAAAAGCAAACGTATTCACAATATTCACATATTTATATTAACCAAAAACATGGCACTCGTGTGCATTCCCCGGCAACGGCGCCATTTTCATGATTTGGATTTTTGCCGGTATAGAAATTATCAAGTAACCAATCGTAGTATAGTCTAAACCGACACAAAATCCATCATCAAACAATTATACAATCTATAATCGAGAGTATTAATCTCCCAAGTCGTTCTTCCCTAGGAATGCTACAAGGATGCATGCTATTGGTTAAGTGGTCTTTTGTGGCTTGAAGAGTGTGGCATAAAAGTGCTAATAAAAGAAAACAACAATCAATCAATATTAAAAGCCTTGGCCAAGGTTGAACATTGGAAGTTCTATCACTATAGTTTCCTTCAATGATGATAACAATTAAGTCTTGCTCCACTTAGTCAACCTCTAATTATAGAGGAAATTCAAGTGAGAATGACTAGCTTGAGTCACAAGTCCTAGCTTCACCCTAAGGGATTCTAGCTTTAGTGCACTCCAAACCAATTGCAATTCTTAATCCTCAATCAGCAATTGACATCCATTATTCAAGTGTCTCCAATGAATCAACCACTAGGCCAAGTGAGAGAATGCTACTCCATATCTAAACTTGGCATTTTCTCAAACATTTGGAAGGCAAGAATGAAAGACATAGTAGAATGGAGAAGAGACTTAGAATCAAAGTATTTCAATACAAGAAATTAACAACAATAAGAACAATGAACAACAATGAAAATGAGATCTCCAATGCATTAATAGAATCCAAAACAACAAAATCAAATCTAAGATCTATGGGAATTGAATAATTACAAACACTAGTTGAGATTAGAGAAGAGGATCTATAACATGAACAAAGTAAATTGAGAGTTGCAATGGATCTCACCAAAGAATGGTTGAAAATGGAGAAGAAATGAAGATGAACCCTAGAGAGAGGTTAGAGTCTCTCTCTCTAACAATGTAACTAACTAAAAATATCTAGAAAGTGTAAAATGAGCCTATGGATGTGAATGTGTGTCAATCCCCTTCAATCCTTGGTTCTTATATGCAGTTTGGCGCCAAAGTTGATTGCTAAAACCTTCCAAAATCACCAGGCACGTGTTGCAATAACAGAATCACGTGCAGATTACGACGCGTGTGCGCACGGTACGCGTGCGCGTCCCTGGCTAATTCCGCAATGTGCGCGCGGGCGCCTTATGCGCTTGCGCGTGCTTGGCCGAGGTCAATTCTTTGGCTTTTATGCTTCTCTCCACTTGTATGCTTCCTTTCTTGCTCCTTTGATCCATGCCTAGCCTATTTCAACCTGAGATTACTAGCAAACACATCAAGGCATCTTATGGAATCAAGGATGAATTAAAATTATCAAATTAAAGGTTTAAAAAGCATGTTTTTACACTTAAGCACAACTACGGGAGAGATAACAAAACCATGCTAATTCATAGGCTAAATGCGAGAAAAGGTCATCAAAATACTCTAAATTCAATATAAGATAAACCCTAAAAATGGGGTTTATCACCGCCGCCTATGATGGAGAAGGGAAAACCGCGTTTAGTGTCGCCGCACGCCATTTCTATTTCTGTTTTTGCTTCTTCTGATTTACTTTTGTTGTTGCTTCATTATCCATTGTTGTTGGTGGTGTTGTTTTTCTAGTTGTTGTTGTCTCACTGCTTCTACTTTCTGCTTCTGCATTCTGCTTCTGCATGCTTCTGTTTCTGCATTTGGTTGATTTTGGGGAAAAAATAGAGAAGGGTATTTTTGTCCGAAGGACGATTTTAAAATAAACTGAAACCTTTGGGACTATTTTGTAGTGAAAAAAGGCTAGGGTTGAAATAAATTTTTGGCCTCTATGTTTGGGACCAAAATCGTATTTAACCCTAATATTTATGTGTATTAAATTATTTAACGAGTCATGCTTAAATTTAATTAATTTATATTCGTAATTATTTTATTGTAAAGCAATATGAAATGCAATAAGCAATAAATTCCAAAAACTAATGAATAGTCACTACAAGAAAAATATTGAATATCATTGGATTGGTGGTCCTCTTGAACTTTGGTGGATTAACCTTTAAGAAGGTTGCCAGCGTCATTGGCCCCTGAGCTTTATTTCCGCTATTGCCATTATTATTTATCTGTTGCCCAAGAGCCTCTGCAGTGGCCTGCATAGTAGCAGCCATATTTTCTAACGCCGCCATAAAGTTTACCGGGTCATTCGGGTTAGTTTTCGGTCCTTGAGCACTAGTACGACCTTTCCCACGGCCTCGACCGCGTCCACGAGGTGCCATCTGGTTCCTATACATACCAAACAATCGATATCAAGTTGATCAGTCTCAATATCGGAAGTCTAGTGCTTCAAAGTCCAAAATGCATGCTCATGAACGTTTATGACAGTTATATCAGTCAGATATCCTAATAGCACAGAAACACACACACACACACACACACACAGAAAATGCACAGAAGCATAGTCACTCCGTCCCTCAGGTTCTACAGGAACGAACTGCTTTGATACCATAATGTAACACCCTACCACACAGAGCCTTATGCTTGAGTCATAAAATAGAGGTGGCGAGGTATTACGAACTCTAAAAATAAAATTTAGTAGATATAATAGTGTGAAAATGTTTATAACAAGGAGCCTTTGAAGAAAAAGGGGTAAATCAAAATCGTTAAATTGAAAAGCACAACACTCCGATCGATAACGTAAATGATATATGTACAATAGAGTGCCAAGATACAGCTATCAAAGCCCAGGTCTCGGTTCGCGAAGGTAACCAGTCCGAGCACATAGTTATACATACATATATAAAGTAGGAGAACCCAAAAGAAACCCAAAAGACAAGTTACAAAACCTGTTTTCCAAAATAACCTCTAAAAGGATTCAATACAGTATATATATAATGGAGATAATAAGTATTTAAGTAAGTACAGATAACCAAAATAAAGTCCTGAGAGCTAAAGATCTTCGCTAAATCAGACGTCTCCAGCATGCCTCAACGAGGAGTCTCACGTCCTGCATCAGAAAACCACAAAATTTGCATTGATGAGAACCAAAGGTTCTCAGCATGGTAACAATGCCCAAATATCTAACATATAATATCCTCGAAAAGACAAAGGCAATCCTAGAACTCCCAATTCATAATTAAAGCGTATAAACATGACTAAACCAAGAGAAACGAAGATAGGCAACTAACTAAGGATCTTCAGTCTAACTAAAACTCCATTTTCCAAATCTTTCAAACCTCCCAACCGCCACCAGTAATTTGATATCACAAACACAATTATATCAAACAAAGAAATGCACAAATAGAAAGCAGATACCGCAGTTAGACAATTAGCAAGTAATTATGCAGTCAATTAAGCATTCCAAACAAATTACATATAATGCATATGATGTATGCCTGTCCTAGTGGCTGATGAGTCTCATCTGTCGGTTATAAAGCCAACCCGACAAGTCCTGGTAGCTAACCATTGGACTGTCCCTCTGTCGCGCATCCCCAACCCGAGTTATTCACAAACATAATCATAATCACATACAACACCCTCACTGGTGTTTATCCACAGGGGCAAGCACATCTAGAACTTTAACAGTGTCCGGCCACACTTACGACATAGGGTCAGCAGAGTATCGAGTCTCAGCCTGGAGCACGTGATGGCTAGCCACTGCTTTCACCCAAGGAAACTCATATCTCAGATAGGTAGAAGTGTAACAATCACAATATCAATTAATCAGCATATATGCATTCATTCTCAGCCATAAGTCAACATTTATCTCAGCCATCCGGCTTAAGATCATAATTCATAACCAGCCATAATCCATCATCATATATAGCCATTCGGCTGATATCATACATAACACTCCTACCATCCTCCTCAACAACTCATACAATCATCATTAGTTATAATTCCTCAATATTTCCATTTTCTTCATCCACAAGTTACCCCTTCCCTAGCTTCTTCTTAATTACTAGGCATTCTATAATGATTTAGGACATAAAGGATGAAAATAGGGGCTTAGAAGCTTGAAATTCGGTTTTAAAAGCACAAAAATCATACTTGCTGGAAACAGGGTCACGTGTACACGTAGGTTTTGCGTACGCGTTAGCGCCAAAGAAATCCCAGTCACGCGTATGCGTGGGCGACGCGCACGCGTGAGCGTGCATTTTAGCCCATTACGCGTACGCATTGCTCTTTCTCGCGCACTCATGCGGACCAGGCAGAATCGACTGGTCGCGCATGCGAGTTTCGGGTACGCAAAATCCCCATGTCACGCGTACGTGTGGGCAGACAATTTTGCCTGCATACAAGATGCATGCATACGCATGTTATGCAGTAATACAAAAAGCTGCTAAGTCTCATTTTTCCAGTTTCCGCACCAAACTTCGATCGAGCATAACGTCCTTATTTTAAAACATTTTCCTCCGTTCTTCGAACGACATAAACATCTCAGACCCAATTCTATTTCTAAACAAATTTGATACAAATTGGGCGTCCGGGGACTAAGTTATGCTCCGCCAAAGTTGGGCCAAAATCAAAGTTTTCAACAAAAAAAACCAACAAGCTCCAATTTTCAAATATGCACTTCCCAATCCTTTTAAAACTAACCAAAACCTTACCGTTTCAACCTCAACCACATTTTCAACTTCCATATTCATTCCACAATGCATCAATTCTTTATTTCATCAACTTTAACTCAATAATACAAGTTCACAATTCACAATATACATCATCAAATACCAACCTTCCTTTTTTATCAATCCTCAAAACCAAGACTTTAAATTTCACATTGTTCAACATACAAACCAATTAACCAAATCAAGCATAATTCTCAACTTCAATTCAATCTTCGTACATACCAAGTATCATCAGACACAATTCACATACATCATCAACAAAACACCAATTCCACCTTCATCCATGTAATCCCTTCTAACCAATCAACAACATCTCAAATTCATTGCCTATCCTAGAGTCTCTAGCATAAGTTTTCACATTACATTATATTTTAGATACAAGAAACCAAAACCATTCCTTGGCCGATTTTTGTTCAACCCGAAATACTTCTAATTTCACTTTTTCCTCAAATTTCAATGTTCCAAAGTATGCCATGGTCATACAAGAAGCTAAGTGTTACTAACTTATCCTTCCTAATTATTAATTTTTATTTAATATAGGAGCCTGTTCCTTGTTAGAGCGATGCCAATTTTACGAGTAACTTTTTTTTTTGTTGCGGATGTTCAGGTAAAATAAACAAGCATACATTGAGAGTAATAAAAGCAAGCATAGAGAAATATAGAAATATAGCAGATAATATACATCATGTACACTATAACACAACATGTAGCATTTACACAAGATCAAGTCAGTTTACATCCTCGTCATCCTACGTAGCTAATATCTACACGACACTCCCAGGGCCTGGCCTATACAAAAAGCCGCTACACTGGCGCCCAGGCTAGCCTAACCACTACATAGCTCCTAGCTCTCGGGTGTACTAACACAAGTGAGAGACTAACTAATAGATAATGTCAGACTAGAGTGTCATTAAAAGAATGCCCCTTCCACAGTCAAACTATATCTACACGTGGCCGTTCGGAGAATCGCCGTGAGGCTCGTCCATCTCCTCATCCTGCTCTATCTCTATCTCGGGATCCTTCTCCTCCTCATCATCCACAGCTACAGTTATACCCTCAGATCCACTAGAAGCACTGCTGTCACTATGTACAAAATCTTTCGCGAGTACAGGTCCGTTTGCGTAAATAGGAGCTACCCCATCGTCTGGTGGTGCCGGTTCATCAGGCTATGGAAAGTCTGGGATCGGCTCAAGGGAAAAGTCCCACTCTGGTGGTATCACAGGTACGTAGTCACCAGCTAACTCGGGCTCATCAGGATTAAAAAGCGGACTACACAAAG
This sequence comes from Arachis hypogaea, assembly GCF_003086295.3. Taxonomy (NCBI): domain Eukaryota; kingdom Viridiplantae; phylum Streptophyta; class Magnoliopsida; order Fabales; family Fabaceae; genus Arachis; species Arachis hypogaea. The sequence continues at coordinate 114,879,804 of NC_092053.1, forward strand.
GATGTTGAAAGGGACGGTTTTGTAACATATAACGTCTCATACGAAGCTCCGCACTCAGAATGTAGTAACCATAGTACACTGGAACCTCGTAAATGTATAGATCTTCAACTTCATAGAATATCACGCCCGAGTCCATCTGAAGGGGAGGAAGGGAGAGAAGGGGTAAGAACTGGGGAGTTCTTAGTAGGGTCGGGGTTATTAGTTACGTTCATTTATTTGGGGTCGATTAGTAGACGAATAATAGAATATAGCGAAGCAGTAAACAAAAGATAAAGACAGAAGGAGAAAGTAGAGACAATAGAAAGCAGAACACAAACAAAAGAATCCAAGAAAATAAAACATAGAAATAGCATACAAGCAGACAAACACAAAGAAATAGATCACACACAGAAAGGAATGCAACAGAGAATGATGCGCAGACAAGAATGATGCATGTCTATCCCTAGTACAGGCCATGAGCTCATGTGTCGGTTAGCACCTGCATTCCCGACATTTATCCGGTCACGAGTTCACGATTTCCCGGATACGATCTTCTGTTCAAATAAATGCACATATAATTATTAGCAGCTCTATTGAGACAGCCTTTGCTTTATACTCGCAGGAAATATACTCTTGGGAACAGAAAATTGCTGTAGGTATCCAAGTTTCCCTACAGAACCTCTTGGGTTGCTTAAAGCAACAGATAATAAATATTATCTCTTAGGTTGCATTCAGCAACGAATAAGCAAACAATATCTCTTGGGTTGCCTCAAGCAACAATTAACCTTTCAATAAGCCTTCTGCTCTTAGTCTCTTTACCCTGCTCTGATTTCTCTGTTTAATCTGTGTATTTAAAGCTTATGTAAATTTCGGTATGAATAGTTAGCATGTCCCAAGTATAGGTTCATTAAGTCTATACTGAAACAATTTAACTTTTCATATAATACCTAACCCTAGTCGCAACTCAAAGACTAACTATGTTGCCCAAGTTTGTTTGCTAGTCTCTGTCTGTTTTTCTGTCATTAAAATCTTACAGACTTTTTCTTCGATTTTTATCTTTTCTTAAACTTTTATCTTTTATTTATCTTTGCCTCACTAATATGTTCTTACCACTCCCTAAGAGTTTTATGAAGGTAATTATGAGATTCTGTACTTAAAGTTGTCTTTCTAAAGCTTTTACAGAAAACTGCCTTTTTCGCATTATTTTATTATTTTTATTAAAATATTATTTTTAATTAAATATTATTATTTAATATTTTATTACTATTTTAATCCACCTCCAAGCCAACCAATCACAACTCACCCTACACCCCTCAAAACCCCCAAGGCTGGCTCATTTTCACTTTGTGGCCGAAAATAGGTAGAGAGAAAAAGAGAGAAAAGTTCTTTGTTCCAAATCTTCAAAGCTTGATTTCTGCTGAACTAAAACTCAAATCAAAATTCCAATCCAACCAAAATGATCCTCTCTTCTTTCTCTACATGATCATATGACTTATCAAGGCTGGAATCAAGGTGAGTTGGCTGCACCATCTCTCTTTTGATTCGGTTTCAAGGAAACATGCTTAAATATGTGTTTTCTTGATGTGATTTAGGAGGAAAAAGTTCTTAAGGACCACCTGAAAGTTTGATTGAATTAGGAGCAGCAAGACCAGGTAGGGTGCCACGAAATTAATCTTGATTATTACTTGTAACGACCCAACTCCCAGTATGCCATGGTCATACAAGAAACTAAGTGTTACTAACTTATCCTTCCTAATTATTAATTTTTATTTAATATAGGAGCCTGTTCCTTGTTAGAGCGATGCCAATTTTACGAGTAATTTTTTTTTGTTGCGGATGTTCAGGTAAAATAAACAAGCATACATTGAGAGTAATAGAAAAGCGGCATAAAGAAACATAGAAATACAGCTGATAATATACATCATGTACACTTTAACAAAACATGTAGCGTTTACACAAGATCAAGTCAGTTTACATCCTCGTCATCCTACGTAGCTAATATCTACACGACACTCCTAGGGCTTGGCCCATACAAAAAGCCACTAAACTGGCGCCCAGGCTAGCCTAACCACTATATAGCTCCTAGCTCTCGGGTGTACTAACACAAGTGAGAGACTAACTATCAGATAATGTCAGACTAGAGTGTCATCAAAAGAATGCCCCTTCCGCAGTCAAGCTATATCTACACGTGGCCGTTCGGAGAATCGCCGTGAGGCTCGTCCATCTCCTCATCCTGCTCTATCTCTATCTCAGGATCCTCCTCCTCCTCATCATCCGCAGCTACAGCTATACCCTCAGATCCACCAGAAACACTGCTGTCACTATGTACAAAACCATTCGCGAGCACAGGTCCGTTCGCGTATATAGGAGCTACCCCACCGTCTGGTAGTGCCGGCTCATCAGGCTGTGGAAAGTCAGGGATCGGCTCAGGGGGAAAGTCCCACTCTGGTGGTATCACAGGTATGTAGTCACCAGCTAACCTGGGCTCATAAGGAATGATAGGCTCAGGTACCGCCTCATTCAAAGGTTGAGCTGGTATAGGGTGCCTGGGATTATCAGGAAAAGGATGTCCAGGTGCGTCAGGATGTAACCAGGATAAGGGAAAGTCGTAAGGAGCATCGGGGTCAAAATGCGGGCTAGACAGAGGATGTTGAAAAGCTCGATTAGGTAACGCATATCGTCTAATACGAGGCTCCAAACCCGTAATAATGAAGTAACTGTGATGTACCGGATCCTCGTAAACGTAAGGGTCCTCGAACTCATAGAAGATCACGCCCGTCTCCATCTGAGGGGGGAGGAAGGGAGAGAAGGGGTAAGAACCGGGGAGTTCTTAGTAGGGTCGGGGTTATTCGTTATGTTCATTTATTTGATTCCGATTAGCAGATAGATATTAGAATACAGTAAAGTAGTGAACAGTAGTTAAAATAGATAGGAAAATAGAAAACAGAACACAAACAGAAGAACACAAGGAAATAAAGCATAGACATAACACTCAAGCAGACAAACATAAAGAAATAGTTCACTCACAAGAAGGAAAGCAACAGAGAATGATGCGCAGACAAAAATGATGCATGTCTAGCCCTAGTACAGGCCATGAGCTCATGTGTTGGTTAGCACCTGTATTCCCAACATTTATCCGGTCACGAGTTCACGATTTCCCGGATACGATCTTCCGTTCAAATAAATGCACATATAATTATTAGCAGCTCTATTGAGACAGCCTCCGCTTTCTACTCGCAGGAAATATACTATTGGGAACGGAAAATTGCTGTAGGTATCCAAGTTTCCCTACAGAAACTCTTGGGTTGCTTAAAGCAACAGATAATAAATATTATCTCTTAGGTTGCATTCAGCAACGAATAAGCAAACAATATCTCTTGGGTTGCCTCAAGCAACAATTAACCTTTCAATAAGCCTTCTGCTCTTAGTCTCTTTACCCTGCTCTGATTTCTCTGTTTAATCTGTGTATTTAAAGCTTATGTAAATTTCGGTATGAATAGTTAGCATGTCCCAAGTATAGGTTCATTAAGTCTATACTGAAACAATTTAACTTTTCATATAATACCTAACCCTAGTTGCAACTCAAAGACTAACTATGTTGCCCTAGTTTGTTTGCTAGTCTCTGTCTGTTTTTCTGTCATTAAAATCTTACAGACTTTTTCTTCGATTTTTATCTTTTCTTAAACTTTTATCTTTTATTTATCTTTGCCTCACTAATATGTTCTTACCACTCCCTAAGTGTTTTATGAAGGTAATTATGAGATTCTGCACTTAAAGTTGTCTTTCTAAAACTTTTACAGAAAACTGCCTTTTTCGCATTATTTTATTATTTTTATTAAAATATTATTTTTAATTAAATATTATTATTTAATATTTTATTATTATTTATTATTTTATTAATATATTTTCGAAAATTAACTTTACTTTAACCTTTAACCTTTAAAATTCACTTTTTACCACCCATAACTTTTAATATTTCTACTTTTACCACCCTAACTTCCAGAAATTACCATATAACCCCTTAAACACCAAAAATTTTACTCCCTTGCCCTTTCTAAGATCTAAAAGGTGTTCTTCAATGTTCTTCACCACACTCAAAGTGTTCTTCATGTTCTTCATAAATTCTTCAGATTCTTTCTCTGTTTTTACCCGTTTTTCAGTCTTTTCAGCAACCGATTTTTACCATAATTCAAAATAAAATTGCAGCCACTAAAACCCCATATTTTCTACATGATTTCAACACCAATTGAACCTCAATTTAAGCTTAGGTTTTCGTTTTTCCAGCTGCCCAAGAACATGAACTTTAAAGCTTGAATTTCATCAAATTTTATCAAATTTTCACCAGAATTTCTACAAGAATTACTCATACAAACAATCAATTTCAAGCACAGCCAAACCATATCATAATCACACAACTCAAACACAATCAATCAAGATTAAATTCGTCAATCCCTACCTGGTTTTGCTGCTCCTAATTCGGTTAAACTTTCAGGTGGTCCTTAAGCACTTTTTCCTCCTAAATCACATCAAGAACAACTTTAAATCCAAAAACTCTCAACTGACCAAATCTCACTCAGTATGTTAGGAAGAGATATCTCACCTTAGACTTGCTGGAATTTCACGTTTCTTGGCCCTCAAGTCAAGTTAAGCATGATTCCTAAGGAAGAACATCAAGAAAACACATGTTTTGCATGGTTTTCCTTGAAAACCGAATTGAAATGGGAGGGAGACAGCCATCTAACCTTATTTCCATCCTTGATAAGTTACATGGTTATGTAGAGGAAGAAGAGAGGATCATTTTGGTGAAATCGGAGTTTTGATTTGAGTTTTGGTTCAGAAGAAATCAAGCTTTGAAGATTAAGTGTTCATGAAAGTTTCTCTCTTTTCTCTCTTGTTATTTTCGGCCAAAATGATGAAATGAGACAACCTTGGAGGTCTTAGGGGTGTAAGGTGAGTTGTGATTGGTTGGCTTGGAGGTGGATTAAAATAATATTAAAATATCTCTGGTGTACAACTACTAAAACTAGGTGTATCGTAACACTTGTAAAAACATCTCTAAAAATTATTTTCTGAGCTACTAGCATAAATGACACTAGTAGCATATTTATTATGAGAATAAAACATATATAATGAGGCCTTAGCATTGCTAAAGTCATCAGAGAGTGCTGGTGCTAAGCTGCACCAGTAAACTGTGAACCCGGTTAAATTGATTTTCTGTTTTTAACTAAAACAGACCAGGTAATCTTATAATATCATTCAAGCATCTTCTAATACTAATATAATGATAATATTATCCTATTATCTCTCTCCTCTCATGAATTGAGTCCGGTTTGTCAAACTGAGACTATTTACGAAAATCAGAATCAAAACTGCCAACCGATACAGTTCAAAAACTAGCTTCTTCGTGATCGCGTTATCGAGCTTGCCTCAGAAAATGTTCTAGCTTAAGGATGACATAATAAAAATGAGTATTGAGATGCTTGTTAAACATTTTGAGACATAGTCAGCTACCTCTCTCTTTAAGCCCGGCCACCAAAACATTTGTTTTAAATTTTGATACATCTTTGTTACTCCAGGATGCATAGAGAATCTACTTTGATGGGCTTCTGCAAGAATCCTTTGCCGCAAATCTCCAGAGCTAGGCACACAAATTCTGTTCTTGTATCTCCAGAGACTGCTACGATCTAGTCTTACAGCTTCTAGTTCCTCTACTTTCATCCGTCTCAGCATCGTCATCATTTCTGAATCCTGTGCTTGTGCTTGCTGAATCCTAATCTTAAAATCTGGTGTTATATGCAATTGGGCCAAACGGACTCCACTTGACGTCTCAGTCATAGCCAACTTAAGGTCCTCAAATTCCGCAAGTAGCTCCTCTTCCTTTATCATCATCCAAGAGATACTCAAATTCTTCCTGCTCAAGGCGTCTGCCACCACGTTTGCTTTTCTTGGGTGATAACTTAACTTAAAATCATAGTCCTTCAGGAACTCCATCGACCTTCGCTGTCGCATATTAAGATCCTTTCTGGTCAAAGATATACTTTAAACTTTTGTGGTCAGAGAAAACTTCTAGTTGAGCGCCATACAAATAGTGCCTCCAGATCTTCAGAGCAAACACTACTGCAGCCAACTCCAAGTCATGCGTCGGATAATTTCGTTCATGAGGTCTCAGCTGTCGGGAAGCATAAGCCACCACATTTTTGTCTTGCATCAGCACACATCCAAGTCTTTTATGAGAAGCGTCACAGTATACTTCAAAAGGTTTCTGTGGGTCGGGTGGTACTAATACAGGTGCAGTTGTTAACTTTTTCTTAAGCATCTTGAAACTTCTATCACACTCAGCCGTCCAAACGAATGGAACTTCCTTTCGTGTAAGGCTAGTCAGAGGTAAGGCTATCTGAGAAAACCCTTTAATAAACCTCCGGTAATATCCAGCTAGTCCGAGAAAACTCCGAACTTCTGTAACGGTCGTAGGTGGTTCCCATTGCACTACTGCTTCAATTTTTGAAGGATCCACTGCAATTCCTCCCTGTGATATAACATGTCCCAAAAATGCCACCTTCTCTGTCCAGAACTCGCACTTTGATAGTTTAGCATATAACTTCCGAGTCCTTAGTATCTGCAATACATTTCTTAGATGCTCTTCATGCTCTCTTTTTGTCTTCGAATAGATGAGAATATCGTCTATGAAAACTACTACGAACTGATCAAGGTACGGACGAAAAATACGATTCATGTAATCCATGAAAATCGCAGGAGCATTAGTTAGTCCAAACGACATAACCGTATACTCATAGTGACCATATCGAGTTCTAAATGCAGTCTTCAGTATATCCGACTCTTTCACTCGAATCTGGTGATAGCCCGATCGCAAATCAATCTTCGAGAACACAGTTGCACCTTTCAACTGGTCCATTAAATCATCTATCCGTAGAAGTGGATACTTGTTCTTGATGGTGACTTTATTTAACTACCGGTAATCCACGCAAAGTCGCATTCCACCATCCTTCTTCTTTACTAGCAATACTGGAGCTCCCCAAGGTGATACACTGGGACGAATAAATTTCTTTCCAAGTAGCTCATCCAACTGCTTCTTCAACTCTGCAAGTTCCAATGGTGACATCCAATACGGTGCTATGGAAATCGGTCCGGTTTCAGGTACAAGTTCAATGCTGAATTCTATCTCTCGCTGAGGAGGAAACTCAGGTATGTCGTCCGGGAAAACATCAGGAAATTTCTTCACCACTCGGATTCGTTCTAGGCTTAGTTCACTATCATTCGAGCTAGCTGCTAACAGAACGTACCCCTCACAATCACTCCCGTCTAATGTAACTCTTACAGAATTCAGATATACAGTATGAGATAGAAATGGTTTAATATCTAAACTATCAGACGGAATAACAGCAGTTCTTTCATAGCAATCAAGGAAAACATGATACTTAGATAACCAATCTAACCCTAGAATAACTTCTAAATCACATAGAGGCAAACAGATTAGATCATGTATAAAAGTTCTGTTCCTAATAGTGAATGGTACTTGCAGGCACACTAAACTAGTCAAAGCATTTTGGGATGCAGGTGTATGGACAATTAGATCAAAGTTTAACTCAGAGAAATCTAGTCCCAACTCATGAGCAACAGTTAAAGAAATAAAGGAATGCGATGCACCCGAATCATACAGTACAGTTAGAAATCGATTCTTGACGTAACACTGACCTTGGATCAGGGCGTCTGATTGCATAGCATCATTAGCAGTCATGGCAAACACTCGACCTTGTTGCTGGGTTCGCGCTGGATTCCGAGTAAACCTCTTCGGGCAATTTTTAGCCATATGTCCTGGTTCATTACAAATATAACACTTGGATGTCCCAAACAAGCAGGGTCTATTACCATGGTCTTTCCCACACTGCCTACATGCAATATTCACCTGTGCCTGTTGGGGTCGTTTCCCATTATCCTGCCTTGGTCTACCTCCGTTTCCACCCGTAGGGTGAGCAGGAACGTTACCAGCTTGTGGATTCCTTCGCTGTGGCACACCAGGTGTCTTGAAGTTTGTCTTTCGTGGTTGCCAACTGTAACTATTATAGTTTCTTGGTGGAAATTCTTGACGACTTGCCTTAGAGGCAATTACCTTCTTAGCACATTCTTCCACTAACTTGCACTTATTAACCAGCTCAGCAAATTCTCGTATCTCCAATGGAACTACTGAACTCATCAGATCCTCACGAAGGCCCCCTTCGAACTTCAAACACTTCCATTCTTCAAAGTCAGCAGGATTCCCTTGGCAGATCTTGGAGAAACGGCACAAGTCATCAAAATTGCAGGCATATTCTGCAACAGTTGTGTTACCCTGTTTCAGCTGCATAAGTTCCATCTCCTTAGCATCACGAGCTGCCCTCGGAAAATACTTCTTATAAAATTCATCCTTAAAAATATTCCAAGGAATATTGCCTTCACCTTGTTGCAACAGTCGCTGTATCCCCTGCCACCAAGGCTCAGCTTCTCCTTCCAGCATATAAGTAGCAAACTCCACGTGCTGGCCTTCCGGAACATGCTGCGCTCACAGTGATCGTTCGATAGCTCGAAACCAGTTGTCAGCATCAGTCGCCACGAGTGTACCTTTAAACTTAGGCGGTTTAACCTTCAGAAAAGTCGCAAGGGTCATAGGTCTTTCGTGATGCCCCAAGTTATTCTCATCATTTCCACTATCTTCCCCATGCTCATTCTCATTCCCGTTTCTCACTCCAAGACGATCAACAGCCTTAGCCGCTGCTACTGCAGCCTCACGCACTGCCTCAGCCACAGCATTCATGGTAGTCATAAACGTCTCCTGCTCCCTCTGGTAGTTAACATTAGGAATTCCTTCCCGTACACCTCGTCTCTGGGAACCCATTGTGGTCCTGTTCACACCAAACAATCATTATTAAGGTGATCAGTCTTAACACTTCAAGTCAAGTGTGAACATTCCCAGAATGAAAACACAGAGGCAATCATGCAACACATATCACATAGATATACTATAAGCATGAGACACACAACAGAGTATGCAATGAAGCATAGTCAGTCCACTCCCCAGGCTCTATTGGGAACGAACTGCTCTGATACCAACTTGTAACGACCCAACTCCCAGTATGCCATGGTCATACAAGAAGCTAAGTGTTACTAACTTATCCTTCCTAATTATTAATTTTTATTTAATATAGGAGCCTGTTCCTTATTAGAGCGATGCCAATTTTACGAGTAACTTTTTTTTTGTTGCGGATGTTCAGGTAAAATAAACAAGCATACATTGAGAGTAATAGAAAAGCGGCATAAAGAAACATAGTAATACAGCTGATAATATACATCATGTACACTATAACAAAACATGTAGCGTTTACACAAGATCAAGTCAGTTTACATCCTCGTCATCCTACGTAGCTAATATCTACACGACACTCCCAGGGCCTGGCCCATACAAAAACCCACTAAACTGGCGCCCAGGCTAGCCTAACCACTATATAGCTCCTAGCTCTCGGGTGTACTAACACAAGTGAGAGACTAACTAACAGATAATGTCAGACTAGAGTGTCATCAAAAGAATGCCCCTTCCGCAGTCAAGCTATATCTACACGTGGCCGTTCGGAGAATCACCGTGAGGCTCGTCCATCTCCTCATCCTGCTCTATCTCTATCTCAGGATCCTCCTCCTCCTCATCGTCCACAGCTACAACTATGTCCTCAGATCCACCAGAAACACTGCTGTCACTATGTACAAAACCATTGGCGAACACAGGTCCGTTCGCGTATATAGGAGCTACCCCACTGTCTGGTAGTGCCGGCTCATCAGGCTGTGGAAAGTCGAGGATCGGCTCAGGGGGAAAATCCCACTCTGGTGGTATCACAGGTACGTAGTCATCAGCTAACTCAGGCTCATCAGGAATGATAGGCTCAGGTACCGCCTCATTCAAAGGTTGAGCTGGTATAGGGTGCCCGGGATTATCAGGAAAAGGATGTCCAGGTGCGTCAGGATGTAACCAGGATAAGGAAAAGTCGTAAGGAGCATCGGGGTCAAAATGCGGGCTAGACAGAGGATGTTGAAAAGCTCGATTAGGTAACGCATATCGTCTAATACGAGGCTCCAAACCCGTAATGAAGTAACTGTGATGTACCAGATCCTCGTAGACGTAAGGGTCCTCGAACTCATAGAAGATCACGCCCGTCTCCATCTGAGGGGGGAGGAAGGGAGAGAAGAGGTAAGAACTGGGGAGTTCTTAGTAGGGTCGGGGTTATTAGTTACGTTCATTTATTTGATTCCGATTAGCAGATAGATATTAGAATACAGTAAAGTAGTAAACAGTAGTTAAAATAGATAGGAAAATAGAAAACAGAACACAAACAGAAGAACACAAGGAAATAAAGCACATACATAACACTCAAGCAGACAAACATAAAGAAATAGTTCACTCACAAGAAGGAAAGCAATAGAGAATAATGCGCAGACAAGAATGATGCATGTCTAGCCCTAGTACAGGCCATGAGCTCATGTGTCGGTTAGCACCTGCATTCCCGACATTTATCCGGTCACGAGTTCACGATTTCCCGGATACAATCTTCCATTCAAATAAATGCACATATAATTATTAGCAGCTCTATTAAGACAGCCTCTGCTTTCTACTCGCAGGAAATATACTCTTGGGAACGGAAAATTGCTGTAGGTATCCAAGTTTCCCTACAGAAACTCTTGGGTTGCTTAAAGCAACAGATAATAAATATTATCTCTTAGGTTGCATTCAGCAACGAATAAGCAAACAATATCTCTTGGGTTGCTTCAAGCAACAATTAACCTTTCAATAAGCCTTCTGCTCTTAGTCTCTTTACCCTGCTCTGATTTCTCTGTTTAATCTGTGTATTTAAAGCTTATGTAAATTTCGGTATGAATAGTTAGCATGTCCCAAGTATAGGTTCATTAAGTCTATACTGAAACAATTTAACTTTTCATATAATACCTAACCCTTATCGCAACTCAAAGACTAACTATGTTGCCCTAGTTTGTTTGCTAGTCTCTGTCTGTTTTTCTGTCATTAAAATCTTACAGACTTTTTCCTCGATTTTTGTCTTTTCTTAAACTTTTATATTTTATTTATCTTTGCCTCACTAATATGTTCTTACCACTCCCTAAGTGTTTTATGATGGTAATTATGAGATTCTGCACTTAAAGTTGACTTTCTAAAGCTTTTACAGAAAACTGCCTTTTTCGCATTATTTTATTATTTTTATTAAAATATTATTTTTAATTAAATATTATTATTTAATATTTTATTATTATTTATTATTTTATTAATATATTTTCGAAAATTAACTTTACTTTAACCTTTAACCTTTAAAATTCACTTTTTACCACCCGTAACTTTTAATATTTCTACTTTTACCACCCTAACTTTCAGAAATTACCAAATAACCCCTCAAACACCAAAATAATTACTTCCTTGCCCTTTTATGAATCAAAAGGTGTTCTTCATTGTTCTTCACCACACTCAAAGTGTTCTTCATGTTCTTCATAAATTCTTCAGATTCTTTCTCTGTTTTTACCCGTTTTTCAATTTTTTCAGCAACCGATTTTTACTATAATTCATAATAAAATTGCAGCCACTAAAACCCCATCTTTTCTACATGATTTCAACATAAATTGAACCTCAATTTAAGCTTAGGGTTTCATTTTTCCAGCTGCCCAAGAACATGAACTTTAAAGCTTGAATTTCATCAAATTTCATCAAAATTTCACCAAATTTTCACCAAAAATCAATCATATATGCAACCAATTTTTAGCACAGAAAAATTATAAAACATTCACACATCTCAAAAACAAATAATCAAGATTAATTTCGTGGCACCCTACCTGGTCTTGCTGCTCCTAATTCAATCAAACTTTCAGGTGGTCCTTAAGCACTTTTTCCTCCTAAATCACATCAAGAAAACACATATTTAAGCATGTTTCCTTGAAACCAAATCAAAAGAGAGATGGTGCAGCCAACTCACCTTGATTCCAGCCTTGATAAGTCATATGATCATGTAGAGAAAGAAGAGAGGATCATTTTGGTCGGATTGGAATTTTGATTTGAGTTTTAGTTCAGCAGAAATCAAGCTTTGAAGATTTGGAACTAAGAACTTTTCTCTCTTTTTCTCTCTACCTATTTTCGGCCACAAAGTGAAAATGAGCCAGCCTTGGGGGTTTTGGGGGTGTAGGGTGAGTTGTGATTGGTTGGCTTGGAGGTGGATTAAAATAATGTTAAAATATCTCAGATGTATAACTACTAAAACTAGGTGTATCGGAACACTTGTGAAAACATCTCTAAAAATTATTTTCTGAGCTACTAGCATAAAGGACACTAGTAACATATTTATTATGAGAATAAAACATGTATAATGAGGCCTTAGCATTGCTAAAGTCATCAGAGAGTGCTGGTGCTAAGCTGCACCAGTAAATTGTGTACCCGGTTAAACCGGTTTTCTATTTTTAACTAAAACTGACCAGGTAACTTTATAATATTATTCAAGAAGCTTCAAATACTAATATAATGATAATATCATCCTATTATCTCTCTTATCTCATAAATCGAGTCCGGTTTGTCAAACTGAGACTATTTACGAAAAACCGAATTAAAACTCCTAACCGATACGGTTCAAAAACTAAGTTCTTCGCGACTGCATTATCGAGCTTGCCTTGGGAAAGGTTCTAACTTAAAGATAACATAATGACAATGAGGATTGAGATACTTGATGATATATCAAAGGTTTTCCCCTTACTGATCTTTCGGAGAAATTCGTACTTTCAGAAAAAGATCTCGCGTACTTGAAAACCGGGGTTGTTACATTCTACCCTCCTAAAAGAAAATTTTGTCCTCAAAATTTTAGTTACCTGAGAATAGATACGGGTAATCATCTTTCATCTTATCTTCTAGTTCCCAAGTGTGCTCTTCTTCTCCTCTTTGTCCCCAAGCTACTTTGACTAAGCGAACAGTTTTGCCTCTTAGCTGCTTATCACCTTTTTCTATGATCTGAACTGGTGATGCTTGATATGTCAAATCATTTCGTAACTGTACTGTCTCTGGTTGTAGAATGTGACTCTCGTCGGGAATATATTTCTTAAGTTGCGAGACATGAAAAACATCATGAAGGTTTGACAGATATGGAGGAAGGGCTACTTGATAAGCTACTAGACCGACTCTTTTAAGTATTTGGAAAGGTCCTATGTATCGAGGGTTAAGCTTTTTAGTCTTAAGGGATCTACCTATTCCAGTAGTCGGGGTTACTTTAAGAAAGACATGGTCTCCCTCACTAAACTCTAAGGGTCTACCTCTATTATCGGCATAGCTCTTTTGACGGCTCTGTGCTGTCTGGATCTTCTGGCGAACCACCTACGACCGTTACAGAAGTTCGGAGTTTTCTCGCACTAGCCGGATATTACCGGAGGTTTATTAAAGGGTTTTCTCAGATAGCCTTACCTCTGACTAGCCTTACACGAAAGGAAGTTCCGTTCGTTTGGATAGCTAAGTGTGATAGAAATTTCAAGATGCTTAAGGAAAAGTTAACAACTGCACCTGTATTAGTACTACCCGACCCATAGAAACCTTTTGAAGTATACTGTGACGCTTCTCATAAAGGACTTGGATGTGTGCTGATGCAAGACAAAAATGTGGTGGCTTATGCTTCCCGGCAGCTGAGACATCATGAACGAAATTATCCGACGCATGACTTGGAGTTGGCTGCAGTAGTGTTTGCTCTGAAGGTCTGGAGGCACTATTTGTATGGCGCTCAACTAGAAGTTTTCTCTGACCACAAAAGTTTAAAGTATATCTTTGACCAGAAGGATCTTAATATGCGACAGCGAAGGTGGATGGAGTTCCTGGAGGACTATGCTTTTAAGTTAAGTTATCACCCAGGAAAAGCGAACGTGGTGGCAGACACCTTGAGCAGGAAGAATTTGAGTATCTCTTGGATGATGATAAAGGAAGAGGAGCTACTTGCGAAATTTGAGGACCTTAAGTTGGCTATGACTGAGACGTCAAGTGGAGTCTGTTTCGCCCAATTACATATAACACCAGATTTTAAGATTAGGATTCAGCAAGCACAAGCACAGGATTCAGATATGATGACGATGCTGAGACAGATGAAAGTAGAGGAACCAGAAGCTGTAAGACTAGATCGTAGCAGTCTCTGGAGATACAAGAACAGAATTTGTGTGCCTAGCTCTGGAGATTTGCGGCAAAGGATTCTTGCAGAAGCCCATCAAAGTAGATTCTCTATGCATCCTGGAGTAACAAAGATGTATCAAAATTTGAAACAAATGTTTTGGTGGCCGGGCTTAAAGAGAGAGGTAGCTGACTATGTCTCAAAATGTTTAACCTGCCAAAAGGTGAAGGTGAAACACCAGAAACCGTCTGGAACCCTGCAACCCTTAGAAATACCACAATGGAAATGGGAGCAGATCACTATGGATTTTGTCACGGGATTGCCAAGGACCTCAACTGGACACAATGCCATTTGGGTAATTATGGACAGGTTGACGAAGTCAGCGCACTTCCTTCCGATTCGAGTTGATTATACATTAGAAAGGCTGGCACGGATATATATTCAAGAAATCTTACGATTACACGGAATACCTTCGTCAATTGTTTCAGATCGAGATCCGAGGTTTACTTCCAGATTCTGGGGAGCTTTCCAGAGAGCGTTGGGAACAGAATTGCGTATGAGTACAGCATACCATCCTCAAACAGACGGACAATCAGAGCGGACAATCCAAACATTGGAAGACATGCTAAGATCTTGTGTAACGGATAACCAAGGCAGTTGGGATAGATATATGCCATTGATCGAGTTCGTCTACAACAACAGTTACCAACAAAGTATCGGAATGGCACCATATGAAGCTCTCTACGGAAGAAGATGTCAAACACCATTGTGTTGGAATGACGACGGAGAAGCTAGTGTCTTAGGTCCAGACTTAGTGCAAGAAACTACTGAAAAGATAAAGGGGATTCGCCAGAAGATCCAGATAGCACAGAGCCGTCAAAAGAGCTATGCCGATAATAGACATAGACCCTTAGAGTTTAGTGAGGGAGACCATGTCTTTCTTAAAGTAACCCCGACTACTGGAATAGGTAGAGCCCTTAAGACTAAAAAGCTTAACCCTCGATACATAGGACCTTTCTAAATACTTAAAAGAGTCGGTCTAGTAGCTTATCAAGTAGCCCTTCCTCCATATCTGTCAAACCTTCATGATGTTTTTCATGTCTCGCAACTTAAGAAATATATTCCCGACGAGAGTCACATTCTACAACCAGAGACAGTACAGTTACGAAATGATTTGACATATCAAGCATCACCAGTTCAGATCGTAGAAAAAGGTGATAAGCAGCTAAGAGGCAAAACTGTTCGCTTAGTCAAAGTAGCTTGGGGACAAATAGGAGAAGAAGAGCACACTTGGGAACTGGAAGATAAGATGAAAGCTGATTACCCGCATCTATTCTTAGGTAACTGAAATTTTGAGGGCAAAATTTTCTTTTAGGAGGGTAGAATGTAACAACCCCGGTTTTCGAGTACGCGAGATCTTTTTCTGAAAGTACGAATTTCTCCGGAAGATCAGTAAGGGGAAAACCTTTGATATATCATCAAGTATCTCAATTCTCATTGTCATTATGTTATCTTTAAGTTAGAACCTTTCCCGAGGCAAGCTCGATAATGCTGTCGCGAAGAACTTAGTTTTTGAACCGTATCGGTTAGGAGTTTTAATTCGGTTTTTCGTAAATAGTCTCAATTTGACAAACCGGACTCGATTTATGAGAGAAGAGAGATAATAGGATGATATTATCATTATATTAGTATTAGAAGGTTCTTGAATAATATTATAAGGTTACCTGGTCAGTTTTAGTTAAAAATAGAAAACCGGTTTAACCGGGTACACAATTCTCTGTTAAACCGGTAAATTGTGTACCCGGTTAAATTGGTTTTCTGTTTTTAACTAAAACTGATCAGGTAAAGTTATAATATCATTCAAGAGGCTTCTAATACTCATATAATGATAATATAATCCTATTATCTCTCTTCTCTCATAAATCGAGTCTGGTTTGTCAAACTGAGACTATTTACGAAAAACCGAATCAAAACTCCTAACCGATACGGTTCAAAAACTAGGTTCTTCGTGATTGCGTTATCGAGCTTGTCTCGGAAAAGGTTCTAACTTAAAGATGACATAATGACAATGAGGATTGAGATACTCGATGATATATCAAAGGTTTTCCCCTTACTGATCTTCCAGAAAAATTCGTAATTTCAGAAAAGATCTCGCGTACTCGAAAACCGGGGTTGTTACATTCTACCCTCCTAAAAGAAAATTTTGCCCCCAAAATTTCAGTTACCTGAGAATAGATGCGGGTAATCAGCTTTCATCTTATCTTCCAGTTCCCAAG
Source organism: Arachis hypogaea (assembly GCF_003086295.3). Taxonomy (NCBI): domain Eukaryota; kingdom Viridiplantae; phylum Streptophyta; class Magnoliopsida; order Fabales; family Fabaceae; genus Arachis; species Arachis hypogaea. The sequence goes on from NC_092053.1 coordinate 114,896,227, forward strand.
TGTGCTCTTCTTCTCCTCTTTGTCCCCAAGCTACTTTGACTAAGCGAACAGTTTTTCCTCTTAGCTGCTTATCACCTTTTTCTACGATCTGAACTGGTGATGCTTGATATGTAAAATCATTTCGTAACTGTACTGTCTCTGGTTGTAGAATGTGACTCTCATCGGGAATATATTTCTTAAGTTGCGAGACATGAAAAACATCATGAAGGTTTGACAGATATGGAGGAAGGGCTACTTGATAAGCTACTAGACCGACTCTTTTAAGTATTTGGAAAGGTCCTATGTATCGAGGGTTAAGCTTTTTAGTCTTAAGGGCTCTACCTATTTCAGTAGTCGGGGTTACTTTAAGAAAGACATGGTCTCCCTCACTAAACTCTAAGGGTCTACGTCTATTATCGGCATAGCTCTTTTGACGGCTCTGTGCTGTCTGGATCTTCTGGCGAATCCCCTTTATCTTTTCAGTAGTTTCTTGCACTAAGTCTGGACCTAAGACACTAGCTTCTCCGTCGTCATTCCAACACAATGGTGTCTGACATCTCCTTCCGTAGAGAGCTTCATCTGGTGCCATCCCGATACTTTGTTGGTAACTGTTGTTGTAGACGAACTCGACCAATGGCAAATACCTATCCCAACTGCCTTGGTTATCCATCACACAAGATCTTAGCATGTCTTCCAATGTCTGGATTGTCCGCTCTGATTGTCCGTCTGTCTGAGGATGGTATGCTGTACTCATATGCAATTATGTTCCCAATGCTTTCTGGAAAGCTCCCCATAATCTGGAAGTAAACCTTGGATCTCGATCTGAAATAATTGACGAAGGTATTCCGTGTAATCGTAAGATTTCTTGAATATATATTCGTGCCAGCCTTTCTAATGTATAATCAACTCGAATCAGAAGGAAGTGCGCTGACTTCGTCAACCTGTCCATAATTACCCAAATGGCATTGTGTCCAGTTGAGGTCCTTGGCAATGTCATGACAAAATCCATAGTGATCTGTTCCCATTTCCATTGTGGTATTTCTAAGGGTTGCAGGGTTCCAGACGGTTTCTGGTGTTCCACCTTCACCTTCTGGCAGGTTAAACATTTTGAGACATAGTCAGCTACCTCTCTCTTTAAGCCCGGCCACCAAAATATTTATTTCAAATTTTGATACATCTTTGTTACTCCAGGATGCATAGAGAATCTACTTTGATGGGCTTCTGCAGGAATCCTTTGCCGCAAATCTCCAGAGCTAGGCACACAAATTCTGTTCTTGTATCTCCAGAGACTGCTACGATTTAGTCTTACAGCTTCTGGTTCCTCTACTTTCATCCGTCTCACCATCGTCATCATTTTTGAATCCTGTGCTTGTGCTTGCTGAATCCTAATCTTAAAATCTGGTGTTATATGCAATTGGACCAAACGGACTCCACTTGACGTCTCAGTCATAGCCAACTTAAGGTCCTCAAATTCCGCAAGTAGCTCCTCTTCCTTTATCATCATCCAAGAGATACTCAAATTCTTCCTACTCAAGGCGTCTGCCACCACGTTTGCTTTTCTTGGGTGATAACTTAACTTAAAATCATAGTCCTTCAGGAACTCCATCCACCTTCGCTGTCGCATATTAAGATCCTTCTGGTCAAAGATATACTTTAAACTTTTGTGGTCAGAGAAAACTTCTAGTTGAGCGCCATACAAATAATGTCTCCAGATCTTCAGAGCAAACACTACTGCAGCCAACTCCAAGTCATGCATCGGATAATTTCGTTCATGAGGTCTCAGCTGCCGGGAAGCATAAGCCACCACATTTTTGTCTTGCATCAGCACACATCCAAGTCCTTTATGAAAAGCGTCACAGTATACTTCAAAAGGTTTCTGTGGGTCGGGTTGTACTAATACAGGTGTAGTTGTTAAATTTTGTATTGGAGCAACTAGAGGAACCTATAATCATTGAAGAAAAGGAAGAAGTGGTTGAAGATTTAGGAGATGTTGAAAGTCCAAGGGAATGTAGCATCATGGAGCACTCTTCCAAGGAGCTTGATATTGAAGTTGAAGAAGGTGTGCAACCCCCAAGGCATATCATCGTTGGAGACTTGGAAGAAGTTTATCAAGAAATGGATTCAATCATAGATGAATTGCTCTCTACAATGGAATCCTCACCCGTTGGACATGGAGTTGAAATTATAGAAGAGTATGCACAACCTCCCAAGGAAGATGAGAAGGGCATGGTGTATATTGAAATTGAAGAATATGAAGAGGTTGATCAAGAGATGACCTCGTTCATCAATGAATTTCTATCCAAAATTGAATCGCCTCTCATTAAACAAGATAAAGTTCTTGAAGATAACACCAAGCCACGTAACAAAAAGGGAAAGGTTGAAATCAAGGAAGCCCGTAAAGAGGTGGAAATACACAAAGAAGAGCACAAGGAAGTAGACCTTGCATTGTCTAAGTGTGGGGAAGCCTCTCTCCCCAAATTACCATCCAACACAACTTTCAAGTGGGTAAAATTCTTATCCTTAAGCTTCACTTTCTCGCTTGAATATGGTTTGATTGAAACGGGTGGACAACTTAGAGCTCTTTGTGGAATTAAAAGCAAGAATGAGTTGTGTAGTGGTTGCAAGTTAGGAATTAGGCTCATCAAGGTCAAAGCTTCAAGGTATAGGGATGATGTTGGGACAAGAATTACTTTATATGGATCTAGGAGGAAGCATTGGTGGAGTAAAGAGAATTCTATGAGTCAATCACCTCTATGTCAACCGCTCATCCGACAAAACCATGAAACTCAACTAACGGATGGGTGTGAAGACAAGATATGGGATCCCGGTTCGCTATGTGAAGACCAACTATGGGGACTCATATCTTGGGTAGAACTTTGCCCAAGTTTGATGAATATGGTTGGAAATTCTGTCAACCAATTGAGGAGCAAAGATCCTTGGAGATTCAAGGATGAATACAAACATAAGCCACCATGACAATAAGCATCTCAAAATGTCCAACTTAAGGACTTAAACTAAAAGTGCTAGGTGGGAGACACCCCACCATGGTAAACTCTTTCCATTCCCTTTTAAATTTGCCTAATAAGTGATTTGAGTTACCATTGTAGGTAGATATTTCATACAAATTTGTTTGTACAATTTAATTATTAGCTTAGTCACATGCATGTTGTGTTTAGTAGTAGATGAATAATATCGAAAATTGCATTTTTTGTGAATTCTATGATGGTTGAGTGAATAAGAGTTGTGAACACTAAGGGGAGCCCCAGCAACAAAAAAAAAAAAAGGAGGGGCGCAGACGCGCACTACGTGCGGGCGCGCCAACTATTAGATCCTGGAAGTTTGCGCGCTCGCGCATCTGCCGCGTCCGCGCCGATTTGCTGCTGCAGATGATTGGGCCAAACCACAGAGAGTTAAGCCATTTCTGGGCTAACTCTAGGCCCTAGGCCCAACCCCATCTGCGCGAGCGCGCGCATCGCGCCAGCGCGCCATTTCACAAATTCGTCAATGTACGCGGACGCGCACTTGCCGCGCGCGCGTCCTTGCGCGGTGCCACCAAACTAGGCCATGGACCAGAGAGTTGGGCGTGCCTCAAGCCCATTCTATGCCTCAAGCCCATTCTCATGTACGCGTGCGTGCCTGGTACGCGCACGCGCCCCTGCCTAATATGCCACCCCACGCTAACGCGCACTGTACGCTCACGCGTGGTTCTCCATTCCCCTCAATGCACGCGGACGCGTACTTGCCGCGTGCGCGCAGATCTAGTAGCGCGACTCCCAGGCCAATCTCCAGAGAGTTAGGCCTGGGTTGGGCCAACTCTAAGCCCCTAGCCCAACTCCATGCACGCGTGCGCGCACGGTACGCGCACGCGCCCTTCCCTATTTCACTCACCCTCGCCTAAGCGCGTTGTACGCGCGCGCGTAGGATCCACGATTCTCTCAATGGACGCGGACGCGCAAGGTGCGCGCGCGCGCCGATTCAAAAATTGGGATAACCCTAGCTCGCGAAGCCACTGCGCAGTCGCGCAACCCCCCTCCAACGTTCCAGCTCTTCTCCCCCATCCTTCACCTTCCTCCCCTCCCGACCGACCTCCGGCGAGCACTCCGTCACCCCCGCCGCCGCCATCACTGCTCGCCTTCCCCTCCTTCTTCCCCCCTCTTCTCTCACCACCACCCGTTCTCCCTCTCTTTCTCACTCCTCTCTTCCTCCTCTCGGCCAACCTTCCACCGCGCCACCATCCTCGACGCCGCGCCGCCTTCACCGCCGGCGACTCGCCTTCCCTCATCACTCCATCTCTCTCTCACCCGTCCATTAGGCTCAGTCTCGCACGCCTCCGAACGCCACCAACGACTCTCCTTCACCGCCCTGCCGCTACCACCACCACCGACGGCGGCCAGCCTCACTGATTCTGCTGCTTCCGTTCCGACCCCAATCCCCTTTCTCATTTTTTATTATTCGGCCCAGCTCCCAGGTTCCTGCTCCATTTCTGCTATCTCTGTTTCTATTTTCCCTTTCTCATTTTTTTGTTAATTCCTAGAATTGCATGTTAGTTAGCATTGGAATGTTGTATGTTAGGATTAGTTAGAAATACTTGCGGTTAGGTAGCTAGGACTGGATAGAGGATTCTAGGCCTGCTAAGTGCTCCGTATGTGCTTACTTGCTGTTTGTCTGTTTGTATATTGTATGCTGGTTTTGGACTGCTTTTTATGCACTTCTTGTTGCCTGAATGCTGTACCACTGCTGCTGTGCTTAATTGATGCTGCTTTCTTACTGTTTGTGCTACTCTGCTATCCGGGAACGTCCAATTTCAAGCCGGAATGCTGCCCGATTTTCAAGGAAATTAGTTTCATTTTGATTTTTATTTCAGTTTTGGGCAAATTTCCGTTTCCTTTTTGACTTCCCGGATTTGCACAATCATCGTGAACATGAACCGCAATTTCTCGTTCAATTGAGCTTATATATCACCATATCACTAATCAACTTTTCTAACCCACTAATTTCTTTCACCATTTTACTTACACTCACTTTTCACCCTCTTTAACAATTCTTTCATGAATATGATGATATTAGTGCCTTTTGCATAGGAGGTGTTACCTTTAATGAGAAGATTACGATTTTGGTTCAGTCACTTATGCTTACTTGTTCACTTTTGCATATTCAGTGCAACATCATGATTGCTCTTTGATAATGATTTCCTGAACATGTCTTCTTTGTTACATGCTAAATGTTTTATATATTCTATCATATTCTTTTCAGGATGTCGGATAAAGGCAAAGCCATAGCCACCGCCTCTAAAAAGAGAAAACACTCTACCCCCTCCATTCCTTCCATCTACAAGAACTATGCTAGGAATCCTTTGCAGGACGAGGATAAAGAGAATCAGCAGTTACCTTCTACCAATCCTGGCAAATTCCCCAATCTCTACTGTGAGCTTCGGTTCTCTAGATATCGAACCACGAAGCTGAATGTTGAGAAGAAGTTGCTCCTACCTAATGATGTGAGACGGCGCATTAATGGTCGGATCCTTGAGTTAGGAATTGATTTTGTTGACCGGGACTTAGGTGACATCAATATATCTTGGGTGAAGGAATTCTACTGCAACTTCTTCCGTCCGACCTTGGATTCAGTTCAGGTGAGGGGTAGAGAGATTCTGCTCACCGAGACCGCCATTGGGGAGGCACTTCATTGCCGACACATTCCACATGACCAGTGTGCCCATCATCAGGCTGAGATAGCCATCCACACCATGACTTTTGATTATGAGGCGCTTCGGCGCGTGATTGGGATACCGGAGGCTTCTTGGGTTATGGATGCGGGCAACACCAAGCCAAAGGGGATGTTGTTCAATCATTTGACTAGGGAGGCCAAGACTTGGCAGATGATCTTCGCCCACTACGTCCTGCCTACCACCCACTTTTTTGAGGTCCCCATGGAGATGCTTCTGCTGATCGGGTGTGTTATGGAAGGGAAGGATGTCTCCTTCCCTAGACTTATCCGACAGTGCATGTGGCGGGCGCATATTCGTGGCCTACTTCCGTTTCCTACCTTGGTCACGAGTATGGCAGCCTTGGCTGATGTCCCGTGGTTAGATGATGATGTGCGACCACCACCAGCTGATGCCGATGACAGGGAGATTACTATCCCCTGGGGTGTTTGGGTGCACGAGAAGCCACCTGCTAGCCGCCGCTCTCGGGCTCGGGCTGCCATAGGGACACCTTCACCACCAGCCCCTGCAGCTGGCCCATCATCTTCTACAGCCGCAGCTCCTCCACCATCTACAGACCCTCCGACAGCACCTGAGCCTACATATCTCCTGGTCCAGCGTCTCTTCCGGTTCTTGGAGCGAGAGCGGCACCATGTCCGACGCCGTTTGGATCGGATGGACCAGGCCCTTATCTCTCTGGGCGCCGAGCTACCTCCGCTTCCCGATTCTCCGGCCTCCGATGAGCAGGATCATCAGGAGGAGGACGCGGAGGCACCAGCTCAGCCGGTTGCCCCTGACACTACAGAGCCAGCACACATGGAGGCACCACCTCAGACATAGGAGACTCAGCCGGTCCCACAGCCACAGTCAGAGCCGGCGCCTATCGTTGTACCTCCCACTGATCCTCCGGTTTAGCATCGAGGATGATGCTTAATTTTAAGTGTGGGGAGGGCACCGGTAGCATTATTCGGGAACCGGTGAACTTTTTTTTCGGCCTAGTTATCTCATTTTGCACATTTTTGTATATATTTTGATGCATTTCTAGTTTGCTTTGGATACTTTTATTGCTTATTTTGGATTTTAGACATTTTGATGCTTCTGGATATTTTTAGATATTTTGGATGATAGATTCCATATTTTAGTTTGATTTTCCTTTATACATTTTTGCATATCTCCTTTTGTATATTCTCCTTTTAGTTTGTGGTTGTGATTAGAAATCATGTTTTAAGAAAAACTTAGTCACCCTTTTTGCATAAGAAATTGGTTTTGAGTGAAAAAGAAAAGGGTAAACTAAGAAAAATTTTTGAATTTTTCAAATCACAACAATGCTTAGTCAAACATTGAGGTTTTTCAAGAAAGTTTAAATATAGGGCATTAACCCAATTGATTGAAAGAAAATTTTTGAAACTTACTTGAAATTCATACCTTTTGAAGCATGTATTGAGTTGAGAACACAAGCTTGTGAGACTTGAGCCTATTGATGTGGTTACATTTTATAACCACTTATTTTCCATTCTTGTGTGAAATTGTTCTCTTTCCATGATTGTGATCCTTAATTTGCTTGATTCTATATATCCGTTTATTTCTTGTGTTTGTGCATTTATATGATTGAGGCCATTATTTCATTTGCCACTTACCCAAATAGCCAACCTTTTACTCTCCATTGTTAGCCAATTTTGAGCCTATGCTTAACCAACTCATCCTTATTTTAGCTCATTACAAGCCCAAGGCGGAAAACCAATGAAAAGTCCTTGTTTGGATCCTTGATTGGCTTAGGCTAGTGAGAGTGTGTATTATTCAAGTTGGTGAGGCTTGGGAACATTGGATGGGATAAAAAGGGGCAATACACTTTTATGTTTAGGAATTGGGCACATATTCATGTATTAATCAAATGTAGAGACCTTATGCATTGATGTTCTTGTATTTAGCTTGAAAGAAGAAAAAGAAAAAAAAAATATATATATATATAAAGAAAAAAAATAATAATGATGAAAAGAAAAATAAAATGAAAGAAAAAAGAGAAAAAAAAAATAAAAGGGGACAAAATGCCCCAAAGTGAAGTCAATAAAAAGGAATCAATGCATAAGTGTTGTGAAATGAAAAAAAAATGCATGAGTATGTAAGAAAAAGTGAAAAATGGGTAGTTAGAATAGCTCGCATTTGTATAGGTCATCAATTAGGTTAGGTGGGAAAGTCTATGCTAATCAAAGATTCAAATCCTAGTCCACTTGACCATAAATGATCCTACCTTGACCCTAACCCCATTACAACCTAAATGAAAGACCTCATGATGAATGTATGCACGCATTGAATAAATGTTGATTGTTAGAAGAAAATCAAATTTTGGAAAACATGATTAGAAAAGAATTGAGTGAATTAACCCTTAAACACTTGAGTAAATAGAGCGGATACACATCCGGTGAGGGTTCAAAAGTCCAATTACATGCATTCACCTATATTATCTATATCCTTGCAAGTTTGAACTCCTTTTAACAATTCAATACAATTGTGGTTTGGAATTGGTCCTTATTACTTAGCTCTTGTACTTACACATGCTCTCTTGGGAATTGATTTGTTTGAACTAAGCATTTCCAATTGCTTTAGATAGTTGCATTTAGATAGGACTCATATAGTTTAGTTGCATTCAATAAATGCCATACCCCTTAGTTCCTTCTTATTTTAGCATGAGGACATGCTAAGGCTTAAGTGTGGGGAGGTTGACAAACCCCAATTTGACGGTTTGTTTTGCCTTGAATTTAGAACATTTTGATAACCTTTTGTCACATTTAGCCTAAGAATTAGCATGGTTTTGTTATCTCTTCCATGATTGTGCTTAAGTGTAAAAACATGCTTTTTAAGCCTTATCTTGGTGAATTCTAGTTTCTGTTTGATTCCATACGATGCCTTGATGTGTTTGCTAGTAACCTCAGGTTGAAACTAGGCATGGATCAAAGGAAGCAAGGAAGGAAGCATACAAGTGGAGAGAAGCATAAAAAAGTCAAAGAAGCAAAGTCAGCCATGCACGCGCACGCGCACAAGGCGCTCGCGCGCACATTGCAGAATCGACCAGGGACGCGCACGCGTACCATGCGCGCACGCGCCGATGATGGCACATGACCTCATTAATGCAACACGTGCCTGGCGATTTGAGAGGTTTTCTGAGCCCATTTTGGCGCCAAATTGCTAAGGGAAAGGAATAAAAGGATGAAGGATTAAGGAGAAGGCATCATCATGATTATCACTTAGGATTTTTCATACTTTAGATGTTAGTTACCAATTAGTTGAGTTTAGCTTTGTAGTTAGTTTTTAGAGAGAGAAGCTCTCCTTTCTCTCTAGGATTAGGATTAGGTTTAGGTTAATCTCTCTTCTTAGATCTAGGTTTAACTCATGCTTTGATTCACTTTTCATTTACCAATTCTTAATCTTCTCCTCTTCCTCTTTCTAGTTGTGTGCTTTAATAATTGTAATTCTTCATTTTGTTTTAGATATATTGTTGTTCCTTGGTTTTCTTTCAATAATGTAATTTGAGGTAATTCATGATAATTGTGATTTCCTTGATTGTTGTTGTTAATTCTTTACATTCAATTGTAGTTAGAATTCATTCTTGTTGTGATTGACTATACTTTTCTTTTGTGCCTTCCAAGTGTTTGATGAAATGCTTGGTGGGATTTTAGTGTAGATTTTGTTCCTCTTGGCCTAGGTAGAGTAATTAGTGACACTTGAGTTATCTAATTCCTTTGTTGATTGATAATTGGATAGATTGCTAATTGATTTGAAAGCCTTTAAAGCTAGTCATTCCTTTAGGAGTTGATTAGGACTTGAGAAATTAAATCGATTCATCCACTTGACTTTCCTTTAATTAGTGAGGGTTAACTAAGTGGTAGCAATGAACAAGTCTCATCACAATTGAAAAGGGATAACTAGGATAGGACTTCTAATTTTCATACCTTGCCAAGAGCCTTTTATAGTTGTTAGTTTATTTTCATTGCCATTTACTTTTCATGCTTCTTATCCGAAACCCCAAAATAACTCATAACCGATAACAAGACACTTCATTGTAAGTCCTAGGGAGAACGACCCGAGGTTTAAATACTTCGGTTTATAAATTTTAGGGGTTTGTACTTGTGACAAACAACTTTTTGTATGAAAGGATTAGTGATTGGTTTAGAAACTATACTTTACAACGAGAATTCATTTGTGAAATTCTAAACCGTCAAAAATCCAATTGTCAGTTATCTTTAAGTTAGAACCTTTCCCGAGGCAAGCTCGATAATGCAGTCGCGAAGAACTTAGTTTTTGAACCGTATCGGTTAGGAGTTTTAATTCGGTTTTTCGTAAATAATCTCAGTTTGACAAACCGGACTCGATTTATGAGAGAAGAGAGATAATAGGATGATATTATCATTATATTAGTATTAGAAGCTTCTTGAATAATATTATAAGGTTACCTGGTCAGTTTTAGTTAAAAATAGAAAACCGGTTTAACCGGGTACACAATTTACTGGTGCAGCTTAGCACCAGCACTCTCTGGTGACTTTAGCAATGCTAAGGCCTCATTATACATGTTTTATTATCATAATAAATATGTTACTAGTGTCATTTATGCTAGTAGCTCAGAAAATAATTTTTAGAGATGTTTTCACAAGTGTTCCGATACACCTAGTTTTAGTAGTTATACATATGAGATATTTTAATATTATTTTAATCCACCTCCAAGCCAACCAATCTCAACTCACCCTACACCCCCAAAATCCCCAAGGCTGGCTCATTTTCACTTTGTGGCCGAAAATAGGTAGAGAGAAAAAGAGAGAAAAGTTCTTAGTTCCAAATCTTCAAAGCTTGATTTCTGCTGAACTAAAACTCAAATCAAAATTCCAATCCGACCAAAATGATCCTCTCTTCTTTCTCTACATGATCATGTGAGTTATCAAGGCTGGAATCAAGGTGAGTTGGCTGCACCATCTCTCTTTTGATTCGGTTTCAAGGAAACATGCTTAAATATGTGTTTTCTTGATGTGATTTAGGAGGAAAAAGTGCTTAAGGACCACCTGAAAGTTTGATTGAATTAGGAGCAGCAAGACCAGGTAGGGCGCCACGAAATTAATCGTGATTATTTGTGTTTGAGATGTGTGAATGTTGTATAATTTGGCTGTGCTAAAAATTAGTTGCATATATGATTGATTTTTGGTGAAAATTTGGTGAAATTTTGATGAAATTTGATGAAATTCAAGCTTTAAAGTTCATGTTCTTGGGCAGCTGGAAAAACGAAACCCTAAGCTTAAATTGAGGTTCAATTTATGTTGAAATCATGTAGAAAAGATGGGGTTTTAGTGGCTGCAATTTTATTATGAATTATAGTAAAAATCGGTTGCTGAAAAAACTGAAAAACGGGTAAATGCAGAGAAAGAATCTGAAGAATTTATGAAGAACATGAAGAACACTTTGAGTGTGGTGAAGAACAATGAAGAAAACCTTTTTGATTCATAAAAGGGCAAGGAAGTAATTATTTTGGTGTTTGAGGGGTTATTTGGTAATTTCTGAAAGTTAGGATGGTAAAAGTAGAAATATTAAAAGTTACGGGTGGTAAAAAGTGAATTTTAAAGGTTAAAGGTTAAAGTAAAGTTAATTTTCGAAAATATATTAATAAAATAATAAATAATAATAAAATATTAAATAATAATATTTAATTAAAAATAATATTTTAATAAAAATAATAAAATAATGCGAAAAAGGCAGTTTTCTGTAAAAGTTTTAGAAAGACAACTTTAAGTGCAGAATCTCATAATTACCTTCATAAAATACTTAGGGAGTGGTAAGAACATATTAGTGAGGCAAAGATAAATAAAAGATAAAAGTTTAAGAAAAGATAAAAATCGAAGAAAAAGTCTGTAAGATTTTAATGACAGAAAAACAGACAGAGACTAGCAAACAAACTAGGGCAACATAGTTAGTCTTTGAGTTGCGATTAGGGTTAGGTATTATATGAAAAGTTAAATTGTTTCAGTATAGATTTAATGAACCTATACTTGGGACATGCTAACTATTCATACCGAAATTTACATAAGCTTTAAATACACAAATTAAACAGAGAAATCAGAGCAGGGTAAAGAGACTAAGAGCAGAAGGCTTATTGAAAGGTTAATTGTTGCTTGAAGCGACCCAAGAGATATTGTTTGCTTATTCGTTGCTGAATGCAACCTAAGAGATAATATTTATTATCTGTTGCTTTAAGCAACCCAAGAGTTTCTGTAGGGAAACTTGGATACCTACAGCAATTTTCCGTTCCCAAGAGTATATTTCCTGCGAGTAGAAAGCAGAGGCTGTCTCAATAGAGCTGCTAATAATTATATGCGCATTTATTTGAATGGAAGATCGTATTCGAGAAATCGTGAACTCGTGACCGGATAAAAGTCAGGAATGCAGGTGCTAACCGACACATGAGCTCATGGCCTGTACTAGGGCTAGACATGCATCATTCTTGTCTGCGCATTATTCTCTGTTGCTTTCCTTCTTGTGAGTGAACTATTTCTTTATGTTTGTCTGCTTGAGTGTTATGTCTGTGCTTTATTTCCTTGTGTTCTTCTGTTTGTGTTCTGTTTTCTGTTTTCCTATCTATTTTAACTACTGTTTACTAATTTACTGTATTCTAATATCTATCTGCTAATCGGGATCAAATAAATGAACGTAACTAATAACCCCGACCCTACTAAGAACTCCCTAGTTCTTACCCCTTCTCTCCCTTCCTCCCCCCTCAGATGGAGACGGGCGTGATCTTCTATGAGTTCGAGGACCCTTAGTCTACGAGGATCCAGTACATCACAGTTACTTCATTACGGGTTCGGAGCCTCGTATTAGACGATATGCGTTACCTAATCGAGCTTTTCAACATCCTCTGTCTAGCCCGCATTTTGACCCCGATGCTCCTTACGACTTTCCCTTATCCTGGTTACATCCTGACGCACCTGGACATCCTTTTCCTGATAATCCCGGGCACCCTATACCAGCTCAACCTGATGAGCCTGAGTTAGCTGATGACTACGTACCTGTGATACCACCAGAGTGGGATTTTCCCCCTGAGACGATCCTCGACTTTCCACAGCCTGATGAGCCGGCACTACCAGACGGTGGGGTAGCTCCTATATACGCGAACGGACCTGTGCTCGCGAATGGTTTTGTACATAGTGACAGCAGTGTTTCTGGTGGATCTGAGGACATAGTTGTAGCTGTGGATGATGAGGAGGAGGAGGATCCTGAGATAGAGATAGAGCAGGATGAGGAGATGGACGAGCCTCACGGTGATTCTCCGAACGGCCACGTGTAGATATAGCTTGACTGCGGAAGGGGCATTCTTTTGATGACACTCTAGTCTGACATTATCTGTTAGTTAGTCTCTCACTTGTGTTAGTACACCCGAGAGCTAGGAGCTATATAGTGGTTAGGCTAGCCTGGGCACCAGTTTAGTGGCTTTTTGTATGGGCCAGGCCCTGGGAGTGTCGTGTAGATATTAGCTACGTAGGATGACGAGGATGTAAACTGACTTGATCTTGTGTAAACGCTACATGTTTTGTTATAATGTACATGATGTATATTATCAGCTATATTACTATGTTTCTTTATGCCGCTTTTCTATTACTCTCAATGTATGCTTGTTAGAGCGATGCCAATTTTACGAGTAACTTTTTTTTTTGTTGCGGATGTTCAGGTAAAATAAACAAGCATACATTGAGAGTAATAGAAAAACGGCATAAAGAAACATAGAAATACAGCTGATAATATACATCATGTACACTATAACAAAACATGTAACGTTTACACAAGATCAAGTCAGTTTACATCCTCGTCGTCCTACGTAGCTAATATTTACACGACACTCCCAGGGCCTGGCCCATACAAAAAGCTGCTAAACTGGCGCCCAGGCTAGCCTAACCACTATATAGCTCCTAGCTCTCGGGTGTACTAACACAAGTGAGAGACTAACTATCAGATAATGTCAGACTAGAGTGTCATCAAAAGAATGCCCCTTCCGCAGTCAAGCTATATCTACACGTGGCCGTTCGGAGAATGGCCATGAGGCTCGTCCATCTTCTCATCCTGCTCTATCTCTATCTCAGGATCCTCCTCCTCATCATCATCCGCAGCTACAACAATACCCTCAAATCCACCAGAAATACTGCTGTCACTATGAACAAAACCATTCGCGAGCACAGGTCCGTTCGCGTATATAGGAGCTACCCCACCGTCCGGTAGTGTCGGCTCATCTTGCTGTGGAAAGTCAGGGATCGGCTCAGGGGGAAAATCCCACTCTGGTGGTATCACAGGTACGTAGTCATCAGCTAACTCAGGCTCATCAGGAATGATAGGCTCAGGTACCGCCTCATTCAAAGGTTGAGCTGGTATAGGGTGCCCGGGATTACCAGGAAAAGGATGTCCAGGTGCGTCAGGATGTAACCAGGATAAGGGAAAGTCGTAAGGAGCATCGGGGTCAAAATACGGGCTAGACAGAGGATGTTGAAAAGCTCGATTAGGTAACGCATATCGTCTAATACGAGGCTCCAAACCCGTAATGAAGTAACTGTGATGTACCGGATCCTCGTAGACCTAAGGGTCCTCGAACTCATAGAAGATCACACCCGTCTCCATCTGAGGGGGAGGAAGGGAGAGAAGGGGTAAGAACTAGGGAGTTCTTTGTAGGGTCGGGGTTATTAGTTACGTTCATTTATTTGATTCCGATTAGCAGATAGATATTAGAATACAGTAAAGTAGTAAACAGTAGTTAAAATAGATAGGAAAACAGAAAACAGAACACAAACAGAAGAACACAAGGAAATAAAGCACAGACATAACACTCGAGCAGACAAACATAAAGAAATAGTTCACTCACAAGAAGGAAAGCAACAGAGAATGATGCGCAGACAAGAATGATGCATGTCTAGCCCTAGTACAGGCCATGAGCTCATGTGTCGGTTAGCACCTGCATTCCCGACATTTATCCGGTCACGAGTTCACGATTTCCCGGATACGATCTTCCGTTCAAATAAATGCGCATATAATTATTAGTAGCTCTATTGAGACAGCCTCTGCTTTCTACTCGCAGGAAATATACTCTTGGGAACGGAAAATTGCTGTAGGTATCCAAGTTTCCCTATAGAAACTCTTGGGATGCTTAAAGCAATAGATAATAAATATTATCTCTTAGGTTGCATTCAGCAACGAATAAGCAAACAATATCTCTTGGGTTGCCTCAAGCAACAATTAACCTTTCAATAAGCCTTCTGCTCTTAGTCTCTTTACCCTGCTCTGATTTCTCTATTTAATCTGTGTATTTAAAGCTTATGTAAATTTCGGTATGAATAGTTAGCATGTCCCAAGTATAGGTTCATTAAGTCTATACTGAAACAATTTAACTTTTCATATAATACCTAACCCTAGTCGCAACTCAAAGACTAACTATGTTGCCCTAGTTTGTTTGCTAGTCTCTGTCTGTTTTTCTGTCATTAAAATCTTACAGACTTTTTCTTCGATTTTTATCTTTTCTTAAACTTTTATCTTTTATTTATCTTTGCCTCACTAATATGTTCTTACCACTCCCTAAGAGTTTTATGAAGGTAATTATGAGATTCTGCACTTAAAGTTGTCTTTCTAAAGCTTTTACAGAAAACTGCCTTTTTCGCATAATTTTATTATTTTTATTAAAATATTATTTTTAATTAAATATTATTATTTAATATTTTATTATTATTTATTATTTTATTAATATATTTAATATTTACTTTAACCTTTAACCTTTAAAATTCACTTTTTACCACCCGTAACTTTTAATATTTCTACTTTTACCACCCTAACTTTCAGAAATTACCAAATAACCCCTCAAACACCAAGATAATTACTTCCTTGCCCTTTTATGAATCAAAAAGGTGTTCTTCATTGTTCTTCACCACACTCAAAGTGTTCTTCATGTTCTTCATAAATTCTTCAGATTCTTTCTCTGTTTTTACCCGTTTTTCAGTCTTTTCAGCAACCGATTTTCGCTATAATTCATAATAAATTAGCAGCCACTAAAACCCCATCTTTTCTACATGATTTCAACACAAATTGAACCTCAATTTAAGCTTAGGGTTTCGTTTTTCCAGCTGCCCAAGAACATGAACTTTAAAGCTTGAATTTCATCAAATTTCATCAAAATTTCACCAAATTTTCACCAAAAATCAATCATATATGCAACCAATTTTTAGCACAGCAAAATTATACAACATTCACACATCTCAAACACAAATAATCAAGATTAATTTCGTGACACCCTACCTGGTCTTGCTGCTCCTAATTCAATCAAACTTTCAGGTGGTCCTTAAGCACTTTTTCCTCCTAAATCACATCAAGAAAACACATATTTAAGCATGTTTCCTTGAAACTGAATCAAAAGAGAGATGGTGCAGCCAACTCACCTTGATTCCAGCCTTGATAAGTCATATGATCATGTAGAGAAAGAAGAGAGGATCATTTTGGTCGGATTGGAATTTTGATTTGAGTTTTAGTTCAGCAGAAATCAAGCTTTGAAGATTTGGAACTAAGAACTTTTCTCTCTTTTTCTCTCTACCTATTTTCGGCCACAAAGTGAAAATGAGCCAGCCTTGGGGGTTTTGGGGGTGTAGGGTGAGTTGTGATTGGTTGGCTTGGAGGTGGATTAAAATAATATTAAAATATCTCATGTGTATAACTACTAAAACTAGATGTATCGGAACACTTGCAAAAACATCTCTAAAAATTATTTTCTGAGCTAATAGCATAAATGACACTAGAAACATATTTGTTATGATAATAAAACATGAATAATGAGGCCTTAGCATTGCTAAAGTCATCAGAGAGTGCTGGTGCTAAGCTGCACCAGTAAATTGTGAAACCGGTTAAACCGATTTTCTGTTTTTAACTAAAACTGATCAGGTAAACTTATAATATCATTCAAGAGGCTTATAATACTCATATAATGATAATATCATCCTATTATCTCTCTTCTCTCATAAATCGAGTCTGGTTTGTCAAACTGAGACTATTTACGAAAAACCGAATTAAAACTCCTAACCGATACGGTTCAAAAACTAAGTTCTTCGCGACTGCATTATCGAGCTTGCCTCGGGAAAGGTTCTAACTTAAAGATAACATAATGACAATGAGGATTGAGATACTTGATGATATATCAAAGGTTTTCCCCTTACTGATCTTCCGGAGAAATTCGTACTTTCAGAAAAGATCTCGCGTACTCGAAAACCGGGGTTGTTACATTCTACCTCCTAAAAGAAAATTTTGCCCTCAAAATTTCAGTTACCTGAGAATAGATGCGGGTAATCAGCTTTCATCTTATCTTCCAGTTCCCAAGTGTGTTCTTCTTCTCTTCTTTTTCCCCAAGCTACTTTGACTAAGCGAACAGTTTTGCCTCTTAGCTGCTTATCACCTTTTTCTACGATCTGAACTGGTGATGCTTGATATGTCAAATCGTTTCGTAACTGTACTATCTCTGATTGTAAAATATGACTCTCGTCGGGGATATATTTCTTAAGTTGCGAGACATGAAAAACATCATGAAGGTTCGACAGATATGGAGGAAGGGCTACTTGATAAGCTACTAGACCGACTCTTTTAAGTATTTGGAAAGGTCCTATGTATCGAGGGTTAAGCTTTTTAGTCTTAAGGGCTCTACCTATTCCAGTAGTCGGGGTTACTTTAAGAAAAACATGGTCTCCCTCACTAAACTCTAAGGGTCTACGTCTATTATCGGCATAGCTCTTTTGACGGCTCTGTGCTGTCTGGATCTTCTGGCGAATCCCCTTTGTCTTTTCAGTAGTTTCTTGCACTAAGTCTGGACCTAACATACTAGCTTCTCCGTCGTCATTCCAACACAATGGTGTTTGACATCTTCTTCCGTAGAGAGCTTCATATGGTGCCATTCCAATACTTTGTTGGTAACTGTTGTTGTAGACGAACTCGACCAATGGCATATATCTATCCCAACTACCTTGGTTATCCATCACACAAGATCTTAGCATGTCTTCCAATGTTTGGATTGTCCGCTCTGATTGTCCGTCTGTTTGAGGATGGTATGCTGTACTCATATGCAATTCTGTTCCCAACGCTCTCTGGAAAGCTCCCTAGAATCTGAAAGTAAACCCCGGATCTCGATCTGAAACAATTAACGAAGGTATTCCGTGTAATCGTAAGATTTCTTGAATATATATCCGTGCCAGCGTTTCTAATGTATAATCAACTCGAATCGGAAGGAAGTGCGCTGACTTCATCAACCTGTCCACAATTACCCAAATGGCATTGTGTCCAGTTGAGGTCCTTGGCAATCCCGTGACAAAATCCATAGTGATCTGCTCCCATTTCCATTGTGGTATTTCTAAGGGTTGCAGGGTTCCTGACGGTTTCTGGTGTTCCACCTTCACCTTCTGGCAGGTTAAACATTTTGAGACATAGTCAGCTACCTCTCTCTTTAAGCCCGGCCACCAAAACATTTGTTTCAAATTTTGATACATCTTTGTTACTCTAGGATGCATAGAGAATCTACTTTGATGGGCTTCTGCAAGAATCCTTTGCCGCAAATCTCCAGAGCTAGGCACACAAATTCTGTTCTTGTATCTCCAGAGACTGCTACGATCTAGTCTTACAGCTTCTGGTTCCTCTACTTTCATCCGTCTCAGCATCGTCATCATTTCTGAATCCTGTGCTTGTGCTTGCTGAATTCTAATCTTAAAATCTGGTATTATATGTAATTGGGCCAAACGGACTCCACTTGACGTCTCAGTCATAGCCAACTTGAGGTCCTCAAATTCCGCGAGTAACTTTTCTTCCTTTATCATCATCCAAGAGATATTCAAATTCTTCCTGCTCAAAGCGTTTGCCACCACGTTCGCTTTTCCTGGGTGATAACTTAACTTAAAATCATAGTCCTTCAGGAACTCCATCCACCTTCGCTGTCGCATATTAAGATCCTTCTGGTCAAAGATATACTTTAAACTTTTGTGGTCAGAGAAAACTTCTAGTTGAGCGCCATACAAATAGTGCCTCCAGATCTTGAGAGCAAACACTACTGCAGCCAACTCCATGTCATCCGTCGGATAATTTCGTTCATGAGGTCTCAGCTGCCGGGAAGCATAAGCCACCACATTTTTGTCTTGCATCAGCACACATCCAAGTCCTTTATGAGAAGCGTCACAGTATACTTCAAAAGGTTTCTGTGGGTCGGGTAGTACTAATACAGGTGCAGTTGTTAACTTCTCCTTAAGCATCTTGAAACTTCTATCACACTCAGCCGTCCAAACGAACGGAACTTCCTTTCGTGTAAGGTAAGTCAGAGGTAAGGCTATCTGTGAAAACCCTTTAATAAACCTCCTGTAATATCCAGCAAGTCCGAGAAAACTCTGAACTTCTGTAACGGTCGTAGGTGGTTCCCATTGCACTACTGCTTCATTATTCATGTTTTATTCTCATAATAAATATGTTGCTAGTGTCATTTATGCTAGTAGCTCAGAAAATAATTTTTAGAGATGTTTTTGAGAGTGTTCCGATACATCTAGTTTTAGTAGTTATACACCTGAGATATTTTAATATTATTTTAATCCACCTCCAAGCTAACCAATCACACCTCACCCTACACCCCCAAAACCCCCAAGGCTGGCTCATTTTCACTTTGTGGCCAAAAATAGATAGAGAGAAAAAGAGAGAAAAGTTCTTAGTTCCAAATCTTCAAAGCTTGATTTATGCTGAACTAAAACTCAAATCAAAATTTCAATCCGACCAAAATGATCCTCTCTTCTTTCTCTACATGATCATATGACTTATCAAGGCTGGAATCAAGGTGAGTTGGCTGCACCATCTCTCTTTTGATTCGGTTTCAAGGAAACATGCTTAAATATGTGTTTTCTTGATGTGATTTAGGAGGAAAAAGTGCTTAAGGACCACATGAAAGTTTGATTGAATTAGGAGCAGCAAGACCAGGTAGGGTGCCACGAAATTAATCTTGATTATTTGTGTTTGAGATGTGTGAATGTTGTATAATTTGGCTGTGCTAAAAATTGGTTGCATATATGATTGATTTTTGGTGAAAATTTGGTGAAATTTTGATGAAATTTGATGAAATTCAAGCTTTAAAGTTCATGTTCTTGGGCTGCTGGAAAAATGAAACCCTAAGCTTAAATTGAGGTTCAATTTATGGTGAAATCATGTAGAAAAGATGGGGTTTTAGTGGCTGCAATTTTATTATGAATTATAGTAAAAATCGGTTGCTGAAAAAACTGAAAAACGGGTAAAAACAGAGAAAGAATCTGAAGAATTTATGAAGAACATGAAGAACACTTTGAGTGTGGTGAAGAACAATGAATAACACCTTTTTGATTCATAAAAGGGCAAGGAAGTAATTATTTTGGTGTTTGAGGGGTTATTTGGTAATTTCCAAAAGTTAGGGTGGTAAAAGTAGAAATATTAAAAGTTATGGGTGGTAAAAAGTGAATTTTAAAGGTTAAAGGTTAAAGTAAAGTTAATTTTCGAAAATATATTAATAAAATAATAAATAATAATAAAATATTAAATAATAATATTTAATTAAAAATAATATTTTAATAAAAATAATAAAATAATACGAAAAAGGCAATTTTCTGTAAAAGCTTTAGAAATACAACTTTAAGTGCAGAATCTCATAATTACCTTCATAAAACTCTTAGGGAGTGGTAAGAACATATTAGTGAGGCAAAGATAAATAAAAGATAAAAGTTTAACAAAAGATAAAAACTAACAACATTTAGTGATCCAGCTTTTATTAGATTATAGACTCTTAGTTAGAACACCCCTAGATATAGCTAAATAATATCTATATACATATATATACATACAACATCCCAGGTCCTGACCTGTTCAAGAGGTCCCTAAGCTGGCACCTAGGCTAGCCTAGACTATATACTCGCCTAGTCCCTCTAAACTACTAAAGCGAGGGAAAGTACGTTCTAGGTCTTCAAAACTCAAGTCAGGTGGAACGTCATCAAAAGATAGAACTTCATCTGTTACTCCTCTGCACGATCAGACGTTACCATACGGCGTCTCTCTAGTACCTCATCAAGTAGCCACACAATAGGAGTCTCGTACACAGGATTTAGGTTAAAGTTCACGTACAAACGGGGTGCAGACATTGGCTGGTCTCACAGTATATACATGTAAACGGAGAACGAGATTCACCCTAGACTCAGAAGACTACGTGGAGCATAATCCTTTTTAGGAACGATCGTCAGCGAACTACGGAAGGGTACTCATACTTCCATCTGAAGGGGGAAGGGAGAGAGAAGGCGTAAGAACTGGAGAGTTCTTAGTAGGGTCGGGGTTATTAGTTAAGTTCATTAATTTGTGTCGCTTAGCAGATATATAGCAGAATACTGAGAAGTAGTGAACAGAAGATACAGATAAATAGAGACAATAGAGAAAACAGAAAGCAAAACACAAACTAAAGAATACACGAAAACAAAACACAGACACAGTGAATAGAATACAAACAAAGAAAGCATACATTCATTCAACAATCATAACAGAGGAAAATGCACAACCAAGTATGATGCATGTCTAGTCCTAGTGCAGGTAATGGGCTCATCTGTCGGTGACATACCCGCTCCCGACGTTACCCGGAGTCCTTTGACCAGGTAAGGCTTCCCTGTTGGCAATGCCCCTCGCAAGAGTCCTTTGACTTGTGAGGCAAACCACTGCAAGATTCCTTTGACTTGCAGGGCGGCACTAGCAACCCACTGCAAGAGTCCTTTGACTTGCATGGCGGAGCTAGTTAACTTATATTTGCCCAACACACTCTCTGTAAGAGTCCTTTGACTTACAGGAGCATACAAACACACACACACACACACACACACACACTCACTGTAAGAGTCCTTTGACTTACAGGAGTATATGCTAGTCGTGTGTTCTCCATACCTCTATAAGAGTCCTCTGACTTACAGAATAGCATTATAGCTAAGTATCCTAGGAAAGCACTCTCAGTGGTCGTACCACCATCTATCTGACTGCCTTTACGCAACAGATCATCACATAATCATTCTCATTATCATCATTCATTATCATTCTCATTATTCATCATCACATTCACATTCTTATGCAGTACCTCTTTCTTTCTCTGTATCTCTCTACTCTGTTTTAATTACTCTGTTCTCTGCATCTCTTTTCTCTTCTCTGATTACTCTTTTCATCTTTATCTATATTACTCTTTTTCTCTTTATCTCTTTACTTTACTCTGGTTACTCTGTTTTCTATGTTTCTTTACTCTGCTCTGATTTCTCTGTTTAACGTATGTATTTAAAGCTTATGTAAATTTCGGTATGAATAGTTAGTCTGTCCGAAGTATAGGTTCATTAAGTCTATACTGAAACAGTTTAACTTTTCACATAATACCTAACCCTATTCGCAATTCTAGGACTAGCTATGTTGCCCTAGTTCGTTCACTAGTCTCTGTCTGTTTTTCTGTCATTAAAACTTTACAGACTTTTTCTTCGATTTTTATCTTTTCTTCAACTTTTTATCTTTTATTTATCTTTACCTCAATAATATGTTTTTACCACTCCCTAAGTTTTTTATGAAAGTAATTATGAGATTCTGTGCTTAAAGTTGTCTTTCTAAAGCTTTTACAGAAAACTGCCTTTTCCGCATTATTTTATTATTTTTATTAAAATATCATTTTTAATTACATATTATTATTTAATATTTTATTATTATTTATTATTTTATCATTAAATTTTCGAAAATTATCCCTTTTTAACTTTTAACCTTTAAAAATTCACTTTTTACCACCCGTAACTTTTAATATTTCTACTTTTACCACCCTAACTTTCAGAAATTACAAAATAACCCCCCAAACACCAAAATATTTACTTCCTTGCCCTTTTATGGATCAAAAAGTTGTTCTTCATTGTTCTTCATCACACTCAAAGTGTTCTTCATGTTCTTCATAAATTCTTCAGATTCTTTCTCTTTTTTTACCCGTTTTTCAGTCTTTTCAGCAACCGATTTTCACTATAATTCATAATAAATTAGTAGCCACTAAAACCCCATCTTTTCTACATGATTTCAACACAAATTGAACCTCAATTTAAGCTTAGGGTTTCGTTTTTCCAGCTGCCCAAGAACATGAACTTTAAAGCTTGAATTTTATCAAATTTCATCAAAATTTCACCAAATTTTCACCAAGAATCAATCATATATGCAACCAATTTTTAGCACAGACAATTTATACAACATTCACACAACTCAAATACAAATAATCAAGATTAATTTCATGACACCCTACCTGGTTTTGCTGCTCCTAATTCGGTTAGACTTTCAGGTGGTCCTTAAGCACTTTTTCCTCCTAAATCACATAAAAAACAACTTTAAATCCAAAAACCCTCAATTGACCAAATCTCACTCAGTATGTTAGGAAGAGATATCTCACCTTAGACTTGCTGAAAATTCACGTTTCTTGGCCCTCAAGTCAAGTTAAGCATGATTTCTAAGGAAGAACATCAAGAAAACACATGTTTTGCATGGTTTTCCTTGAAAACCGAATTGAAGAGGGAGGGAGACAGCCATCTCACCTTATTTCCAGCCTTGATATGTTATATGGTTATGTAGAGGAAGAAGAGAGGATCATTTTGGTGAAATCGGAGTTTTAATTTGAGTTTTGGTTCAGAAGAAATCAAGCTTTGAAGATTAAGTGCTCATGAAAGTTTCTCTCTTTTCTCTCTTGTTATTTTCGGCCAAAATGATGAAATGAGACAGCCTTGGAGGTCTTGGGGGTGTAAGGTGAGTTGTGATTGGTTGGATTGGAGGTGGATTAAAATAATATTAAAATATCTCAGGTGTATAACTACTAAAACTTTTGCTGAAAATCAGATTCTCTTGAAATTAAAAGGCAACTTTGAAAGTGATTTAGTAACTCTATAGTGACTGAAATTATAAGAATTTAAATGTTAAGTAAATTATATTAAGTGTAATTATGAAAATTCAATTTTTAAGGTTTCGTATCAACTAGAGAATTAGTTATGATTTTTCAAATTTTAACTTTAAAATCTGATTTTTCTGTATAATTTTAAACGAAGTCAGAAACTTTGAAAAGCTATAACTACTTACGTAATGATCGGAATTATATGAGGCTAGGCCTGGGTTAAACTTGGGAATATAAGGAACTAAACTGGTAAATTTGAGACTTTTTCATTAAGTTTATGATTTATGACGAATTTTTGAATTGGGGACGTCAAATCTGGTTTTTCTGCAGAACGTTTAACACAGCAGCAACTTGTTTCCTCTATTGGAATTTCTCCAGTTTGAATTTTGGAATGGAACCAATTTTAAATGAAACTTTGGTCCTAATACTTTAATTTCATTAAAATTTAGAATTGTTAGAGTTGTGGTTTTAAAGATTTGGGTTTTCAAAGAAAGATGTATTATGCAGTAAAAGTCAGGCTTTGTTTTCTAAGTCAGTAACTTTGAGGTTTTATAATTTTTAATTCTGGAATGATATTGAGATGCAACTAATTGGAGGTGAAAGTTGAGTATGTTTAGTATATATGATTCAAATTTCAGGGTTTTCCATGTTTTAATAAGTGAGTTATGGGACTTGGAAGAGGTTGTGTTCAATGATTTGTAAAACAGAATTCTGCAGAAAATTACCTAACTTCCAAGCTACGTAACTCCTTCATTAAAAATGGTATGACCCTGGAACCAATTGAGAAAGAAATTTGGATGAGTTATGTTTAACCACATTAATTTTGAAGGTAGTTGGATTTAATTTGGATTTTATATGAAATTTCAAATGTTGTATGGTGCTGCTGTCTTCTGGTTTTAAAACACTGCAGAACAGTCACGGTTTTGCTTATATTCCCGAAAAGACTGAAAAACGGGTAAAAACAGAGAAAAAATCTGAAGAATTTATGAAGAACATGAAGAACACTTTGAGTGTGGTGAAGAACAATGAAGAACACCTTTTTGATTCATAAAAGGGCAAAGAAGTAATTATTTTGGTATTTGAGGGGTTATTTGGTAATTTCTGAAAGTTAGGGTGGTAAAAGTAGAAATATTAAAAGTTACTGGTGGTAAAAAGTGAATTTTAAAGGTTAAAGGTTAAAGTAAAGTTAATTTTCAAAAATATATTAATAAAATAATAAATAATAATAAAATATTAAATAATAATATTTAATTAAAAATAATATTTTAATAAAAATAATAAAATAATCCGAAAAAGGCAGTTTTCTGTAAAAGCTTTAGAAAGACAACTTTAAGTGTAGAATCTCATAATTACCTTCATAAAACTCTTAGGGAGTGGTAAGAACATATTAGTGAGGCAAAGATAAATAAAAGATAAAATTTTAAGAAAAGATAAAAATCGAAGAAAAAGTCTATAAGATTTTAATGACAGAAAAACAGACAGAGACTAGCAAACAAACTAGGGCAACATAGTTAGTCTTTGAGTTGCGACTAGGGTTAGGTATTATTTGAAAAGTTAAATTGTTTCAGTATAGACTTAATGAACCTATACTTGGGACATGCTAACTATTCATACCGAAATTTACATAAGCTTTAAATACACAGATTAAACAGAAAAATCAGAGCAGGGTAAAGAGACTAAGAGCAGAAGGCTTATTGAAAGGTTAATTGTTGCTTGAGGCAACCCAAGAGATATTGTTTGCTTATTCGTTGCTTAATGCAACCTAAGAGATAATATTTATTATCTGTTGCTTTAAGCAACCCAAGAGTTTCTGTAGGGAAACTTGGATACCTACAGCAATTTTCCGTTCCCAAGAGTATATTTCCTGCGAGTAGAAAGCAGAGGCTATCTCAATAGAGCTGCTAATAATTATATGCGCATTTATTTGAACGGAAGATCGTATCCGGGAAATCGTGAACTCGTGACCGGATAAATGTCGGGAATGCAGGTGCTAACCGACACATGAGCTCATGGCCTGTACTAGGGCTAGACATGCATCATTCTTGTCTGCGCATCATTCTCTGTTGCTTTCCTTCTTGTGAGTGAACTATTTCTTTATGTTTGTCTGCTTGAGTGTTATGTCTGTGCTTTATTTCCTTGTGTTCTTCTGTTTGTGTTCTGTTTTCTGTTTTCCTATCTATTTTAACTACTGTTTACTACTTTACTGTATTCTAATATCTATCTGCTAATCGGAATCAAATAAATGAACGTAACTAATAACCCCGACCCTACAAAGAACTCCCTAGTTCTTACCCCTTCTCTCCCTTCCTCCCCCTCAGATGGAGACGGGTGTGATCTTCTATGAGTTCGAGGACCCTTACGTCTACGAGGATCCGGTGCACCACAGTTACTTCATCATGGGATTGGAGCCTCGTATTAGACGATATGCGTTACCTAATCGAGCTTTTCAACATCCTCTGTCTAGCCCGCATTTGATTCCGATGCTCCTTACGACTTTCCCTTATCCTGGTTACATCCTGACGCACCTGGACATCCTTTTCCTGATAATCCCGGGCACCCTATACCAGCTCAACCTTTGAATGAGGCGGTACCTGAGCCTATCATTCCTGATGAGCCTGAGTTAGCTGATGACTACGTACCTGTGATACCACCAGAGTGGGACTTTTCCCCTGAGCCGATCCCTGACTTTCCACAGCCTGATGAGCCGGCACTACCAGACGGTGGGGTAGCTCCTATATACGCGAATGGACCTGTGCTCGCGAATGGTTTTGTACATAGTGACAGCAGTGTTTCTGGTGGATCTGAGGGTATAGCTGTAGCTGCAGATGATGAGGAGGAGGAGGATCCTGAGATAGAGATAGAGCAGGATGAGGAGATGGACGAGCCTCACGGCGATTCTCCGAACGGCCACGTGTAGATATAGCTTGACTGCGGAAGGGGCATTCTTTTGATGACACTCTAGTCTGACATTATCTGAGATGTCAAATCTGGTTTTTCTGCAGAACGTTTAACACAGCAGTAACTTGTTTCCTCTATTGGAATTTCTCCAGTTTGAATTTTGGAATGGAACCAATTTTAAATGAAACTTTGGTCCTAATAATTTAATTTCATTAAAATTTAGAATTGTTAGAGTTGTGGTTTTAAAGATTTGGGTTTTCAAAGAAAGATGTATTATGCAGTAAAAGTCAGGCTTTGTTTTCTAAGTCAGTAACTTTGAGGTTTTATAATTTTTAATTCTGGAATGATATTGAGATGCAACCAATTGGAGGTGAAAGTTGAGTATGTTTAGTATATATGACTCCCCAGTTCTTACCCCTTCTCTCTCCCTTCCCCCTTCAGATGGAAGTATGAGTACCCTTCCGTAGTTCGCTGACGATCGTTCCTAAAAAAGATTATGCTCCACGTAGTCTTCTGAGTCTAGGGTGAATCTCGTTCTCCGTTTAGATGTATATACTGTGAGACCAGCCAATGTTTGCACCCCGTTTGTACGTGAAATTTAACCTAAATCCTGTGTACGAGACTCTTATTGTGTGGCTACTTGATGAAGTACCAGAGAGACGCCGTATGGTAATGTTTGATCGTGCAGAGGAGTAACAGATGAAGTTCTACCTTTTGATGACGTTCCACCTGACTTGAGTTTTGAAGACCTAGAACGTACTTTCCCTCGCTTTAGTAGTTTAGAGGGACTAGGTGAGTATAGAGTCTAGACTAGCCTGGGTGCTAGCTCAGGGACTTCTTGAACAGGTCAGGGCCTGGGATGTTGTATGTATATATGTATATAGTTATTATTCATTTCAGTAGTTTCTTGCACTAAGTCTGGACCTAAGACACTAGCTTCTCCGTCGTCATTCCAACACAATGGTGTTTGACATCTTCTTCCGTAGAGAGCTTCATATGGTGCCATTCCGATACTTTGTTGGTAACTGTTGTTGTAGACGAACTCGACCAATGGCATATATCTATCCCAACTGCCTTGGTTATCCATCACACAAGATCTTAGCATATCTTCCAATGTTTGGATCGTCCGCTCTAATTGTCCGTCTGTTTGAGGATGGTATGTTGTACTCATATGCAATTCTGTTCCCAACGCTCTTTGGAAAGCTCCCCAGAATCTGGAAGTAAACCTCGGATCTCGATCTGAAACAATTGACGAAGGTATTCCGTGTAATCGTAAGATTTCTTGAATATATATCCGTGCCAGCCTTTCTAATGTATAATCAACTCGAATCGGAAGGAAGTGCGCTGACTTCGTCAACCTGTCCACAATTACCCAAATGGCATTGTGTCCAGTTGAGGTCCTTGGCAATCCCGTGACAAAATCCATAGTGATTTGCTCCCATTTCTATTGTGGTATTTCTAAGGGTTGCAGGGTTCCTGACGGTTTCTGGTGTTCCACCTTCACCTTCTGGCAGGTTAAACATTTTGAGACATAGTCAGCTACCTCTCTCTTTAAGCCCGGCCACCAAAACATTTGTTTCAAATTTTGATACATCTTTGTTACTCCAGGATGCATAGAGAATCTACTTTGATGGGCTTCTACAAGAATCCTTTGCCGCAAATCTCCAGAGCTGGGCACACAAATTCTGTTCTTGTATCTCCAGAGACTGCTACGATCTAGTCTTACAGCTTCTGGTTCCTCTACTTTCATCCGTCTCAGCATCGTCATCATTTCTGAATCCTGTGCTTGTGCTTGCTGAATCCTAATCTTAAAATCTGGTGTTATATGCAATTGGGCCAAACGGACTCCACTTGACGTCTCAGTCATAGCCAACTTAAGGTCCTCAAATTCCGCAAGTAGCTCATCTTCCTTTATCATCATCCAAGAGATATTCAAATTCTTCCTGCTCAAAGCGTCTGCCACCACGTTCGCTTTTCCTGGGTGATAACTTAACTTAAAATCATAGTCCTTCAGGAACTCCATCCACCTTCGCTGTCGCATATTAAGATCCTTCTGGTCAAAGATATACTTTAAACTTTTGTGGTTAGAAAAAACTTCTAGTTGAGCGCCATACAAATAGTGTCTCCAGATCTTCAGAGCAAACACTACTGCAGCCAACTCCAAGTCATGCGTCGGATAATTTCGTTCATGAGGTCTCAGCTGCCGGGGAGCATAAGCCACCACATTTTTGTCTTGCATCAGCACAAATCCAAGTCCTTTATGAGAAGCGTCACAGTATACTTCAAAAGGTTTCTGTGGGTCGGGTAGTACTAATACAGGTGCAGTTGTTAACTTTTCCTTAAGCATCTTGAAACTTCTATCACACTCAGCCGTCCAAACGAATGGAACTTCCTTTCGTGTAAGGCTAGTCAGAGGTAAGGCTATCTGAGAAAACCCTTTAATAAACCTACGGTAATATCCAGCTAGTCCGAGAAAACTCCGAACTTCTGTAACAGTCGTAGGTGGTTCCCATTGCACTACTGCTTCAATTTTTGAAGGATCCACTGCAATTCCTCCCTGTGATATAACATGTCCCAAAAATGCCACCTTCTCTGTCCAGAACTCGCACTTTGATAGTTTAGCATATAACTTTCGAGTCCTTAGTATCTGCAATACAGTTCTTAGATGCTCTTCATGCTCTCTTTCTGTCTTCGAATATATGAGAATATCGTCTATGAAAACTACTATGAACTGATCATGGTACGGACGAAAAATACGATTCATGTAATCCATGAAAATCGCAGGAGCATTAGTTAGTCCAAACGACATAACCGTATACTCATAGTGACCATATCGAGTTCTAAATACAGTCTTCGGTATATCCGACTCTTTCACTCGAATCTGGTGATAGCCCGATCGCAAATCAATCTTCGAGAACATAGTTGCACCTTTCAACTGGTCCATTAAATCATCTATCCGTGGAAGTGGATACTTGTTCTTGATGGTGACTTTATTTAACTGCCGGTAATCCAGGCAAAGTCGCATTCCACCATCCTTCTTCTTTACTAGCAATACTGGAGCTCCCCAAGGTGATGCACTGGGACGAATAAATTTCTTTCCAAGTAGCTCATCCAACTGCTTCTTCAACTCTGCAAGTTCCAATGGTGACATCCGATACGGTGCTATGGAAATCGGTCCGGTTCCAGGTACAAGTTCAATGCTGAATTCTATCTCTCGCTGAGGAGGAAACTCAGGTATGTCGTCCGGGAAAATATCAGGAAATTCCTTCACCACTCGAATTCGTTCTAAGCTTAGTTTACTATCATTCGAGCTAGCCGCTAACAGAACGTACCCCTCACAATCACTCCCGTCTAATGTAACTCTTACAGAATTCAGATATAAAGTATGAGATAGAAATGGTTTAATATCTAAACTATCAGACGGAATAACAGCAGTTCTTTCATAGCAATCAAGGAAAACATGATACTTAGATAACCAATCTAACCCTAGAATAACTTCTAAACCACATAGAGGCAAACAGATTAGATCATGTATAAAAGTTCTGTTCCTAATAGTGAATGGTACTTGTAGGCATACTAAACTAGTCAAAGCATTTTGGAATGCAGGTGTATGGACAATTAGATCAAAGTTCAACTCAGAGAAATCTAGTCCCAACTCACGAGCAACAGTTAAAGAAATAAAGGAATGCGATGCACCCGAATCATACAGTACAGTTAGAAATCGATTCTTGACGTAACACTGACCTTGGATCAGGGCGTCTGATTGCATAGCATCATTAGCAGTCATGGCAAACACTCGACCTTGTTGCTGGGTTCGCGCTGGATTCCGAGTAAACCTCTTCGGGCAATTCTTAGCCATATGTCCTGGTTCATTACAAATATAACACTTGGATGTCCCAAACAACCAGGGTCTATTACCATGATCTTTCCCACACTGCCTACATGCAGTATTCACCTGTGCCTGTTGGGGTCGTTTACCATTATCCTGCCTTGGTCTACCTCCATTTCCACCCGTAGGGCGAACAGGAACGTTACTAGCTTGTGGATTCCTTCGCTGTGGCACACCAGGTGTCTTGAAGTTTGTCCTTCGTGGTTGCCAACTGTAGCACAGCCTCTGCTTTCTACTTGCAGGAAATATATACTCTTGGGAACGGAAAATTACTCTTGGGTTACCTCAGGGCAACAGATAAATAAACAAACATCTCTTGGGTTGCATTAAGCAACAAACAAATAAATAATATCTCTTGGGTTGCATTAAGCAACAAATATATATATAATATCTCTTGGGTTACCGCAAGCAACAAACAAACATCTCTTGGGTTGCTTCAAGCAACAAATAAATAAATAATATCTCTTGGGTTGCCTCAAGCAACAGATAATCATACAATAAGTACTTTACTCTTTCCTTTTTCTTTCATAATTGTAAATACGCAAGCGGGACTAGACCCACGCCCTTGCCAACAATCTCATAAATCAAATATTCTTTTCTTAAAAGAATCATTGAAGTTATTATTATTAAATAAGCCTTGAATATTTATTTTGATTAAGTCCTTATATTTTTTATAAAAATTTGGACATAATCTCCTTTAAAAATAGGACTTATCCACCCTTACAGGTTCCTTCTTTCTCAACAATTCATCAGCCTCTTTCAGCATTTGCCACAGTAATATATTCTCAAAAACATTTGATAATAGAAAATCTATTTCTTAAATTCCATATCCAAAATAATTACCAACACAACTTGGCAGCCTGATTTCCATTTTGTTTTTAAAATATCAAATGAATTCGGATTTACGCAAACTTTAAATCCATGCGACCGTCTCGGATTAAACTTTCTATTAAATTAAAAATCATAATTTTTCGTTGTCTCTAGCTTCGGGAATATAAGCAAAACCGTGACTGTTCTGCAGTGTTTTAAATCTAGAAGACAGCAGCAGCATACAACATTCGAAATTTCATATAAAATCCAAATTAAATCCAACCACCTTCAAAATTAATGTGGTTAAACATAACTTATCCAGATTTCTTTCTCAATTGGTTCCAGGGTCATACCATTTTTAATGAAGGAGTTACATAGCTTGGAAGTTAGGTAATTTTCTACAGAATTCTGGTTTACAAATCATTGAACATAACCTCTTCCAAGTCCCATAACTCACTTATTAAAACATGAAAAATCCTGAAATTTGAATCGTATATACTAAACATATTCAACTTTCACCTCCAATTGGTTTCATCTCAATATCATTCCATAATTAAAAATTATAAAGTCTCAAAGTTACTGACTTAGAAAATAAAACCTGACTTTTATTGCATAATACATCTTACTTTAAAAAAATCCAAATCTTTAAAACCACAACTCTAACAATTCTAAATTTTTATGAAATTAAAGTGTTAAAACCAAAGTTTTATTTAAAATTGGTTCCATTTCAAAATGCAAACTGGAGAATTTCTAATAGAGGAAACAAGTTGCTGCTGTGTTAAACGCTCAGCAGAAAAACCAGATTTGACATCCATAATTCAAAAATTCACCATAAATCATAAACTTAGTGAAAAAGTCTCAAATTCAGCAGTCCAGTTCCCTATATCCCCAAGCTCAATCCAGACTTGGTCCCACGTAATTCCGATAATCACAGAAATAGTTATATTTTTTCAAAGTTTCCGGCTTCCTTTAAAAATAATGCAGAAAATCAAGTTTTACATTTTAACTTTGAAAAATCATAACTAGTTCTATAATTAATTCAAACTTCTCAAAATTGAGTCCCAACAACAACTTTTATTATACTTTACTCAGCCTTTACTCTTATATCATTTCAATTATCGTTGAATAACTGATTCACTTCCAAAGTCACCTTTTAATTTCAAAAATCAGATTTTCAGCAATCTATTTAGTATTCAAAATCCAACCTTTCAAAACCCCTCAAAACCAATTCCAAATCAACTACCAACTAAGTTCATTAACATTACAATATACCAAATAACAACTCAACGGCAACAAATCCAACATAACCCATTAAAATTCAGAAATTCTCAACAATTAGTCATCAAACAATTCCCAATCCACATAATCAATCAATATCACTAATCAACAATTCCAAATCACAATCTCAACCATCCCAATCACAATTTCAGCCACAATTCAATATTCACATAATCAATCAATTACTCACAGCTATTGAATCTATTTGCAGTTATTCAATAAACCTTGTAGGCATTCTTAAATTAAAATCGTTTTAAACCCCTACCTCAATTAGTCAAAACCGTCGAATTTAAACGCAATGATGCCCTTCTTTTTTCCAGTTTTACAATAGCCAGTGCGACTGGAATAGTAGCAGTAGCCTAAGTTCTTCTGGGGAAGCAACAACAATAACATCGATGGTCCCAGATAAGGACGGCAATACCGAACAAAGACAGTAATGATTGGAAGCTAGGGAAGATCAAGAAAACAAGGCATGTTATGGTCAAGGCAGCAGCAAACCAAATAATGGCAACAGAACATAACTCAATGCTACCAGGGAAAAGCAGAATAGAACAGCAATGGCAGAGTAACCTACGATGAACATGAAGCATGGAGGCGATGGAAACAATGGCGGCGGACCTTCGGTGGCGGCGACGCGGTGATAACAGAGATCAAACGCGACAGAGCAGGTGGCACAGGCAGCCTCTTCTTTCTCCCCTGCAAGCTTCCTTCCTCACGCATCTCTTCTCCCTCGCGACAGTAATGACATCGCAACAGCAGCGGTGTGACGGGTTCGGTGGAGGCACAACGATGGTGACGCGAAAGTGCAGCTTCGACAGTGATAAAGGTGCGACAGAGACACAGCGGCGCTACCCTTCGCGCACAAGCTCTCCTCGTGTTTGTCCTCTCCCTCGCGAGCGTTCAGCTCCTCAACGGCTTCAAGTCTGACGGCGATGTGACCTTGCTTCAGCGGCGGTGATGGCAAGGCGAGTTAGCAACGGCTGCACGGCGATGGGCATGAATAATGGCGCAGGCGAGGTGCTGCGGCAGCGAGCTGGACGGCGCAGAGTGCAGCTCCCTCTTCTCTGATTCCAAACTCTCTGTTCTCCCTTTCCATTTCTTTGTTTCTTTCTTTTGTTTGGGGTGTTAGTGTTTTGGAAGAAAGGTGGGGTGGGGAAAATTAGGATTAGGGTTTCTGATTTCCAATTTGGAAATTTAGGGTTAGAAATTAGGATTTTATAAAAGTATAAGGATAGATATGAATAGATATTTTGATAAAATTGAAAGGTAGAGTAATTTTAAAATCAAATATACTCTCTTAAAAATATTTAAGAACATTATTTATTAACATATTGCTAAGTTGAATTGATTATTTCTAATTTAAATTATAAAATAAGCATATTAATCACATTTTTATAAAATATAGTTTAAACTCAATACTAATTATTCAAATTAAATGATATAACTTTTTATTATTTTTCTAT
This sequence comes from Arachis hypogaea, assembly GCF_003086295.3. NCBI lineage: Eukaryota > Viridiplantae > Streptophyta > Magnoliopsida > Fabales > Fabaceae > Arachis > Arachis hypogaea. Next base: position 114,930,204 of record NC_092053.1, read on the forward strand.
CACCGAAACTTTAATTTCAATTTACAAAATATCATGTCTAGCCCTAGTGCAGGTAATGAGCTCATCTGTTGGTTACTAACCCGCTCCCGACATTATCCAGCAACCTCTGTCTGGATAAGGCTTTCCTATTGGCTATACCCCTGTGTACAGGAAATAACCCCTCTGCCACCACAGGGTCCACTGCACGCAGGAAATAACACATCTGCCACTGCAGGGATGTACACCGACACACCTTCTGTATACAGGAAATAACCCCTCTGCCACTACAGAAATGGAACAGGTGGTCACGGTACTTCTGTAGCAGGAAATAACCCCTCTGCCTTACAGAAATAAAATATGGATCTGTACCACAGGAAAGCGTTCTCAGCAATCACACCATTATCTATCTGACTGCCTCACTGCAGCAGATGATCATACAAGTATATCTGGAGTTGCCTTAACGCAACAAATGAATAAACACATCTCTTGGGTTGCCTCAAGCAACAAATAAATATCTCTTGGGTTGCCTCAAGCAACAAATCATCACATAATCATTCTCATTATCATCATTCATCATCATTCTCATTATTCATCATCATTTTCACATTCTTATGCAGTACCTCTTTCTTTCTCTGTATCTCTTTACTCTGTTTTAATTACTCTGTTTTTTGCATCTCTTTTCTCTTCTTTGATTACTCTTTTCATCTGTATCTATATTACTCTTTTTCTATTTATCTCTTTACTTTACTCTGATTACTCTGTTCTCTGCGTTTCTTTACTCTGCTCTGATTTCTCTGTTTAACGTATGTATTTAAAGCTTATGTAAATTTTGGTACGAATAGTTAGTCTGTCCCAAGTATAGGTTCATTAAGTCTATACTGAAACATTTTAACTTTTCATATAATACCTAACCCTATTCGCAATTCCAGGACTAGCTATGTTGCCCTAGTTCGTTCACTAGTCTCTGTCTGTTTTTCTGTCATTAAAACTTTACAGACTTTTTCTTCTATTTTTATCTTTTCTTCAACTTTTTATTTTTATTTATCTTTGCCTCACTAATATGTTTTTACCACTCCCTAAGTGTTTTATGAAAGTAATTATGAGATTCTGTGCTTAAAGTTGTCTTTCTAAAGTTCTCTGAGTTGAACTTTGATCTAATTGTCCATACACCTGCATCCCAAAAATGCTTTGACTAGTTTAGTGTGCCTACAAGTACCATTCACTATTAGGAACAGAACTTTTATACATGATCTAATCTGTTTACCTCTATGTGGTTTAGAAGTTATTCTAGGGTTAGATCGGTTATCTAATTATCATGTTTTCCTTGAATGCTATGAAAGAACTGCTGTTATTCCATCTGATAGTTTAGATATTAAACCATTTCTATCTCATACTTTATATCTGAATTCTGTAAGAGTTACATTAGACGGGAGTGATTGTGAGGGGTACGTTCTGTTAGCGGCTAGCTCGAATGATAGTGAACTAAGCTTAGAACGAATCCAAGTGGTGAAGGAATTTCCTGATGTTTTTTCGGACGACATACCTGAGTTTCCTCTTCAGCGAGAGATAGAATTCAGCATTGAACTAGTACCTGGAACCGGACCGATTTTCATAGCACCATACCGGATGTCACCACTGGAACTTGCGGAATTAAAGAAGCAGTTGGATGAGCTACTTGGAAAGAAATTTATTCGTCCCAGTGCATCACCTTGGGGAGCTCCAGTATTGCTAGTAAAGAAGAAGGATGGTGGAATGCGACTTTGCGTGGATTACCGGCAGTTAAATAAAGTCACCATCAAGAACAAGTATCCACTTCCACGGATATATGATTTAATGGACCAGTTGAAAGGTGCAACTGTGTTCTCGAAGATTGATTTGCGATCGGGCTATCACCAGATTCGAGTGAAAGAGTCGGATATACCAAAGACTGCATTTAGAACTCGATATGGTCACTATGAGTATACGGTTATGTCGTTTGGACTAACTAATGTTCCTGCGATTTTCATGGATTACATGAGTCGTATTTTCCGTCCGTACCTTGATCAGTTCGTAGTAGTTTTCATAGACGATATTCTCATCTATTCGAAGACAGAAAGAGAGCATGAAGAGCATCTAAGAACTGTATTGCAGATACTAAGGACTCGGAAGTTATATGCTAAACTATCAAAGTGCGAGTTCTGGACAGAGAGGTGGCATTTTTGGGACACGTTATATCACAGGGAGGAATTGCAGTGGATCCTTCAAAAATTGAAGCAGTAGTGCAATGGGAACCACCTACGACCGTTACAGAAGTTCGGAGTTTTCTTGGACTAGCTGGATATTACCGGAGGTTTATTAAAGGGTTTTCTCAGATAGCCTTACCTCTGACTAGCCTTACACGAAAGGAAGTTCCATTCGTTTGGACGGCTGAGTGTGATAGAAGTTTCAAGATGCTTAAGGAAAAGTTAACAACTGCACCTGTATTAGTACTACCCGACCCACAGAAACCTTTTGAAGTATACTGTGATGCTTCTCATAAAGGACTTGGATGTGTGCTGATGCAAGACAAAAATGTGGTGGCTTATGCTTCCCGGCAGCTGAGACCTCATGAACAAAATTATTCGACGCATGACTTGGAGTTGGCTGCAGTAGTGTTTGCTCTGAAGATCTGGAGGCACTATTTGTATGGCGCTCAACTAGAAGTTTTCTCTGACCACAAAAGTTTAAAGTATATCTTTGACCAGAAGGATCTTAATATGCGACAGCGAAGGTGGATGGAGTTCCTGAAGGACTATGATTTTAAGTTAAGTTATCACCCAGGAAAAGCGAACGTGGTGGCAGACGCTTTGAGCAGGAAGAATTTGAATATCTCTTGGATGATGATAAAGGAAGAAAAGTTACTTGCAGAATTTGAGGACCTTAAGTTGGCTATGACTGAGACGTCAAGTGGAGTCCGTTTGGCCCAATTGCATATAACACCAGATTTTAAGATTAGAATTCAGCAAGCACAAGCACAGGATTCAGAAATGATGACGATGCTGAGACGGATGAAAGTAGAGGAACCAGAAGCTGTAAGACTAGGTCGTAGCAGTGTTTGGAGATACAAGAACAGAATTTGTGTGCCTAGCTCTGGAGATTTACGGCAAAGGATTCTTGCAGAAGCCCATCAAAGTAGATTCTCTATGCATCCAGGAGTAACAAAGATGTATCAAAATTTGAAACAAATGTTTTGGTGGCCGGGCTTAAAGAGAGAGGTAGCTGACTATGTCTCAAAATGTTTAACCTGCCAGAAGGTGAAGGTGGAACACCAGAAACCGTCAGGTGATGAGTATTTTGTTGGAAAAATAAATTTCTCCCAAAACACACAAATCCAACCGGCAAGTGCACCGGGTCGCATCAAGTAATAAAAACTCACGGGAGTGAGGTCGATCCCACAAGGATTGAAGGATTGAGCAATTTTAGTTTAGTGGTTGATTTAGTCAAGCGAATCAAGTGTTGGTTGGGTGATTTGTGATTTGCAGAATGTAAATTGCATGAAATTAAAGAGAGCAGGAAATTAAATTGCTGAATCTTAAAGAACAAGAAATTAAATGGCAGAAACTTAGAGTGCAAGAAATGTAAATGGCTCGAAATGTAAAGGGGATTGGGAGTTGGATTTGCAGAAATTAAACAAAGAAAAGTAACTTGCATCAAACAAAAGAGTAAAAGAAGGTTTGGGTTGAATTGGATCTTGAAGCAGTAAAGTAAATGAACATTAAAAGCAAGAAACAAAATGTAAATTGGGAATTCAGATCTCAAGACCCAGAGACTAGAAAACCAAGTCTAGGTCTCAATGCCTTCCTAGATCCAACAAGAACAATTGAAAGGAAATTGTAAATTGCGAGGAAAGTAGATGAGAAGCAAGTAACAGAAACGAAAATTCAATTAAGCAGTAAATACACAGAGAGATCCAAGGATGAGATTGAAACAGAATTTCTTCAATTCTCCAACCCAAAATCCAAGACAATTGTAATTGAAATTGAAAGCAATAAAACTGAGAGGAAGAGAAGTGAATTCTCCTTCCCCAAGACAAAGAAATTAAAGATCACTCAATATCCAAAGCTCTCCGAAAACTATTATGAAAATTTCAAAAGAAAGCTCTCTGAAGAACTTGAATTCTATCCTATTTATACACTTTCTTCAAATGATCTTCAAGCCTTGAGTTGGGCCTTTGCTCTTGGTGGAATTGGGTTGAAAGAGGCCTTGGTTGATTGCTCTTGAAGTTTGGAGAAGAACCAAAGTGAACCAATTGAACCGGTTTTGAGTTTTGCAAAAGTTGGACCAAAAGTTTGAGCAAACGTTAGGGGGCTAACTTTTGCCCAAACTTTTCATATCAGCAACTATATCCATCTGATACCAACGTTGGTGCCAAAGTTAGGGGTCTAACTTTGGCCCTAACGTTGGCCTTACCTTGTGCACTTGTGGCGCCAACGTTAGCCACCAAGTTAGGGGGCTAACGTTGGCGCAAACTTTTGCTCCTTCCCTTGTGATTTTCATGTGCCAACGTTAGCCACCAAGTTAGGGGGCTAACGTTGGCGCAAAATTTTGGTGCCCAGGGAGGTTTTCTTCATGCCAACGTTAGCCTCAAAGTTAGGGGTCTAACGTTGGCGCAAACTTTTGGGGCCCAGGAGTGATTTTCATGTGCCAACGTTAGCCTCAAAGTTAGGGGCTAACGTTGGCGCAAACTTTTGGTACCCAGGGAGTGATTTTCAAGTTCCAACGTTAGCCCAAAAGTTAGGGGGCTAACGTTGGGGCTAACTTTTCAACCAAAAGTTTGTGCAAAAGTTTGATGCTAACTTTAGGTCCAGCTTTTTGCTTCTTGGTTCAATTTCACTTATTCCATTGTCTTCTCTTTACTCCTAGCTATTCCTTCTTGCTTCAACCTTTCTCCAAGCTTCCTTCACCTATCATTAATCAACCAAACACATCAAATCTATGCTTGAAATCATGAGATATTCATTCTTTCATAATATGTGACAATAATAGTATAAAACCTCATGAAATAGCATGAATTCATACATGGTTGATTAAATCAAAGGAAACATGAAAATCTACCTAATTGGCTTGCTTGTAGCTCAAGAAAGTGCATAATTCTAATGAAAACAAAAGAAAAAGACTAGTTAAAATAGGCTAAGATGACTTGTCATCATCAGGAACCCTGTAACCCTTAGAAATACCACAATGGAAATGGGAGCAGATCACTATGGATTTTGTCACGGGATTGCCAAGGACCTCAACAGGACACAATGCCATTTGGGTAATTGTGGACAGGTTGACAAAATCAGCGCACTTCCTTCAGATTCGAGTTGACTATACATTAGAAAGGCTGGCACGGATATATATTCAAGAAATCTTACGATTACACAGAATACCTTCGTCAATTGTTTCAGATCGAGATCCGAGGTTTACTTCCAGATTTTGGGGAGCTTTCCAGAGATCGTTGGGAACAGAATTGCATATGAGTATAGCATACCATCCTCAAACAGACGGACAATCAGAGCGGACAATCCAAACATTGGAAGACATGCTAAGATCTTGTGTGATGGATGACCAAGGCAGTTGGGATAGATATATGCCATTGGTCGAGTTCGTCTACAACAACAGTTACCAACAAAGTATCGGAATGACACCATATGAAGCTCTCTACGGAAGAAGATGTCAAACACCATTGTGTTGGAATGACGACGGAGAAGCTAGTGTCTTAGGTCTAGACTTAGTGCAAGAAACTACTGAAAAGATAAAGGGGATTCGCCAGAAGATCCAGACAGCACAGAGCCGTCAAAAGAGCTATGCCGATAATAGATGTAGACCCTTAGAGTTTAGTGAGGGAAACCATGTCTTTCTTAAAGTAACCCTGACTACTGGAATAGGTAGAGCCCTTAAGACTAAAAAGCTTAACCCTCGATACATAGGACCTTTCCAAATACTTAAAAGAGTCGGTCTAGTAGCTTATCAAGTAGCCCTTCCTCCATATCTGTTGAACCTTCATGATGTTTTTCATGTCTCGCAACTTAAGAAATATATTCCCAATGAGAGTCATATTTTACAACCAGAGACAGTACAGTTACGAAACGATTTGACATATCAAGCATCACCAGTTCAGATCGTAGAAAAAGGTGATAAGCAGCTAAGAGGCAAAACTGTTCGCTTAGTCAAAGTAGCTTGGGGACAAAGAGGAGAAGAAGAGCACACTTGGGAACTGGAAGATAAGATGAAAGCTGATTACCCGCATCTATTCTCAGGTAACTAAAATTTTGAGGGCAAAATTTTCTTTTAGGTGGGTAGAATGTAACAACCCCGGTTTTCGAGTACGCGAGATCTTTTTTGAAGGTACGAATTTCTCCGGAAGATCAGTAAGGGGAAAACCTTTGATATATCATCAAGTATCTCAATCCTCATTGTCATTATGTTATCTTTAAGTTAGAACCTTTCCCGAGGCAAGCTCAATAATGCAGTCGCGAAGAACTTAGTTTTTGAACCGTATCGGTTAGGAGTTTTAATTCGGTTTTTCGTAAATAGTCTCAGTTTGACAAACCGGACTCGATTTATGAGAGAAGAGAGATAATAGGATGATATTATCATTATATGAGTATTAGAAGCCTCTTGAATGATATTATAAGTTTACCTGATCAGTTTTAGTTAAAAACAGAAAACCGGTTTAACCGGGTTCACAATTTACTGGTGCAGCTTAGCACTAGCACCCTCTGATGACTTTAGCAATGCTAAGGCCTCATTATTCATGTTTTATTCTCATAATAAATATTTTGCTAGTGTCATTTATGCTAGTAGCTCAGAAAATAATTTTTAGAGATGTTTTTGCAAGTGTTCCGATACATCTAGTTTTAGTAGTTATACACCTGAGATATTTTAATATTATTTTAATCCACCTCCAAGCGAACCAATCACAACTCACCCTACACCCCCAAAACCCCCAAGGCTGGCTCATTTTCACTTTGTGGCCGAAAATAGGTAGAGAGAAAAAGAGAGAAAAGTTCTTAGTTCCAAATCTTCAAAGCTTGATTTCTGCTGAACTAAAACTCAAATCAAAATTTCAATCCGACCAAAATGATCCTCTCTTCTTTCTCTCCATGATCATATGACTTATCAAGGCTGGAATCAAGGTGAGTTGGCTGCACCATCTCTCTTTTGATTCGGTTTCAAGGAAACATGCTTAAATATGTGTTTTCTTGATGTGATTTAGGAGGAAAAAGTGCTTAAGGACCACCTGAAAGTTTGATTGAATTAGGAGCAGCAAGACCAGGTAGGGTGTCACGAAATTAATCTTGATTATTTGTGTTTGAGATGTGTGAATGTTGTATAATTTGGCTGTGCTAAAAATTGGTTGCATATATGATTGATTCTTGGTGAAAATTTGGTGAAATTTTGATGAAATTTGATGAAATTCAAGCTTTAAAGTTCATGTTCTTGGGCAGCTGGAAAAACGAAACCCTAAGCTTAAATTGAGGTTCAATTTGTGTTGAAATCATGTAGAAAAGATGGGATTTTAGTGGAAGCAATTTTATTTTGAATTATAGTAAAAATTGGTTGTTGAAAAGACTGAAAAACGGGTGAAAACAGAGAAAGAATCTGAAGAATTTATGAAGAACATGAAGAACACTTTGAGTGTGGTGAAGAACAATGAAGAACACCTTTTTGATTCATAAAAGGGCAAGGAAGTAATTATTTTGGTATTTGAGGGGTTATTTGGTAATTTCTGAAAGTTTGGATGGTAAAAGTAGAAATATTAAAAGTAACGGGTGGTAAAAAGTGAATTTTAAAGGTTAAAGGTTAAAGTAAAGTTAATTTTCGAAAATATATTAATAAAATAATAAATAATAATAAAATATTAAATAATAATATTTAATTAAAATAATATTTTAATAAAAATAATAAAATAATGCGAAAAAGGCAGTTTTCTGTAAAAGCTTTAGAAAGACAACTTTAAGTGCAGAATCTCATAATTACCTTCATAAAACTCTTAGGGAGTGGTAAGAACATATTAGCGAGGCAAATATAAATAAAAGATAAAATTTTAAGAAAAGATAAAAATCGAAGAAAAAGTCTGTAAGATTTTAATGACAGAAAAACAGACAGAGACTAGCAAACAAACTAGGGCAACATAGTTAGTCTTTGAGTTGCGACTAGGGTTAGGTATTATATGAAAAGTTAAATTGTTTCAGTATAGACTTAATGAACCTATACTTGAAACATGCTAACTATTCATACCGAAATTTACATAAGCTTTAAATACACAGATTAAACAGAGAAATCAGAGCAGGGTAAAGAGACTAAGAGCAGAAGGCTTATTGAAAGGTTAATTGTTGCTTGAGGCAACCCAAGAGATATTGTTTGCTTATTCGTTGCTTAATGCAACCTAAGAGATAATATTTATTATCTGTTGCTTTAAGCAACCCAAGAGTTTCTGTAGGGAAACTTGGATACCTACAGCAATTTTTCGTTCCCAAGAGTATATTTCCTGCGAGTAGAAAGCAGAGGCTGTCTCAATAGAGCTGCTAATAATTATATGCGCATTTATTTGAATGGAAGATCGTATCCGGGAAATCGTGAACTCGTGACCGGATAAATGTCGGGAATGCAGGTGCTAACCGACACATGAGCTCATGGCCTGTACTAGGGCTAGACATGCATCATTCTTGTCTGCGCATCATTCTCTGTTGCTTTCCTTCTTGTGAGTGAACTATTTCTTTATGTTTGTCTGCTTGAGTGTTATGTCTGTGCTTTATTTCCTTGTGTTCTTCTGTTTGTGTTCTGTTTTCTGTTTTCCTATCTATTTTAACTACTGTTCACTACTTTACTGTATTCTAATATCTATCTGCTAATCGGAATCAAATAAATGAACGTAACTAATAACCCCGACCCTACTAAGAACTTCCCAGTTCTTACCCCTTCTCTCCCTTCCTCCCCCCTCAGATGGAGACGGGCGTGATCTTCTATGAGTTCGAGGACCCTTACGTCTACGAGGATCCGGTACATCACAGTTACTTCATTACAGGTTTGGAGTCTCGTATTAGACGATATGCATTACCTAATCGAGCTTTTCAACATCCTCTGTCTAGCCCGCATTTTGACCCCGATGCTCCTTACGACTTTCCCTTATCCTGGTTACATCCTGACGCACCTGGACATCCTTTTCCTGATAATCCCGGGCACCCTGTACCAGCTCAACCTTTGAATGAGGCGGTACCTGAGCCTATCATTCCTGATGAGCCTGAGTTAGCTGATGACTACGTACCTGTGATACCACCAGAGTGGGACTTTCCCCCTGAGCCGATCCCTGACTTTCCACAGCCTGATGAGCCGGCACTTCCGGACGGTGGGGTAGCTCCTATATACGCGAACGGACCTGTGCTCGCGAATGGTTTTGTACATAGTGACAGCAGTGTTTCTGGTGGATCTGAGGGTATAGCTGTAGCTGCGGATGATGAGGAGGAGGAGGATCCCGAGATAGAGATAGAGCAGGATGAGGAGATGGACGAGCCTCACGGCGATTCTCCGAACGGCCACGTGTAGATATAGTTTGACTGCGGAAGGGGCATTCTTTTGATGACACTCTAGTCTGACATTATCTATTAGTTAGTCTCTCACTTGTGTTAGTACACCCGAGAGCTAGGATCTATGGAGTGGTTAGGCTAGCCTGGGCGCCAGTGTAGCGGCTTTTTGTATAGGCCAGGCCCTGGGAGTGTCATGTATATATTAGCTACATAGGATGACGAGGATGTAGACTGACTTGACCTTGTGTAAATGCTACATGTTGTGTTATAGTGTACATGATGTATATTATCTGCTATATTTCTATATTTTTCTATGCTTGCTTTTATTACTCTCAATGTATGCTTGTTTATTTTACATTATCATCCGCAGCGAACAAAAAAAAATTACTCGTAAAATTGGCATCGCTCTAACAAGGAACAGGCTCCTATATTAAATAAAAATTAATAATTATGAAGGATAAGTTAGTGACACTTAGCTTCTTGTATGACCATGGCATACTGGGAGTTGGGTCGTTACAAGTTGGTATTGTAACGACCCAACTCCCAGTATGCCATGGTCATACAAGAAGCTAAGTGTTACTAACTTATCCTTCCTAATTATTAATTTTTATTTAATATAGGAGCCTGTTCCTTGTTAGAGCGATGCCAATTTTACGAATAACTTTTTTTTTGTTGCGGATGTTCATGTAAAATAAACAAGCATACATTGAGAGTAATAGAAAAGCGGCATAAAGAAACAGAGTAATACAGCTGATAATATACATCATGTACACTATAACAAAACATGTAGCGTTTACACAAGATCAAGTCAGTTTACATCCTCGTCATCCTACGTAGCTAATATCTACACGACACTCCCAAGGCCTGGCCCATACAAAAAGCCACTAAACTGGCGCCCAGGCTAGCCTAACCACTATATAGCTCCTAGCTCTCGGGTGTACTAACACAAGTGAGAGACTAACTAATAGATAATGTCAGACTAGAGTGTCATCAAAAGAATGCCCCTTCCGCAGTCAAGCTATATCTACACGTGGCCGTTCGGAGAATCGCCGTGAGGCTCGTCCATCTCCTCATCCTGAACTATCTCTATCTCAGGATCCTCCTCCTCCTCATCGTCCACAGCTACAACTATGTCCTCAGATCCACCAGAAACACTGCTGTCACTATGTACAAAACCATTCGCGAGCACAGGTCCGTTCGCGTATATAGGAGCTACCCCACCGTCTGGTAGTGCCGGCTCATCAGGCTGTGGAAAGTCGAGGATCGGCTCAGAGGGAAAATCCCACTCTGGTGGTATCACAGGTACGTAGTCATCAGCTAACTCAGGCTCATCAGGAATGATAGGCTCAGGTACCGCCTCATTCAAAGGTTGAGCTGGTATAGGGTGCCCGGGATTATCAGGAAAAGGATGTCCAGGTGCGTCAGGATGTAACCAGGATAAGGGAAAGTCGTAAGGAGCATCGGGGTCAAAATGCGGGCTAGACAGAGGATGTTGAAAAGCTCGATTAGGTAACGCATATCGTCTAATACGAGGCTCCAAACCCGTAATGAAGTAACTGTGATGTACCGGATCCTCGTAGACGTAAGGGTCCTCGAACTCATAGAAGATCACGCCCGTCTCCATCTGAAGGGGGAGGAAGGGAGAGAAGGGGTAAGAACTGGGGAGTTCTTAGCAGGGTCGGGGTTATTAGTTACGTTCATTTATTTGATCCCGATTAGCAGATAGATATTAGAATACAGTAAAGTAGTAAACAGTAGTTAAAATAGATAGAAAAATAGAAAACAGAACACAAACAGAAGAACACAAGGAAATAAAGCACAGACATAACACTCAAGCAGACAAACATAAAGAAATAGTTCACTCACAAGAAGGAAAGCAACAGAGAATGATGCGCAGACAAGAATGATGCATGTCTAGCCCTAGTACAGGCCATGAGCTCATGTGTCGGTTAGCACCTGCATTCCCGACATTTATCCGGTCACGAGTTCACGATTTCCCGGATACGATCTTCCGTTCAAATAAATGCGCATATAATTATTAGCAGCTCTATTGAGACAGCCTCTGCTTTCTACTCACAGGAAATATACTCTTGGAAACGGAAAATTGCTGTAGGTATCCAAGTTTCCCTACAGAAACTCTTGGGTTGCTTAAAGCAACAGATAATAAATATTATCTCTTAGGTTGCATTCAGCAACGAATAAGCAAACAATATCTCTTGGGTTGCCTCAAGCAACAATTAACCTTTCAATAAGCCTTCTACTCTTAGTCTCTTTACCCTGCTCTGATTTCTCTGTTTAATCTGTGTATTTAAAGCTTATGTAAATTTCGGTATGAATAGTTAGCATGTCCCAAGTATAGGTTCATTAAGTCTATACTGAAACAATTTAACTTTTCATATAATACCTAACCCTAATCGCAACTCAAAGACTAATTATGTTGCCCTAGTTTGTTTGCTAGTCTCTGTCTATTTTTCTGTCATTAAAATCTTACAGACTTTTTCTTCGATTTTTATCTTTTCTTAAACTTTTATCTTTTATTTATCTTTGCCTCACTAATATGTTCTTACCACTTCCTAAGTGTTTTATGAAGGTAATTATGAGATTCTGCACTTAAAGTTGTCTTTCTAAAGCTTTTACAGAAAACTGCCTTTTTCGCATTATTTTATTATTTTTATTAAAATATTATTTTTAATTAAATATTATTATTTAATATTTTATTATTATTTATTATTTTATTAATATATTTTCGAAAATTAACTTTACTTTAACCTTTAACCTTTAAAATTCACTTTTTACCACACGTAACTTTTAATATTTCTACTTTTACCACCCTAACTTTCAGAAATTACCAAATAACCCCTCAAACACCAAAATAATTACTTCCTTGCCCTTTTATGAATCAAAAAGGTGTTCTTCATTGTTCTTCACCACACTCAAAGTGTTCTTCATGTTCTTCATAAATTCTTCAGATTCTTTCTCTGTTTTTGCCCGTTTTTCAGTCTTTTCAGCAACCGATTTTTACTATAATTCATAATAAAATTGCAGCCACTAAAACCCCATCTTTTCTACATGATTTCAACATAAATTGAACCTCAATTTAAGCTTAGGTTTTCGTTTTTCCAGCTGCCCAAGAACATGAACTTTAAAGCTTGAATTTCATCAAATTTCATCAAAATTTCACCAAATTTTCACCAAAAATCAATCATATATGCAACCAATTTTTAGCACAGCCAAATTATACAACATTCACACATCTCAAATACAAATAATCAAGATTAATTTCGTGTCACCCTACCTGGTCTTGCTGCTCCTAATTCAATCAAACTTTCAGGTGGTCCTTAAGCACTTTTTCCTCCTAAATCACATCAAGAAAACACATATTTAAGCATGTTTCCTTGAAACCGAATCAAAAGAGAGATGGTGCAGCCAACTCACCTTGATTCCAGCCTTGATAAGTCATATGATCATGTAGAGAAAGAAGAGAGGATCATTTTGGTCGGATTGGAATTTTGATTTGAGTTTTAGTTCAGCAGAAATCAAGCTTTGAAGATTTGGAACTAAGAACTTTTCTCTCTTTTTCTCTCTACCTATTTTCGGCCACAAAGTGAAAATGAGCCAGCCTTGGGGGTTTTGGGGGTGTAGGGTGAGTTGTGATTGGTTGGCTTGGAGGTGGATTAAAATAATATTAAAATATCTCAGATGTATAACTACTAAAACTAGGTGTATCGGAACACTTGTGAAAACATCTCTAAAAATTATTTTCTGAGCTACTAGCATAAATGACACTAGTAACATATTTATTATGAGAATAAAACATGTATAATGAGGCCTTAGCATTGCTAAAGTCATCAGAGAGTGCTGGTGCTAAGCTGCACCAGTAAATTGTGTACCCGGTTAAACCGGTTTTCTATTTTTAACTAAAACTGACCAGGTAACCTTATAATATTATTCAAGAAGCTTCTAATAATAATATAATGATAATATCATCCTATTATCTCTCTTCTCTCATAAATCGAGTCCGGTTTGTCAAACTGAGACTATTTAAGAAAAATCGAATTAAAACTCCTAACCGATACGGTTCAAAAACTAAGTTCTTCGCGACTGCATTATCGAGCTTGCCTCGGGAAAGGTTCTAACTTAAAGATAACATAATGACAATGAGGATTGAGATACTTGATGATATATCAAAGGTTTTCCCCTTACTGATCTTCCGGAGAAATTCGTACTTTCAGAAAAAGATCTCGCGTACTCGAAAACCGGAGTTGTTACATTCTACCCTCCTAAAAGAAAATTTTGCCCTCAAAATTTCAGTTACCTGAGAATAGATGCGGGTAATCAGCTTTCATCTTATCTTCCAGTTCCCAAGTGTGCTCTTCTTCTCCTCTTTGTCCCCAAGCTACTTTGACTAAGCGAACAGTTTTGCCTCTTAGCTGCTTATCACCTTTTTCTACGATCTGAACTGGTGATGCTTGATATGTCAAATCATTTCGTAACTGTACTGTCTCTGGTTGTAGAATGTGACTCTCGTCGGGAATATATTTCTTAAGTTGCGAGACATGAAAAACATCATGAAGGTTTGACAGATATGGAGGAAGGGCTACTTGATAAGCTACTAGACCGACTCTTTTAAGTATTTGGAAAGGTCCTATGTATCGAGGGTTAAGCTTTTTAGTCTTAAGGGCTCTACTTATTCCAGTAGTCGGGGTTACTTTAAGAAAGACATGGTCTCCCTCACTAAACTCTAAGGGTCTACGTCTATTATCGGCATAGCTCTTTTGACGGCTCTGTGCTGTCTGGATCTTCTGGCGAATCCCCTTTATCTTTTCAGTAGTTTCTTGCACTAAGTCTGGACCTAAGACACTAGCTTCTCCGTTGTCATTCCAACACAATGGTGTTTGACATCTTCTTCTGTAGAGAGCTTCATATGGTGCCATTCCGATACTTTGTTGGTAACTGTTGTTGTAGATGAACTCGACCAATGGCATATATCTATCCCAACTGCCTTGGTTATCCATCACACAAGATCTTAGCATGTCTTCCAATGTTTGGATTATCCGCTCTGATTGTCTGTCTGTTTGAGGATGGTATGCTGTACTCATATGCAATTCTGTTCCCAACGCTCTTTGGAAAGCTCCCCAGAATCTGGAAGTAAACCTCGGATCTCGATCTGAAACAATTGACGAAGGTATTCCGTGTAATCGTAAGATTTCTTGAATATATATCCGTGCCAGCCTTTCTAATGTATAATCAACTCGAATCGGAAGGAAGTGCGCTGACTTCGTCAACCTGTCCACAATTACCCAAATGGCATTATGTCCAGTTGAGGTCCTTGGCAATCCCGTGACAAAATTCATAGTGATCTGCTCCCATTTCCATTGTGGTATTTCTAAGGGTTACAGGGTTCCAGACGGTTTCTGGTGTTCCACCTTCACCTTCTGGCAGGTTATATTTTTAAGAGAGTATATTTGGTTTTAAAATTACTCTACCTTTCAATTTTATCAAAATATCTACTCATATCTATCTATATTCTTTTATAAAATCCTGATTTTAACCCTAATATCACAAATTCCTAATTTATAACCTAAATTCCTAAATCTACAATCAGAAAAGGAAAGAAAGGGCACGGGGAGCTTAAGGGGGAAACAGAAGGGAAGAAAGAAGGAAACGGAGAGCAGAGGGAGAGGGTGACGGAACAGAGAAGAAGAGGGAGAAGTGGATCGTCATCGGGGAGGGAGGAGACTGCCGCCGTCGTGAGCCATCACTACGCGCTGCCGTCGAGTACACGGACCAGAGGGAGACGCGAGCAGTGACTGAGAGGAAGCTCCGTCCTCGTCGCCGTTCCATAGTCGCTGTTGAAGCCAACCTCATTGTCGTCGAATCGTCGCTGCTGAACCGCTGCTGTGCCGCCATCAAGTCTGAGTTGAGGAAAGGAGACGTGGACTCGGCGTCGCCCAGAGAGAAACATGAATGGTGAGGCGAAGCAGAACGCATGGTGGGAAGGCTTTCCTTGCCACCGCCGCCGCTGGAATCTCTGGTTTCCGCCATGATTAATGGTGAGTCAGTTAAACCCTAGCCATGAGAACCACCATCTCTGAACCTTTACTGCTCTGAAAATACCCTGTATCTACCTCTGATGTTCTTGGTTATGTTTGTTGGAGCTTGTCTCAATGGAGCCACTGGCGGGGTGTTGCTGCTGTCGGAACCACCGCGAGCGGGGTGTTGCTAGGAATCACTGCTGCCCTGCTTCCGCTATACTTAGGTTCAACATCCATTGGACTGGGTTAGCCTTTTTTCCCTTATTTCTGCTCCAATTGCACGCTCTATTCTGCCGATCTCTTATTAAACTGCTTGTTCCTGTTTTAATTCAAATTTGGCTTGTGCTCTGTTTTAAATTTCCAGAGCCGCTTCTGCTTTCGATTCTATTGAATTTCAAATGTTGGTTTCGTTGCAACCATGATCACTGTTGTGGGAGCTAACGCCGCTGCTATCTTGATTGAAACTGTCGCATAGCTAGTATTGGTTCAGCCAGCTGCCTCGCTATAATCCCGCCTCCGGGTTCTTTTAATCGCGACATCAAGGTAGGGGGTTTAAAACGATTTTAATTTAAGAATGCCTACAAGGTTTATTGAGTAACTGCAAATAGATTTAATACCTGTGAGTAATTGATTGATTATGTGAATATTGAATTGTGGCTGAAATTGTGATTGGAATGGTTGAGATTGTGATTTAGAATTGTTGATTAGTGATATTGATTGACTATGTGGATTGGAAATTGTTTGATAACCAATTGTTGTGAATTTCTGAATTTTAATGAGTTATGTCAGATTGGTTGCCGTTGAGCTGTTATTTGATATATTGTAAGGTTAATGAACTTGCTTGGTGGTTGATTTGGAATTGATTTTGAGGGATATTAAAGGGTTGAGTCTTGAACACTAAATGATTTGTTGAAAATCAGATTCTCTTGAAATTAAAAGGCAACTTTGAAAGTGATTTAGTAACTCTATAGTGACTGAAATTATAAGAATTTAAATGTTAAGTAAATTATATTAAGTGTAATTATGAAAATTCAATTTTTAAGGTTTCGTATCAACTAGAGAATTAGTTATGATTTTTCAAAGTTGAACTTTCTGATTTTTCTGTATAATTTTAAACGAAGTCAGAAACTTTGAAAAGCTATAACTACTTACGTAATGATCGGAATTGTATGAGGCCAAGCCTGGGTTAAACTTGGGAATATAAGAAACTAAACTGGTAAATTTGAGACTTTTTCATTAAGTTTATGATTTATGGCGAATTTTTGAATTGGGGACGTCAAATCTGGTTTTTTTGCAGAACGTTTAACACAGCAGCAACTTGTTTCCTCTATTGGAATTTCTCCAGTTTGAATTTTGAAATGGAACCAATTTTAAATGAAACTTTGGTCCTAATACTTTAATTTCATTAAAATTTAGAATTGTTAGAGTTGTGGTTTTAAAGATTTGGGTTTTCAAAGAAAGATGTATTATGCAGTAAAAGTCAGGCTTTGTTTTCTAAGTCAGTAACTTTGAGGTTTTATAATTTTTAATTCTGGAATGATATTGAGATGCAACTAATTGGAGGTGAAAATTGAGTATGTTTAGTATATATGATTCAAATTTCAGGGTTTTCCATGTTTTAATAAGTGAGTTATGGGACTTGGAAGAGGTTGTGTTCAATGATTTGTAAAACAAAATTCTGCAGAAAATTACCTAACTTCCAAGCTACGTAAATCCTTCATTAAAAATGGTATGACCGTGGAACCAATTGAGAAAGAAATTTGGATGAGTTATGTTTAACCACATTAATTTTCAAGGTAGTTGGATTTAATTTGGATTTTATATGAAATTTCAAATGTTGTATGGTGCTGCTGTCTTCTGGTTTTAAAACACTGCAGAACAGTCACGATTTTGCTTATATTCCCGAAGCTAGAGTCAGCAAAAAATTATAATTTTTAGTTTAATAGAAAGTTTAATCCGAGACGGTCGCATGGATATAAAGTTTGCGTAATTCCGAATTCATTTGATATTTTAAAAACAAAATGGAAATCAGGCTGCCAAGTTGTGTTGGTAATTATTTTGGATATGGAATTTAAGAAATAGATTTTCTATTATCAAATATTTTTGAGAATATATTGCTGTGGCAAATGATGAAAGAGGCTGATGAATTGTTGAGAAAGAAGGAACCCGTAAGGGTAGATAAGTCCTATTTTTAAAGGAGATTATGTCCAAATTTTTATAAAAAAATATAAGGACTTAATCAAAATAAATATTCAAGGCTTATTTAATAATAATAACTTCAATGATTCTTTTAAGAAAAGAATATTTGATTTATGAGATTGTTGGCAAGGGCGTGGGTTTAGTCCCGCTTGCGTATTTGCAATTATGAAAGAAAAAGGAAAGAGTAAAGTACTTATTGTATGATTGTCTGTTGCTAGAGGTAACCCAAGAGATATTATTTATTTGTTTGTTGCTTAATGCAACCCAAGAGATGTTTGTGTATTTATCTGTTGCCCTGAGGCAACCCAAGAGTAATTTTCCGTTCCCAAGAGTATATATTTTCTGCGAGTAGAAAGCAGAGGCTGTCTCAATAGAGCTGCTAATAATTATATGCGTATTTATTTGAACGGAAAATCGTATCCGGAAAATCGTGAACTCGTGACCGGATAAATGTCGGGAATGCAGGTGCTAACCGACACATGAGCTCATGGCCTGTACTAGGACTAGACATTCATCATATGCATCTATGTGACATTGTTTGGGTGTACATATTATAATTGGTTTGCCTAAGTGAATAATTCTGTTAACTGTTAATTGCTATATTTGATATAATTGCTCTTGATTGTGTTTGAACCTCATTACTTGTGTTTGAAATTGATTGGCTGGATTGTGGTGAATTGGGTGTTGGTTGAATTGCTTGGGCCTGAGGCCATGACTGGTTTGTGTTGGAAGTCTAGTTCTGTATAAAGTATCTGACTGGTTCAGCATAGACTTAATGAACCTATGTTTGGAGCAGGATGATCATTTATACCGCGTAGGTAACTTCTTTTATGTTATGGTCTAGTAAAGTATGAAAAATCAAACTGGTTCAGCATAGACTTAATGAACCTATGCTTGGAATAGGTTGGTCATTCATACAGTCTAGGAAACTTTTAAGAGTTTTATAAAGAAAATATGGTTCTAGGATTTTGAATAATTAACTAATGTTTTTAAAGAAGGTTAATTTTCTTTTAGATGTCTCTGAATGAAATTAACTATTTGCGCCTTATTCTTTACTTTCACGGCATTCTCGACCTCTACTGAGAACATGTGGTTTGGTTCTCACCCCCAAATTTTCCACCCTTTCAGTGACACAGGTTTGAAGATGCAACTTGAAGCTGCGAGCGATTAGTAGGTTTTCTTTATGATTTTAATTGGTCTTGTAGAGTCCCCTCGCTGATTGTCCCTTGAGAGTTTATTTCATATAGAGGGGTAGGTTTGGTATATTGTATTTGAGTTTTATTTGGTTTCTTTTGTATAAGAATTATTATCAATAATATTTATGTGATTATTATTATTTGTAAATGTTTGAATTATGACTTTAATGAATAAAAAACAAAATTTTCTGGCATTTTCTTAAAACTGAAACGCGAACTCGATACAAAGGCTCGATAATTAAGTAGTTAATACTAGAGAAGGTTATGTAATGTTCTTTCTAGTGGAAATACCCTGACTTAAGCAAGGTATTTTGCTGGACGGGACGTTACCAACTTGTAACGACCCAACTCCCAGTATGCCATGGTCATACAAGAAGCTAAGTGTTACTAACTTATCCTTCCTAATTATTATTTATTATTTAATATATGAGCCTGTTCCTTGTTAGAGCGATGCCAATTTTACGAGTGATTTTTTTTGTTGCGGATGTTCAGGTAAAATAAACAAGCATACATTGAGAGTAATAGAAAAGCGGCATAAAGAAACATAGAAATACAGCTGATAATATACATCATGTACACTATAACAAAACATGTAGCGTTTACACAAGATCAAGTCAGTTTACATCCTCGTCATCCTACGTAGCTAATATTTACACGACACTCCCAGAGCCTGGCCCATACAAAAAGCCGCTAAACTGGCGCCCAGGCTAGCCTAACCACTATATAGCTCCTAGCTCTCGGGTGTACTAACACAAGTGAGAGACTAACTAACAGATAATGTCAGACTAGAGTGTCATCAAAAGAATGCCCCTTCCGCAGTCAAGCTATATCTACACGTGGCCGTTCGGAGAATCGCCGTGAGGCTCGTCCATCTCCTCATCCTGCTCTATCTCTATCTCAGGATCCTCCTCCTCCTCATCGTCCACAGCTACAACTATGTCCTCAGATCCACCAGAAACACTGCTGTCACTATGTACAAAACCATTCGCGAGCACAGGTCCGTTCGCGTATATAGGAGCTACCCCACCGTCTGGTAGTGCCGGCTCATCAGGCTGTGGAAAGTCGAGGATCGGCTCAGGGGGAAAATCCCACTCTGGTGGTATCACAGGTACGTAGTCATCAGCTAACTCAGGCTCATCAGGAATGATAGGCTCAGGTACCGCCTCATTCAAAGGTTGAGCTGGTATAGGGTGCCCGGGATTATCAGGAAAAGGATGTCCAGGTGCGTCAGGATGTAACCAGGATAAGGGAAAGTCGTAAGGAGCATCGGGGTCAAAATGCGGGCTAGACAGAGGATGTTGAAAAGCTCGATTAGGTAACGCATATCGTCTAATACGAGGCTCCAAACCCGTAATGAAGTAACTGTGATGTACCGGATCCTCGTAGACGTAAGGGTCCTCGAACTCATAGAAGATCACGCCCGTCTCCATCTAAGGGGGGAGGAAGGGAGAGAAGGGGTAAGAACTGGGGAGTTCTTAGTAGGGTCGGGGTTATTAGTTACGTTCATTTATTTGATCCCGATTAGCAGATAGATATTAGAATACAGTAAAGTAGTAAACAGTAGTTAAAATAGATAGGAAAACAGAAAACAGAACACAAACAGAAGAACACAAGGAAATAAAGCACAGACATAACACTCAAGCAGACAAACATAAAGAAATAGTTCACTCACAAGAAGGAAAGCAACAGAGAATGATGCACAGACAAGAATGATACATGTCTAGCCCTATTACAGGCCATGAGCTCATGTGTTGGTTAGCACCTGCATTCCCGACATTTATCCGGTCACGAGTTCACGATTTCCCGGATACGATCTTCCGTTCAAATAAATGCGCATATAATTATTAGCAGCTCTATTGAGACAGCCTCTGCTTTCTACTCGCAGGAAATATACTCTTGGGAACGGAAAATTGCTGTAGGTATCCAAGTTTCCCTACAGAAACTCTTGGGTTGCTTAAAGCAACAGATAATAAATATTATCTCTTAGGTTGCATTCAGCAACGAATAAGTAAACAATATCTCTTGGGTTGCCTCAAGCAACAATTAACCTTTCAATAAGCCTTCTGCTCTTAGTCTCTTTACCCTGCTCTGATTTCTCTGTTTAATCTGTGTATTTAAAGCTTATGTAAATTTCGGTATGAATAGTTAGCATGTCCCAAGTATAGGTTCATTAAGTCTATACTGAAACAATTTAACTTTTCATATAATACCTAACCCTAATCGCAACTCAAAGACTAACTATGTTGCCCTAGTTTGTTTGCTAGTCTCTGTCTGTTTTTCTGTCATTAAAATCTTACAGACTTTTTCTTCGATTTTTATCTTTTCTTAAACTTTTATCTTTTATTTATCTTTGCCTCACTAATATGTTCTTACCACTCCCTAAGTGTTTTATGAAGTTAATTATGAGATTCTGCACTTAAAGTTGTCTTTCTAAAACTTTTACAGAAAACTACCTTTTTCGCATTATTTTATTATTTTTATTAAAATATTATTTTTAATTAAATATTATTATTTAATATTTTATTATTATTTATTATTTTATTAATATATTTTCGAAAATTAACTTTACTTTAACCTTTAACCTTTAAAATTCACTTTTTACTACCCGTAACTTTTAATATTTCTACTTTTACTACCCTAACTTTCAGAAATTACCAAATAACCCCTCAAACACCAAAATAATTACTTCCTTGCCCTTTTATGAATAAAAAAGGTGTTCTTCATTGTTCTTCACCACACTCAAAGTGTCCTTCATGTTCTTCATAAATTCTTCAGATTCTTTCTCTGTTTTTACCCGTTTTTCAGTCTTTTCAGCAACCGATTTTTTCTATAATTCATAATAAAATTGCAGCCACTAAAACTTCATCTTTTTTACATGATTTCAACATAAATTGAATCTCAATTTAAGCTTAGGTTTTCGTTTTTCCAGCTGCCCAAGAACATGAACTTTAAAGCTTGAATTTCATCAAATTTCATCAAAATTTCACCAAATTTTCACCAAAAATCAATCATATATGCAACCAATTTTTAGCACAGCCAAATTATACAACATTCACACATCTCAAACACAAATAATCAAGATTAATTGCGTGGCACCCTACCTGGTCTTGCTGCTCCTAATTCAATCAAACTTTCAGGTGGTCCTTAAGCACTTTTTCCTCCTAAATCACATCAAGAAAACACATATTTAAGCATGTTTCCTTGAAACCGAATCAAAAGAGAGATGGTGCAGCCAACTCACCTTGATTCCAGCCTTGATAAGTCATATGATCATGTAGAGAAAGAAGAGAGGATCATTTTGGTCGGATTGGAATTTTGATTTGAGTTTTAGTTCAGCAGAAATCAAGCTTTGAAGATTTGGAACTAAGAACTTTTCTCTCTTTTTCTCTCTACCTATTTTCGGCCACAAAGTGAAAATGAGCCAGCCTTGGGGTTTTGGGGGTGTAGGGTGAGTTGTGATTAGTTGGCTTGGAGGTGGATTAAAATAATATTAAAATATCTCAGGTGTATAACTACTAAAACTAGATGTATCGGAACACTTGCAAAAACATCTCTAAAAATTATTTTCTGAGCTACTAGAATAAATGACACTAGCAACATATTTATTATGAGAATAAAACATGAATAATGAGGCCTTAGCATTGCTAAAGTCATCAGAGAGTGCTGGTGCTAAGCTGCACCAGTAAATTGTATACCCGGTTAAACCGGTTTTCTATTTTTAACTAAAATTGACCAGGTAACCTGATAATATTATTCAAGAAGCTTCTAATTCTAATATAATGATAATATCATCCTATTATCTCTCTTCTCTCATAAATCGTGTCCGGTTTGTCAAACTGAGACTATTTACGAAAAACCGAATTAAAACTCCTAACCAATACGGTTCAAAAACTAGGTTCTTCGTGATTGCGTTATCGAGCTTGTCTCGGAAAAGGTTCTAACTTAAAGATGACATAATTACAATGAGGATTGAGATACTCGATGATATATCAAAGGTTTTCCCCTTACTGATCTTCCGGAGAAATTCGTACTTTCAGAAAAAGATCTCGCGTACTCGAAAACCGAAACAGATTTGTCAGCACCAAAGGCCCATTCCAAGTTCTCCAAGACCTCAATCAAGTTTCAATATTCACATACACACTACCTAAACCACAATTATCACATCCAAACACAACAAATCAATACCCAAATGCCTTAATTCAGAAATTTCACTAGGGTTGAGATCTCTTACCTTACCTAAGGATCAAAGAGGCAAGACTAAGCCTTCCTTTCAAGTTAATTGGATCCTATAACACAAAAGAGCTCAAAATTTTAACATTTTTACTCAAAATTTTCGAAATTAAGGCTGAGAAGACAAGCAAGAAAACGTGGCTTACCTCTAACGCAACCTTATGGGTTTTGTAGAGCTCGACGCCACGGTCACGTGCCCGCAAACGGTGCGACGATCGGAGCTCCGGATCAAAAGTTATCAAGGATTGAAGTTTGAATTGAATGAGGGCAAGGGTTTTCAAGCTCCCTCCCCTTTAAGTGTGTTCTCTGTTTCATTTGGCAGCAAGGAAGGCTGTGGCCTTCACTTATGTGTTATTGGGCTAGACCTTAGGTCCAATACAGGTCCGGTTCATTCGGTTCGGTCTGTTTGATTTAATTTTTGGTCAATTTTTTAAAATTAATATTAAAATTTTCGTTTTAATTTTTTCTATCATATTAAGCCATAAAAATCATATTTCTAATTTTTTTAGAACAAATTTTAATTTTATGAATTAATTAGTCATTAATAAACTGAGTTTTACAATAATAAATGAAAGTGATAAAAGAGAATGATACTAATGAATGGTGGTTTGTGGTGTGAAAATATTATTAGGTGTCATGAGTATATATAAGTATAATGGCATGCAAGCCACATTCATTTTTTTCTTAGTTCCCTTAATGACATTAGTTTTATATATATATAATAAATATAATAATAAATATAATAATTACTGAAATAAATATTTTAAAAAATATTTATCGAAATAAATACTCCTCTCTTATCTCGTTTACATTGAAAACGAGATAATTTGTATATATCTCGTTTATAGTGTAAACGAGATAAGACAGGTAGACGCGATATGTGTATATCTCGTTTACAGTGAAAACGAGATTCATGTATTTTTAAAAAAAAAATTTGAAAGTAATAAAAAATATTAATAATATTAATAATCCAAACTTTTGGCATGCAATTAATACATAAAAAGGTTGGTAGAAAATATTAAAATGAAAAGATGGGACACGATAAATAAAACACAAAAAGATGAGATAACCGTTTGCCAATTGTTAGAAAAGGTTAATCGGAATAGTGAGAGATAACCGTTTCAATTCTCTTCCCACTATTCCGATTAACCTTTTCTAACAATTGGCAAACGGTTATCTCATCTTTTTGTGTTTTATTTATCGTGGATCAACTTCACGCTTTCCATCTTTCAATTGTTAGAAGTGGACACAATTATAGTATTTATTCTCGTCATAAAATTTTCTTTGAACACGTATGAATTTTTATTTTTCAAACTTAAATCAATCCAATTGGATCATAATTTAATCTAAAAATTTTTATATACTCTTTTTTAGTACTAATTAATCAAACATATCCATTTTAATCTCTTCTACCAACTTTTTTATGTACTAATTGCATGCCAAAAGCTTGGATTATTAATATTATTGATATTTTTTATTATTTTCAATTTTTTTTTAAAAAAATACATGTATCTCATTTACACTGTAAACGAAATATGCACGTGTCGCGTCCACCTGTCTTATCTCGTTTACAGTGTAAACGAGATAAGAGAGAGATATTTATTTCAGTAAATATTTTTTAAATTATTTATTCCGGTAATTATTATATTTTTTAATTTATAAAAATAAAAAATCCCAGCCAATGGGAAAAAATAAATAATAATATAATAATAATAATATAGTAATAATAATAATGATAACAATAATAATATAATAATAACAATAATAATGATAATAATATAATAATGATAATAGTAATAATAATAACAATAAAAATTAATTTAATTTTTGTCTTATCAAAATATTTTTGATAAATAATTCAAATTTAATTGAATAAGTCATAATTAAATTAAACTTCAATAATCATAAAATTTTATTTAATTATTTTTTTTATTAAAAATAATTTAAATTTAATAGAATAAGTCATAATTATTTAATTTTTTAAAAATCTGGGTCTTACATCTTGGCCACTGTTCTTGTTTGGTGAGAGTTACCAAAATGTATAACAATTGCCAATAAGCCAATATATATTTTTATTTAGTAGTGGATCAATCACATTCAAATATCAAGGATTTAAGCCTAACTTTGGCAAAACAATTAAAAAAAAGCTCAACAACATCAATAACAAACATATTAAAATCAAAATAATCAAAATAATAATCAAGCACCATCATCAGACCACTAACAATTAATTTCAATCGCATAAGTCATCCCTGTTGATCATGGGACACCTAATTGGATAATCACATTTATATCAAACTTTATTTCTTATGTCCCTAAGTTATTGTATAAAAAAAAAATAAAAGTTCACATCTCTTTTTATGCTTTTCATATAGGAGAGCAAAATTTAATCAGTCTAAAATAAGATATACAAGAGTAAAATTCAACTAAATTATTTCAATTCAATTTGGCAAAAAAATTCAATAATAATTTTAAATTTTAATAATTCAGTCCTCAGCAGAATTGTTATTCTTACATTCGTGTATTAAAGAACAAAATAAAGAAGAAAGCAACATAGCATAAGTGTACAATAGATTCATTAAACAATATTAAAATACTTAATAGAAAAAATAAAGGAAGAAAGGGGCTGAAGTCATAATTAAAGGGAGAAAGAGGAGGTCTTAATTGAATTAGAAGCAAAGGGGAGGTCTCATAAAATTACAGTCTCACCTAGTCACATTGTCCAGCCACCACAGTCAAGTTTGACAATATTTACGGAAGGCAACCCTCACAGGTCACAACAACACTCCAAACAAAAATCAAGAACAAACTAAAAATCAAAACAAAAATCAAGAACAGAAAAAATTAAGAACAAATCAGAACAAAAGTCATAAAAAAAATAATGAATTCAGAAATCACAAATTTCAAAACTAAAATAAAATAATGAATCCAGAATAAATCCTAAAATTTGAATCAGAATAAAAAAAAAAGAATAAAATCAGAACAAATATTAAAATCTAATAAAAATAGAACAAAATCAAAATAAAACAAGAACATAGGCATACACCATAAATTAGGGTTTATAGTTAGAGTTCAAAAAGGGGTTAGGATTTTTGAATTAAAATGAAGTAAAAATGGGGATGGAATAGAAAGAGACACAGGTCAGCAATTAAGGGAGCAACGACAGTGACAACAGTGGTGGGAGGACAAAAACAGCGGTGATAGAGCAACCAACACGTCGAAAGGAGAACCTAACCAAGTTCACGCAGTCTTTGGACGCAGTTGGGGGTAGCCGACGCTGGCGGAGGGGCTGCCGGAGGTGGTTTGGGGGGGAGAGAAAGGGAGAAGGAGAGGAAAATGTTAGAGAGAGAGTAGTTTGAAAATGAGGGGAGAGGATTTATGGTTCGAATTTAGGACAAGATTACCATCAGATTTACCAGTGAAAAAATGCGACGGTAACGCTTTGAAAGTGACCAAAACGCAGCGTTGCCCTAATCAGGAATTACTGGCGGATAAATCCGACAGTAAATCCCACAGTAATCTTAGCGCTAATTTTTCTTGTTTTTTCTCCAATTATTACTAGCAAATTTATTATTGAAAAATCAAATCCGACGGTAAACTTTTTATCCAACGAATTTATTGTCAAATCTGCCGATAAATCTTCCAGTAAATTCACCGCTAACATCCGGCACTAAATCTGATGGTATTCAGCGTTTTTCTTGTAGTGGATAGTTGTACAGTTATCTCCGTTGCTCTTAGCATGTCGTGTTATTTTGGGGGTCCCGACGTGCTACTACCTTATATTAGGGAGGCTGGGTTCGGATATGCAGTAGAGCTAAGGGATTTCATATTCGATAATACCTTACACTTTACATTTGTGGAGCGGTGGAGACCAGAAACCCATAGTTTTCACCTTCCGTGTGAAGAGGTCACTATCATACTCCAGTATGTGGCATATCATCTTAGATTGCGCACAAATGGTGACACGATAGGCGGCTGTATTTGAGATTTTTAGCAGTTCCATGGGCACCCCACATAACAGTGGATTGAGGATTCGTTCAGTGATAGGCCTCCACCCCAGCCCGAGGACAAGAAGCAGAATTTTGTGCTAAAGATGATCTGGCTCAGGAACAAGCCCACATTCCACCAGGGACTAATGGAGCTACTCTTCGCTAGTATGTCAGATGTTACTTACTTATGTTGATCAGCGGATACTTATTTACAGACAAGTCAGCCAACCTTATCTCCTCATATGGCTACCACTTCTAGAGGATTTTGATAATTGTAGAAGGTTGTCATGGGGTGGAAGGTTGTCGGGTGCGTGCCGTTAGTCATGCCGTGGATCTACCACAAGTTTTTGACTTTCTGTCCTGTCGAATATGATATTCTCATATTTCCTCTTGCTTTATGCTAATTATTTAATATTTTTATTGTAATAATAAGAATGTGAAATATAATAATTTTATTGCACTGCACTTTGTGTAAGACCCAGAACCTTTGAAAAGTCTTTTTATGATCAAGTCTCAAATCATATAATTATTTATAGCCTTAATTTTAGAAATTATTTTATTAAAGATAATTAAGGCAAGTTTTGATTTATTAGATTTGAGATAAGTTATGATTATTATCCAATCTCACAATTATTGGATTATTTTCTATATTCAAATCATAAAGTTGGTAGTTGTGAAATAATAAGGATTTCTATATAGTTTGGATTAAATAATTAATATTTTAAATATTAATACCACTGCTTTGGAAAATAAACGATTTAATTATATTATTTCTAATTATTGGATTTGGGCATTTTATTAAAAATAATTTGTAAAATTGATGAGCAAATAGTATTTTCTATGTACAAATAGTGTTGGATTTAATTTGGGCTTCAATTACTATATTGCCTCTAATCCTAAAACCCAACACACAAAACCCTAACCCAATTACCCAGTTCCCTTTTCACCCTCAGCAAACTCACAAAATTTAAAACCCTTAGCAGCGCCGTTTCTCCCCTCTTGCACCTTCAGTTTCACCTCTCATCACACAATACACTCAGAAGCAGCAGCAACGCTGCAATGAGAAAGAAGAGAAGCTGAAAAGGGAGATCTGAGAGACGAAAGGTTCAGAAAGGACAGAGATGCCGTCACCCTTGTCGCCGGAGCCGCGAGGAGCATCGCCGCCGAAACAGTGCCGTTCGTCCCCGACCAGTCGCGGTTCTGCTACTCATCTCCCCGTTCCGTCGACTGAGGAGTATCACGAAGGCGAAAGAGAGCTCGTGCGCGCAGGGGAGAGGAAGGAGGCGCTGGTTGGCCGCCGCCACTCGCCGTCGTTGCTGGAGGTCTGGGAGCCGCCGTCGATCACCATTGAGCGCGCCGAAACCAGAACTGCGAACGTGAGGGATGCGACGCAGGAGCCCGACACGAGAAAGAGGGAGCGCGCGTGCGCGCGCAGGGGAAGGGCGACGCTGCTGAGCTACCGCCGCCACTGCCGTCGGAAGCTACCATTAGAACCGCTACTGATTTGTTATAGTAAGTGACATCGCCACTACCATTTATGGGAATAGTTGCTGGAATCTCTGTTAGCTTGCCCTGTACTGCTGAGTCACCACCGTTGCTTAGAATAGGTGCTGGGAACTACTAACGGAGCAGGCTGAGTCACGGTGATTCCGGCTGCCAAGGGCGGTTCTGTGGCTGTCGGAACCACCGCCGAAGCTTCTGTCCTTTGGTTCAGTCAGTATTCTTTAGTTACCGTAAGTATCTCTGCCTCGAAACCTTCCCCGTTCATATCCCGTGATGTGTTTTAAGGTTTTTGCAATATTAATGTCTTTAGGATTAAGTTAACGGGGCCACATGTTGCGAGTAAAGGTTGTTTCTGCTGC
Source organism: Arachis hypogaea (assembly GCF_003086295.3). Taxonomy (NCBI): domain Eukaryota; kingdom Viridiplantae; phylum Streptophyta; class Magnoliopsida; order Fabales; family Fabaceae; genus Arachis; species Arachis hypogaea. The sequence continues at coordinate 114,959,224 of NC_092053.1, forward strand.
TGCGGAAGTGAACAAAGCTGTGCTTTGAAGCTGCCTCTGATTTCGGGTTGAGGCGGAAAGGACTCTGTGAAGCGTTTGGGGTTATGGAATTTACGTTTTGAGGTAGGGGCGCTTTTCGAAAAATATATTTTGTATATTGGAATTATTACATATGGGTACTGATGTGAGGATGTGTATTTGGTGATTGTATCCGTCCTATGTACTGTTTGGTTGTTTTGTATGATTATGGGTGTTTGTTTGACTCGACTGTTGTGTGGCTTTGTGAAACGAAATGCTTTTTAAATTGATTCTTTTAAAAGCTTTGAGATCGAGTTTAATCCGTTAGAAATTTGATTTGAGTTGAATGGATTTTCTTGAGAATGTGTAAAATAGAATACACTCTTGAATTCAGCCTGGCTGGCTTTAAATGATCTGGTTTTTGATAAATGATTGTTACTGAACCGTTTCTTTAAAGCTTTAGAAATGAGTTTATTCGGCTGATAACGATTTGATTTTTGAAACGGCTTCCTTGAAATATGGAATTGAGATGACTGTTGGATTTGGCTTGCCCTGGACTGATTTTGAAATTTGGGCTGTTGAAAAGGATTGTGAAACGGTTTAGTTGGGACCCAAACCGGGTGGCAAAGTCCAAGTTTTAGGGGAGGTGTTGCCGAAATTTCTATAAAATCTGAGTCTTTATTGAATGTTGTCTGAAAAAATGATGAGTTAAAGACTTCTACTATTTTATTTGAATTATCAAGAAAATGATGGTTCATGCTTTTGAAATGAATTATTAAAGAGGAAATTGGGATTTAGTCTTGCTTCTTAAGAAAGGCATTGTATCTCTTTCAGGAGAAAGTTATTTAGAATGAAACTTATGTTTTAAAGCTGTTTTAAATGTGACAAGGGCAATGCCTTTGAATTTGACTTGAGGGTTTCAATTAGAGGAGTTTCAATGACTTTGAAAGAACCTGAATGTATATTGACAAGTTTCATTTTGAAATGTTTTGAGAAAGGTTTTAAGTACTCTTTGAATTCTGAATTCTTACAAGACTAAGGCAATTTTGAACAGTTGAAATGCTTTAGAATTTATCATGGGGGTTGAAGTTGATTTTGCCTAAGTAAAGGAAACGGCTTTGAAAGAAGTAAATGATTACGTGGCTCGGTTTGGCTTAGATCCTATTTTTTTACTCAAATCGAAAAGCCAGGGTTTTAATGATTTTAAATGAATTTGGCGAAATGAGTTATGTTATTCTCCCCTAAGGACTTGGGACTTTTCCGAGAAACTTTTGTTACAAAAACCCCATTGTTGGATGGGTGATTTTGAATGTTTCAAAAGGAATATTTAACTTTCCATGGTTTTGGAAGTTTTGGAAAGAGGAAGCCGAGAGTGGCTTGTTTTAAAAAGGGAATTTTCCTTGAGTAAAAGTGGCTTATGAGCCTGAGATAATTTGAGAAATGAGATCTTTAAAGCCAAGGCTGAAAAGAGTTGAAACTTGATTTCAAAGTGAAATGATTTGAGAAAAAGTGATTTATGGCTTAAATGCCGATTTTATGAATTTGATGATTTTGAATGGTGAAAGTGTTGTTTTATTATGGGCCGGAATGGCTGTGTATGATTGTAAATATTGGTTGGTTCTGGATTGAACCATGAGCCGGAATGGCTGTGTATGATATGAATATTGGCTGGTTCTGGACTGAACCGTGAGCCGGATGGCTGAGATGGATGTTGATCCATGGATGAGATTGAATGCATGTATATGCTGAATCATTGATAAATGTGAATGTTACACTTCCACTATCGGAGATGAGAGTTTCCCTGGGAGGAAGCAGTGGCTAGCCACCACGTGCTCCAGGTTGAGACTCGAAGCTCTTTTGACCCTATGTCGTAAGTGTGGCCGGGCACTGTGAAAGTCCCGGATGAGCTCGCCCCCGTAAATATTCACCAGTGAGGGTGATGGATATGGATCATGATTATGATCAAGTTTATGATGAGTATAACTCGAGTTGGGGATGCGCGACAGAGGGACAGTCCAATGGTTAGCTACCAGGACTTGTCGGGTTGGCTTTATAACCGACAGATGATATCATCAGCCACTAGGGACAGGCATGCATCATATGCATCTATGTGACATTGTTTGGGTGTGCATATTGTACTTGGTTTGCCTTTGTGACTACTTGTGATTAACTGCTAATTGTTCTACTTGCAATAACTGTTTGTTTGTGCTTGCATCTTCCTATTTGTGTATGCTACTAGGACTCTGTTGGACTGTGGTGATTGGTTGTTGGTTGGATTTGTTTGGGCCTAGGGCCGTGGTTGGAATGAGATGAATCGATGGTTGATTTCGATTTTGTATTTCTGGTTTGGAATAAAATATGAAAGGCTATTTTGGTTCCGCATAGATAAACTGTTTTGAAAGGCTTTTGAGTTTTTGAGAATTGAACGGTTCTTCTTTCAGAAAAGATTTTCAGACTTTACTTTTATTGTAAACCGTTGTTTTTGAAAAGGAGGCATAAGACGGTTATTAATCACTAGTACGGTTTATCTTCACGTATCCTATTACAGTAATTTCCAAAAACCCTCTACTGAGAACCCTTTCGAGGATGATGTCCTCACCCCCCCTACATTTTTCCCCTTTCCGGATATGGGCGCAGAAGTTACGAAGAGTTTATTTAGTTGTTGTTGAGATACTCTGTATTATTTTAGTTATGGTTTGTTGAACCCTCGCCTTTATCTTGAGATATTCTGTAAGAGGGGTAGGAATTGTATTGTCTAATGCTTGTAATATTATTTATATATATATATATGTGTGTGTGTGTGTGTGTGTGTGTGTGTGTGTGTGTGTGTGTGTGTGTGTGTGTGTATATGGATGTACTCTTTATAAGTTGTGTAAGTTGTATGGTATTTATAGACGTACGTTATCGAACGAAGGTATTTTTGGGAGCGGTATTACGGTTTAAAGTTTTAAACAGGCTCATATTTAAGTATTAAATAGTATAAGTGTCGTCGTAATGTCCGAGCTATCAGAGTAGCGCAGCTGGAAGCGTGAGCTTTGGTAGTTAGGGTGTTACACTATGGTATCAGAGCGGTCCTTCCTGTAGAGCCTGAGGAATGGACCGACTATGCTTCAATTGCATACTCTGAGCGTTTGTCATGTATTAGGTCTTGTCGAATGACGAGAATTAGAGCTTTATGCACATGACGGTCTATTGAATAACGCTGTTAGTCTTGCATTGCATAATTCTTGGTATTAAGTTTGGCCGGCTTAGTACTAGTGAATTATGTATATGAAAGCACTGATGGGTTATCATAGATGAAATCCGAGTCTTGAGTAAAGCGAATCGTGGGTTTTGGGAACGATGGAAACTATTTCTCGAGGCTATTCAGTTGTGTCTTGAAATTATATTCGAGTCGACCTGTTCTTTTATATCCTAACTTGAAGTTCTTGTTTGCTACTCCTCTTGAAAAGTAATTGGATGTTTTCACTCTATTTCTCTATTCATATGCATTATTGTTTGATCTCAATTGTATATGCTTGTTTGGAATCCTTGTTGCATCTGTCTTTCTCTGTTTGAGTTCTTCCTGATTCAAATATTCCTTGATATAGCTCTGAACTTGTCTTAATGCGCTGTGCCTTTTAACTCCGGATTCCGAGTTCATTCTTAGAGAACTTGTTGATTCAGTTTTCCTCTTATTTGACAGTGATTATAGCTAATTTTGAGATTTTTATAAAAATTACTGTTGACTAGATATACACTTATCTATATGTGGAACTTTGAAGATTTCTTATACAGTTTGATAACTATTTATTTCTGATACCTCACCTGTACTTTTACTGGTTTGCGGAACTGCATTTACTTCAAATACAACTTGACTTTCTCGTAATTTTACTATAGTTCCAATGCACATCTTCATTTGATTATGTA